>NC_046629.1:14832827-15155743 GCF_900324465.2 Anabas testudineus | reverse complement strand
TGACCTGCTCAATTTAAAAAGACATTTTTTTAATGCATATGCAGTAATCACATTTAATGTCCTCTCATTGTTTCTTCATGCATCCTGATTATGTCAAGTTCCCAGGAGCTTCTTCCAAGCATTTCAACAAGACACCTTCACCTATTAACCACTGATTTGTGATTATTTGTGATTTATTATATGTTTTAAAATTTCTAAGCTTAGGCAGTGAGAAAAATAGGAAAACTTTGGTGCTAAATTTTATCAAACTTTTGAACAAACAGCCTCTCATGCTACTTTCAGATGCTTGACCATTCAACTTCATGCATTTTTGCCAAGAACCCAATATGTAAGCTACAGTAATATCAATATCAATTGCAGATATCTATTTTTACCCTTTTTTGCCTCCAAACTAAGTCAGATCTGTCAACAAGTTAATAGTTTCATCTGTAATGCCACTGTGAAAACTTGTGCACTTCAGATATTGACCCTATAACACGTCTGTGCTGAGCATCAGGAAATTACCCACTATTATTTTGGCTTTTGATGTGTTGTGACCATGCAGATTCAGGAACTCTTCTTACAGCTCCCAAATGATTGAAGGCAATGCCCTGACTCCACTTTTTCCTCTCACATCATTTTTATTAGATCCCCTAAATAAAACCCTTAAATGTCAGTCCACGCACTTACAGTGTCATCATTTTCTCCTTGCCCTCTTGTATTTGGTCGTATTTTTCACTTCTACTCCAGTCCCATCCAATAAGGATATGTTTTTTTGAAAGTTAGCTAATAATTCAGTCAATCTGATGTCTGGAGCCAAATCATATATGCCAGGAATGTGTATACATATAATGTACATGTGTGGTCTATGGAATGTAATGTAGATGTGTGTGAACAAAGCCCACTGTGTTATGTGTTTTTGTGAATGATGGCCCCAAAAGCTCAAATGCATTTGACTCTAAACAATGGAAAACACTGTTGTCAACAGTACTGAAGCCAACCTACACACACACACACACAGACACAGACACATACTGTACACACACATTCTCTTCTCTTGACTCCTCGATTTGAGTATTAACAGTGTTTTCCACAGCAGAAGGTGATGGCAGCGGAATAAAGGTAAAAAAAACAGGCACTGGCATGGAAGAGTGAGATCTGTGCTCTGGTTGGCTACAAATACCTGTTTTCTTCCAAGATTTTTCTTTTAAAAAAAAGAAAAAATGGAGGATAAAAAAGGATAGACGGACTACTTTACACCAGATGGCTACAAAAGAACCAATGGACCAATTCACATTACAGATTTGCTGAATAAGGGCGATAGGTGCTGTAAGTTGAGAATAGTCATAGACCATTCAGGAGTTTCTGACAAGTTCAAATAAGTTTTACAAGTGCAATCTACATAGATTTTACCGTCTGTTGAATCAGGCTGGGCAGAATGTTGGTTGAGGATGAGTAGCAGAAGCAGAATACAGAGAATACAGGGAGTTGTGCGTTATATCTACATATTTAAATGATGTGATTATAAGTTGAACTTCTCTGTTATGCACAACTTGCCACACTGACTTCAGCAGAGTGTGTCTGTGTGTGTGGGCGGGGGGGTGGCGGTCTTGGTTGGTATGAGGCGGAAAGTCAGGCTAGCCTGTTGGGCCCCTGAGGGTCCCCTGTGTTTGAGTCTCCATTAGACTGATAAGATTTGGCAGCTGAAGTCACCAGAGTTAGTGTTGAGCTTCAACCCTCCTTATGGCTAGGACTAATTAAACCTAGACCTCAGCACTAATTTAAGGATAATTAGCTGCAGGGGTTAGCTACCACCACCACAGGCTGACACGAGTGCTGTGTAATAGGTGTAGCAATGCATGTTAAATGGTAGTTTTTCCACAGTCCAGCTGAATTAAATATAAGTACCATATGCAGTTTAGAGGATGTTTATACGTTGTTATAAGTGCAATGCCGTGGAGGCACGCTAGTTTCCACACTGGTGGAACGTTAGTCTCTGAATAAGAAAACACAGGCACAATGTCTAGCCTACAAGACTAAATATGTGAAATAAGTTGGAATACACCATATGCATGTCTTAAACAATGTTAATTCAAAAATAAAATAAAAAAAAAAAACCTGCTATTGCACCATATGCTTGGATACAACGGTTGCTTTTTGAAGGTGGCGAGTCAAAAGGCAATCACTTCAAGTGAGGTAAACCAGAGCAGGTGCATTTGTGATATATAACAAACGGATCAGCATGGCAGCATTTTTGTAAGTGCTGCGCGATAAACTGTCCCACTCTTGGGACCGGCCTTGTGTTTTCCCATTAAGCTATACTGACAGTTTGACATTTCCCAGGGTAGAGGGCTCTGATTCAGGTATGTTTTATTCATCCTATTGACTTCACATTGCTGCCAAGCCAGACACGGAGCGAAAAAAGCCCAAAGTGTGGTAGGCGGCCGTGAGAGGGGAGAGCAGAAGATACCTGTTGTTGTTGTTGTTATGTTTCCTGCTCAGATACCCAGACACAGCTGTGAGACAGCGGGGTGACACATATACAATATACTCATCACCATTCAGGCAGAGAGATTGAAAGATATCGCCAGTGAGGGGATGAAACTGCCTATTTACCAGAGAGACTCGAGGCAGGCAGCTGTAGAGGCAGGATTATATCTCTTACATCAAGGTACTTGTACTTTGCTGCAAAATGCCTTAAGAAAGAGAGAGTGCCTGGAAGTAAATTAGAAAAGATATCGCCTTCTTTCCTTTTTCGGCCTTCTGTCCACACTTTTCGTATTTGAAAAACAAAACTGGCCTTAACGGTCTCCAGGGTGTTTCAAGCTGAAAGCATCAGCTTTGTGTTTTAGTGCAGAGGAGGAAACTGTAACAGTTAGAAAATAATGATGTAAGCCTGGCAAAACAGTGGCAGGACCTGTGTTGAGTTTAATGAGGCCTCAACTGGGATGTGTCTGTCCCACTGATGTTTTGTTGCCTTCTCTCAGTATATTTCACGAAGAAGAAGTAATTTAAGTCGTAGTTATTAGGAAAAAACACATATATTAATAGAATTATATAATGAGCATGAGTGTATTATGAATACAGTCCAAACACTGAAATTATCTAATGCCATAAATTCTGTTTATATTAAAATTGCAGCATCATTTTAAATAGGTTCCATTTTATTTTAACAAAAGTTTCATTTTAATTTAAATATAAAAAAAAAAAAAAAAGGTAAACAAGGACAAACTATGTGGAGAAATGGTCATTTAGGTTGACTGACAGCTCATTCATGCTTCAATCTCATATAATTCTTACATCAATTCTTATATCATTGAGAATGCAGTTAATTGCACGGCACCTTAAAATGCACCTGAAAATCTACTAGTCGTAAAATTAAAATTAGTCACTTAGGTAAACACTGTGAATAAAACAAAGCGTGAGCAATAAGATTGCTGCTAAGTGCTGCAATTAAATATATATATATATATATATTAATTTCTTTTTTTTATTAAGTGTATCCTGAATAGCAAAAAAAAAAAAGTCTGTTTTATACAGGTCTGAATTCTGGAGGGTCCATCCCTGTGCAGACAATGTCCATGAGACAAGTGCTTCCCTCATCTCCAGACGTGTCACGTGGAGCCTGTGAGCCGGGAGCCAAACGCGGGAGCCTCCTCCAGGACAAAGCACTTGGAGCAGGGAGACACTGCGGGCCTTGTTCCCCCCTTTTGCCTGGCTCTATGTCAAGTGGGTGTTTGCTTACTGGGAGAACCAGGACTCCCCAGGAGGGAAACACAGCAGACAGGCTCCACTCAACACGGAGAGACACACACACACACACACACACACTGGACTCACTGTAGATACTTTTATGATCAGACATCTTTGCCCGTTAACAAACAACAACTGCTACAGTTTGGTTTCAGGTGTCGCTGTTTAAATGAGAGCTAGAGGCTGTAGATGAGGAGTAGAGTGCTCGCAGTACACTTTCACCTCCAACCAAAGCAGCACAGAGCACACTGGTCACGTTATACTGTCACACTCAGGACTTTAGAAGGACATCACTTCGGCTCTGTAATTTAGGGGTTTGGTTGAAAATATGCACCATGTAGGCAGAATCATGCTGCAATTGTGTGTGTACATTTTGCACAGTTTAAATGTTTTAATCCCCTCTCAGAACATAACGTTTTTGCAGAGAACATTCTGAAACCTGAATGCTTTAAAACCATTTGACGTTCTTGTCATAAACAGTGAATGGAAAAACTAAAATGTTTTTCGTGGCCATAGTGGAAAAACCAGTGGGTGATGGGATGGAAAAACTGGGAACAGGTGCAGCATTTGAGGAGAAGCTTACTCACCCCGGCGACCCTGGCAAGGTATGATAGTCAACAGCTTCCACTTCACCCTGCTTCCTTTCTTTGTCTTTTACTTTCCCTGGCTGCCTTTCTCCAGCATCTGGCTAAATCTAACCAGTGTCCTTGCTAACCCCCTCGGGTGAACCAGGCCATGTCAAACCTGAATCCATCAATCACTCAGCACCAGCCGTGGGGGGGAGAGAGGGAGTGAAAAGGCAGAAATAGAGGAATGAGCATAGGGAAGACGGGAGGGGCAGTTAGGGTGAAGTATAGCCACCAGTCCGCCCTATCTCACCTTATTTTTCTTCTCTCCCAACCTGCCTGTCTCCCTCCACAGCCGCAAGAAACTCCAACTCTTATAGAGTTTGGAGTCAGCTGTCAGGGCGCAAGAAGGACTCGCAACTGATTCTAATCAGGAGGTTCACAGATGTAAACATGTTAGGAGGAGGGAAGAGGAGAGGAGATACAATAAGAGCAGGAGAAAGCGTAAGGACAGAAGCGAAGTGGGTTAGGAAGTGGACATAAGAAGCTGAGAGAAGAGAAGGAGGAGGACAAGGAGATGAGACGAGAAAGGAGAACAACAGGGAGGAAAACACGATAAGCCACGAGAACAGAAGTGAAAAGAAAGAGGTGAGAAGCAACGGGTGAGCCTGTCAGCAGGTGTGTGTGCACGTGTGTGCGTGCGTGTGTCCTGTGCAGAATGAAGTGTCCCTGTCAGAGCCCCAGCTCCCCCTCTGGGCCGCTGCTGATTAATTGTCCGTCCAGCTCCTGTAATAGCGACCACTTTAACCAAGACTCCTGAGACGCTCACCCATGTCCCATCCCTGCCGAAAGACACCTCTCCCTCCCCCCTCCCCCCTCCACATATGCAGCTGCCTGGCTGCCCTTCTCTGGCTAAAATTAGGATAATTTCTCTCTTTTTTTTTTCCTCTCCCATTGCTTTTTTTTTCCCCCCCGTCTCACTGTGGCTGCTACAAATAATCTTACATCAGCACCCCATTCACCTTGCCATCGGGGGATAATGTCTCTCTGTGGGAGAGAGATTTTGGTGCAAAGGCAGGGGGCCTGAAAACAGCATGGTACGCAGTGTTTACACGTGCGCTAGCGACTGGCTGAGATAAAGCACCCCTCTGTCTCAGGTAAACAGTCTAGCACGGCAGGGTAAAATGGCAGGGTTGACTTTGGACCTGGGTTGCACTTACTCAGCTCCTCTCACGTTTGATCTCGCACACACACACACACACACACACCCACACACAATGTAATGCTTACAATACAGTTCTCCGAATGATGCTGCTTCAAAAAAAAAAAAACCTAAATAATGTTGAAGATATTCCATTAGCATCAATTTTGATGTCAGCCAAGTGACCACTGTGGATTTACCATCGTAATATAATTCATATTTAACAAACATGCAGACATTTGGAAAAAAGAAATCTTATCTACGCTCAACAATAACTGCCATACTCAGCATTGTTCTTTTCCCTTTCTCTCCCTCGCCTCTAAGCTGCAGAGCCACAGCATCCATCCGAACGGCTATATAGCCGTCCCCCCAAAAGCAGCCAAGGTCAATTGCCTTTCCTGCTCCTCTCATCCTGTGCTTTATGTACCTTCACATCCAGGGAAAAAGAGCTGCACTATTTCTGCTCTGCTGCAAGGTGACTGCTGTTTCACAGAAGTGACAGCCACGCTAATACAGTCTAGAGAGAGCACCGAACATTTCCTTTAAGGTGCTCTTATTTTGAAAGTAAATCCATAAACATCTGTCCCAGATAAGTGAAATGTATTTCACTGAAGCAACATTACTTTTTATAAAAGGTGCTCTTATCTGTCATTACTTTGATCTGCTAGTAGACGCCAGTTCCGTTAAAAAGCTCAGGGACCTCAATGAACAGCTATATCAAAGGAGGATTTCTGGAGCTAAAGATGGATGTAACTTTAGTTTATGTTGAAGGGATGTAAATGACCATAATGTGGGCTTTGAAGAGATGAATTCAGCTGATATTTATCCCTGCAGTCACGTTCTAAAGGGGGGGTAAGTCCAAACATTAAAAGCTGAAACAATATGGTGTTATTAAATAATAAAATAATAATAATAATAAAAAATAAAATAAAAATTGCGGCCTCTGTTTCTTCCCATCTACATCCCTCATGACTCATGACACTGTGATTTATTGTGTATTCTTGCTGGTATTAGTTACCCATGATGGAACCTTTCATTGATTGCATTTTTCTATGACATTTGTAAAGTTACTTTTCAAATAATTATTATTTGTAGAAGTGATAGCATGTTCGCTGCAGCCATTTTTCATCCTTGTTTCCCTGTAAAGTCTGAATCTCTCTCTCTCTCTCTCTCTCTCTTTCTCTCTCTCTCTTTCTCTCGGGCTTGCTCCCAGATGTCTCCTTACAGCTGCCATGACTGACTGCAAACTCATTTATTACAGGTCACAAACGGCAAGTGCTTCATTTGAAAGGACGCCACCCCCCACCCCCCCTCTCTCTCCTGCAACAAAAGTGAAAAATTGACCTGCAAGAATAGCATACAGGGGGACGCTGCCCGATTAACACTAAACGAAGGCCAGCAGTGCACAAACGACGAGAACAGGGTTTGAGCAGCGGGGGCGAAACAAAGAGACAGGAGGGAGCGTTTTGTGACATATTTAATTCGGCTGCGGCTCTAACTTGAACGTCTGTGCGCACAGTGAACAGCTCCCTTCATATGCAAGGCCCCTAAGATAAGTGAATGATGGTGGGTTCTTGTCTGACCCATAGAGTAACTGTGCATTGTTTATTGTAATACTTTTTTATTATTATTATTACTTTAAACCCAGACTCATCTATCACTCCACACACCTATTTTGTATTTATTCAGGAACAAAAAGATCACCAAATCAAGATTTTGTGTGAAGCTTGTGTTCCGCCAGCCATATCCGATATCACTCAAAGCCCGTCTGTAATTACATTGTAAATGCAGATGAGCTATGAATATTTTAGAAGGGGATTACTAAAAGAGGAAAGAATCAGTGAGGGAGGGAGTCGAGAGAAATCAGCCCGTTAACACACACCCACATGCGGAACTGCATGAAAAGCTTGTTTGAAGGTGGAGCTAGTCTTTCATGCCCAAGTTGTCAACCTATTATCATCCTTTCATATGTTCACCACCATTATTAACTGTGAGCGGGAATAGAAAAATAACACAAAAAAGTGAGAATAAAACACATCACTCCAATATGTCAGGCTGTCGCTTCAGAGAGTGGAAGGAAAAAAAAGAAAAACACGGCAGACCAACTCTTATCATCGGACTCTCGTTCTAAAACATGGCAGTAATGAGTGTGTCTTAACAAAGATTAGCCACAATTTCCATTGTCATTTTAATGCTGCCACATTATGTGGAGGCTTACAAAGCCACAGATGAAGGCAGAGAGTGGGCGGAGGAAGAGGAACGAGCAGACACTACTGAAGCAGCGAGAGTGAATCTCTGGAGCACGGTTAGTCTGTCAGTCACCCTCTGTCCCTCCAACCATGCAGCCATGCACACAAACTGACAGATACAGTCGGCGCACGCACACACACACACACACACACACACAAACGCGCATCTAGAGTGCATGCACATGTTTCCCCAGACCATTTGTCACCACATTTTGAAACCTTCAAAATGGGGTTGTCAAAAGGGTCGGTGCCTGACAGGCTCCCGCAGCCCTCCAGCAGGAAGCGGAGGACAGAGGGGCTTGTTGTGAGAAGAGTAGCAGCAGCGGCAAACAAAAGGGGATCAAAAGTCTCACAAACTGACAAGACGGACACGGCGCACGTTCGCGGCCGCCGACATCTGCATAGTTTGGAGAAACAGTAGTGAGGTTCGCAAGGGCCTGGATTTCACACATTTGCCTTTGTACTTCCGAGTGAAGGCCCAGGGTGAAGGATGAGTGCAGCGTGTGTGTGTGTGTGTGTAGGTGCACAGGAGTGAGCCAAGGTGTGAGACACAGTGACAGCAGTCTGCTCCAGTGGACAAATGCATGTGGATCATGCCATTATTAACAGCACAGAACGTTTTAAGAAATAGCATGTGTTAAATATGTTGAAAATATAGAACGATGTAGTATTTTCTTTAATATTACTGTGTTTTTGTTAACTAACAACTGTGCAGAATAAAGCCATTTTCAAAAGAACTGTGCTACGTTTTAAATTTTGAATAACTATAAAGCATGAAATTGATTTTTCTGGGTAAATAATAAGTAGAACTGTACACTGAGAGTGTGATGTCTGTTGTATTACTGTACCTGGTTAATAAAGGACTTTGATTGCTGTGTATTCAGCTCTCAGGGCCTGTACTGCACAGAGGCTATCAGTATTTCTAATTGCTTGCCTCTCTCTTGCTCCTGTCTCCTTCTTTTCCACACACACACACACACACACACACACACACAGACACACACAGACACACACAGACACACACAGACAGGCTTTGTTCAATCGAGCAAAAGCAAAAAGAGTACCCATAACGCCAGAGAAACATAACAGGAGCGAAACATTTCACGTATCAAACCTGCAGTCATTTAAATCGCTTGTAAACCGCACTTCAAACATTTTAAACACATATGTGATAAACAGCTGCCCCCACTAAGCCTGAACAGGCATGGCTGACGTTCCAATTCAGTTATGACATCCTTCACACAAAGGACGTTTAATAGCCAAGCTGACAATGATGCATGGAAAAAAAAAAAAAACACACACACACACACATGTATGGAGCATGTAAAAACTGCAGGTGATAAATGATGGTGCAGCGCATGTAAAGGTCACGCAGAACATGATCGCATCATTTCCGCTGGCTACAGACAGTGTGAAAGTCAAAACTGAGAAATGTTGCCTTCAGAAACAGTTATCATTAATACCCTCCTGTCATCCATAACAAAGGAACTGGTGGTAATCTCATACATAAGAGTATAAATTTTAAAAGTCCCTATGGTAGCAATTAAAGAACATTACACTAATATGACAGCAGATTAAAAACAAAAAAACACCAGTAGGGACAATAATAGTAGACTCGCTGTGTAGGCCGCTCAGCGCACATACGCACACACACACACACACACACTTTCAGTCCGCGTTGGAATATTAGAGAGATTTTTCATTAGGGATTGTTGGGTCGCATGGTGGGTGCCACACATGTTTTATTAATACCAGTTGTTTGATGCCAAAAGCAGTTTGTTTGTTGAGAAGTGGAGCAATTTATAGGAAACCTAATGGTTCTCCACTAACCTCAGCCAAGATTACACAAACACAAGGGTTTTATTTTATTATTTTATTCTTTATCTGGCTGCAGGGTGAAATCCTCAGGAGAGGAAAACAATATGAATGGTTTAAATGTATTTTCTTTAGGAAATGTCCTGTGCACCCATATATGTTTGTGTTTGTTTGTTTGTTTGTTTATCAGTAACATTTCACACGGTGTAGGCAATTTGTTTATTCTTTTAGTTGTTTCCTTTTGTTGTACAAAGGAAAAACAAACAACAAACAAACCAAATCCACAATCTATATCTAATAGTCAGCTTGCACAGATCCTGTTTGCTGACTCAACTTATTTATATGAAAAAAAAAAAAAAAAAGGTCAAAGAAACACACGATGATTTATTGTTGAATCACATCAGTTCACCATATTGTGCTTTAGTGAATTGATGGCCTCTCGTCTCAATCCCCCCCCCCCCCCCCCCCCCCCCCCCCCCCCCCCCCCCCCCCCCCCCCCCGGCTGAAACGGAGGAGATTAACGTGCACAGGTTCACGTTCCTTTTTCCAACAAATGGAGGTGGATCACCACCTAATCAAAGAGTGCCATTCTCCTCATAAAAAAAAAAAGGGGACTGGTGCTGGTGGAGGGTCAGAGCTCGTTTATAAGGCGGCAGCAGGCGAAGATGTGACTGTGAGAGGGCTTTGTGGTGAAGCGGAGCTGCGTGGGCCGTCAAATGTGACGCCGCTCTTTCCCCTATGCTTCCGGCTGGAGGAATTCAAAAATAAATAAATAAATAAACAGCAACAATGAATAGTTGAACAAGAAGTGTCAGCGAGAGTGTGAAGAAAAGAGGAAGAAGAACAGAAATAATATGTCTTGTTCCAGCAGAGTCTCCATTCCTCACTTGAACCCTTGTAAACATTTTGATAAACTATGAACTCACACGTCAGCTGCACACAACACTGTCACGTGCAACCCAGTAAAAAGTGGGTGACACTTTATACTCAAGGAGGGTGTGACCACCAAACTAACCTCACTTTTATTTTCCACAAAAGGTACAACATCCACCTTTTGAGTTAAAGGAGAGAGGATCCCGCTGCTGAACAGGCTCCTTTAAAAGACGCAGCTCATCCTCCTTGCAGTGACTACACTCGCTGACACCCACTCCACGCTGCTGGAGCAGGTGATGTGACTGCACCCCTGAGTGAAAACGTGAATCACTTTCTGGAGTGAGAACGTATGATTTAGAGTTAACAGCGGCATTCAAATGAAGAGCGGGGAGAGCAGTGCAGGGACCTTGTGGCACGCTCAGCATCTTGCAGACATGTGGACCCTGTGGCCATGTGGAAAACATATTAATTCCAGCTTTAAAAGCTACGTGTGTTCGACAGGGATAACACGATTCTAGCAGCTGTGAAAATCCCAGAATCCCGGAGATGTTCAGCAATAAACAAAAAAAGAAGGAGACACATTGCTCTCTGATTTTCACAGTAGCTGAATCCCATCAACATGAAAGGCGTCAAATGAAAAACAAGTCCTGCTCAGTCAATAGGAGGAGTTCAAGCATGTATCAGGAAACATATGAATGAACTAGTGCATGAGAGCAGGTGTGCATGTTGCACTACTCTGACACCTCGGTGTCACTTTCTGTGCCTGTTCTCCTTCCACTCATCCACACCTCCACACAGCTCCCTTTCATTTAAAAGCAAACCGACAGGCCTCCCCCCCCTTACGTGAACCTGAATCAGCACCGTCACGTTTCGTGCTGGACTCCCTCCTTTCCCAGAAACGTAGCAGACAACAAGGCTGTCGATGCGCAGGTGCAGTGAAGTACTTCTAGTCTTCGCCTTTTAGCTCATTTCCGGGGGATGCAGCTTGTTTGGATACGCGCTGTCAAACAGCCTCTTGACAAAACGCTTCTGCTTACAGTTAAAAAACAAACAAACATCAAACTGATGTTGGATTTGCGTCCTAATCCCAAAACTTAGCTGTTTCTTGTATGAACTATGATCGTGAAAGCTGCACGGCGTGAGCATATAAAGGACAGGGAGACAGGCATCATCTCTCTTTCTCTCTCTAAACTGCAGCCAACCTTTTCATTCAGTCACCCTCTGCTTCTCTTTAAGACTCTATAGCAGGGACCATGTGCGCTCAGCTGCCACTCACTGTTTACAGGATCAAATTTAAAGGTAACAACGTTAAAAAAAAAAAAAACAGTGTGCCTTTGTAAAAGCAGCAAGAGACAGAGCTCCCAATAACCAGAAAATGAGGGGAATATTTGAAATACCCCAGCTCCTTTAAAAATGTGCAACATTCCCTTGAAAATAAAATAAAATAATTGTATATTCCATATATAACATGTAGCCTAAATATAAATAAAAAAAAAAGGTACAACTTGTGAGCTGTAACATTAACATTAGCCTGTTTATTTTGACTTTATCCATGTGTATTTTCTAGGGTTTAGTCCAGTTTCCCATCACATCAGCTCTATATGGTAAATCAGGAGTATTGGATAGAGGAAGCGCACGTGTGCATTATGTGCGTGTAGAATCATCACGTGATGATTTAAGTGTTTTTCTATTGTCTCATCTCATCTCTCTCTTACTCTCTCTCTCTCTCTCTCTCTCTCACTCACACACACACCGTGGTGAGAGCACCTATACCCTACGCGTAAAGAGCGCCGCTGCGCTGTACGCGCGGTACTGCCGGTGCCAGTGTGACGGACCTGCTACAGCGCTCACACTGTGGTCCACATGATCCCCGCAGGGGGGGGGGGGGGGGGGACTCGCTACAAAATTAGGAATAATGTCATTTCACGGTAATCCTCTTTGGTTTTTACCGATGACACAATACCTATGGGTGCCTTTCCACAACTGTTATCACCTATTTGCACAGACGCGCGTCAGACGCGTTAAAACACAACAGCGTTAGAGTGTTTCCAGCTGCGTCCCCGCGGGTATTTCAGCTTCAAGTAGTTTGATCAAATCGGTGCCCCTTGAATGGCAGTGCTGTCAAAGCGTAGAGCTGTCCAACCCGCTGTCCTAAAGCCAAAAACGACTGCGGGTTGTTTCAGTCTACCTTTCCTACTGTCGTTTTTTCATCTACAGAAAAGACGCAAACTTTTGAGACGCACTGTGGCTGGAGACAGGCTGTTTATCTATAGGATAGAAGACAAGAGAACAGTATAGCCTGGTGTGGAGCGTGTCTGAGAGACACGTGTGATGGACATTAAATGCCCTCCTTTCTCTCCAAATTCAACAGTGCCGCTCTGTGCACGGCGAAGACAGAGCAAGTCACTCGCTTGGATTCATTAAGCACAACACAACAGCTACGTGCTGCTGCAACCTGCGAATCCCCTCGAACTGTCACCTGGGTTTGAGTAATCACGGTGCCGTGTTTAACACGTTTCTCCAAAATTAATAATGATGAAAAAAATCTCAAAAGGAGCTGCGTGCAAACCGCCTTCTCCGTGCGTAAAAGAACAAC
Organism: Anabas testudineus; assembly: GCF_900324465.2. Classification (NCBI taxonomy): domain Eukaryota; kingdom Metazoa; phylum Chordata; class Actinopteri; order Anabantiformes; family Anabantidae; genus Anabas; species Anabas testudineus. The sequence continues at coordinate 15,142,711 of NC_046629.1, read as the reverse complement.
GTTAATGGGGATTAAAAAAAAAAGAAAAAAAGAAAAAGTCTGCTCGACGGATGGATAGTTGCGCCGCTGCGCTTGGCACGCAGCTTCCACGGACACACAGAACTGCGCACCGGGTTAGCAGATGGATGGCGTTCACTCACCTGATTGTGAAGAGCTCGACCCAAACAAGAAGAAAGTCAGGAGAAAGCCGAAGCAACACAGGACAGTCGTTGGTTTCATGGTTGTGCTTGGCAAATAGCTCCTTTAAATTCACATGTCCAGCAGCGTATCCTTCTTTTGAAACAGCCGGAAAGGACGAGTCGTTTTGCGCCTAACGCCTCTTCAGCCTTTGAGTTTGGAGACTTTAGCCGCTTTGACTGAAGTTTACAGTTTGTCCGACCACCCTGCGCCTCGGCTCTCACCGCCTGCGGGCTTATTTTGGTGACTGACGCGTAATCAGAAATAGTCGAACATTAGTTCCCAACGCGCGCAATGCAAAGCTTGTCTAAACAGTATAAAGCAGGACTCATGCCATTACTCCCAGACTTGGCTACGGTATGCAGCTGTAGGCTCGTATTCTTCAAACACACCTCTGAGCCCCTGAACCCCTCCTACAAACACCGTGATTGGCGCAGCTGCCCGACCATCACCCTAAACCCCACCAAGCTCCACCGTATTCGCGCCGCCATTGGCTGAAATCACCCAAACGCTCCTGAATTCGTGCGTCGGCTCCGTTGCACCTGTCACACAGCACGGTAAAACGAAATGCTGGGAGAAGAATATAAAGGTTTAAATGGTGAATTGGAGCAGATTATCACGTGTAGGTGAATTTCCCGTGTGATTTTACTGGAAGTGCATCTTAACTTTCTGAACTATAGTTTGAGAGTGCTCCACAAGAGGATGCATTACATATAATATACTATAATATAAGTTTGGTTGCTGAATATGCATTCCTCTTATCTTAAGTTGTTTTATTTGTTTATTTATTTACAGGTCTGTGACACAATGCAGTCTGGTTATGGAGAAAAGCCATTTTGACAGTAAAATTACAGCCCATGAGGCATCTTAAGCAAGGGTTTCCATTTTTTCTCAGTTATCAGTGATCATTCCCAGAGGAAGGCTTGGGGTAAGTGACACAAATAAAAGTCAAACAGAACATTAAGATAGTGGTATTATTGTGCTCACTGGGCTATTTGTAACAGTTTGAAAGCAGTGACTTTGCGGTGACAGAAAAATAAGTACGGAAGTGGAAGTATAGGAAACAATGTGACGAGAGGTTATTAGTTACCGAAGCAGCTGCTGCAAACTTTTGCACCCTAGGAGCAAGGTGAAGACCTCCTGGAGTTACAATATGTCCACACATCTGGACCAGAATCATGCACTCTGACTGTCCCCCACCCTGGCCTGTGTCTCAGCATGCACACACACACACACACACATACACACATCCCATGTATAGTTTGCGTCAACCTTGGTTTATCAATAGGGCAATGGAATAAAAGGCAATAAACACATTGCTAGATCTGTTATTTCCATGCATTAGACTCTCGTGGTAAAAGATTCAATAGGTAAGCACCAGACACGGCCACCTGGAAGTAAACTATCACTGTGGAATGTTTTAAGTGGCAGAGGAATGAGATTTATGCTCTTCTGAAAGTGGTTGATATGACCGGAGGAGGCATCTTTCCCTCTTTTTAATTGTACATTTCAAAGTAGATGTCTGAGAAGTAATCTTCTGAAGTCCATAAACACCTTCCTTGTAGCTAAAGGGAGGTCACTCCTCCCCTCTGCTTCTAATAGGAAGGCATAGCGCTCGCCCACACACACACACACACCCCCACTGCCTGGCCTGGTTCTGTTCCTGATCCTGGAACAGCGAGCTCAACGTCCCTGAGCTAAGTTTACCTATCACTTTAGGAAAATGGGATGCGGACAGTTCTCACTTTGAAGAAAGTCAAAAGGCTCTGATGAATAGTGCAGTGAACTGTGAGGGGCACTGCTGCAGTATTGACCCTTCACCAGTGGGGGGCAGTCTATTTCTCACCTCATAGGTCAAACACCCAGAGCGGAGGCACAGTTGGGGGGCTCGGAGCGGTTCAGGCTGCCACCAACTAGTTGTCTGACTCTCTGTGTGACATTGGCTTCCTATCACACAGAAGCTTTATTAAATATTCCTCAGCAGAAATGAGCTTTTAATATTACTGACACCACAAATTTATTAAGAAATATGGAAAAATGAGATCTGGCAGGGTGCTACAAGGAAAGACTTCACTCTAAATATTCCCCAAATGGCTGCCATTTATCATTTTTATTAAAAAAAAATGCAATTTAGCAATGCTGTGTATTTTCATTATGCATAATGCTTTAAGAGGTACCTTCTGACAGTATCACCCTAATGCTGTCAATTAGGTAATTTATTCCAGGGGATTATGAGCGGGAATGAGACAAGGTTTCGTGTGTTCTTCTAGGCATTCCCCAGTGCCTGCTGTACAGCTAATCTAATACATAACCCCCTGATTTGTTTAATGGATGAGACTTTGCTGCTGCAAGAGGCACGCCAATAAAAGCCAGGGCCCTCCAGAGGCTATTGTGCCTCATAATGATGCCAGACACACAATGTGCAAGTTATGAAGCAATTTTTTATCATGCGGCACATTGTTTTGCTCTGTTGGTGCCGTGCAAGTAAAGGCAATCTCTTCCTGCAGCATCGCACTTCTCCCCCACACTTAGATAAACCTTCAGTATGATTAACTGTCCAAGCCACATGTTGCTGAGACAAAGAAGTTTAAGATTGAAATACATGTCCTGCACAGATGATCTGCTAGTTAGTCACGGTGATTTTAATTTCATTTATTTTTGGAAACTGTTCATTCTAAGTCTCAGTACTATAAAAGATGTGTTAACAGTAAAAGAGATAAAAAAAAAAAAGGAGATGCTGCTCTGATCATATGTACATTGGTACATGGTCTTGGAGAAGGTGAAAAGCGTGTGCTCGTGGTTAAAAGCTGCAACTGAACTTTGCCTGTTTCTGCATGTGATACTAGGTGCTTAAGAGTGGGCTTTTCAATAAATGAAATGTCTCATGTACGCTAGCATTCACTCCTAAGTCGGCTCTTTTCAGAGCACAACAAAAGCAGCACTTAAGTCATATGCATCCATACAAAAGACACTCTGATAGCAGATAGCACCATGCCTCTGAGTGGCCCTATCTTTCCAAAACAATAAGAGAGAAAGAAGATAGATACTTCTTTAAAAAAAAAAAAAAAATCATTTATTTCCATTTCTTAGCTGCCAGTGCTGCAAAAACTTAGAGGCATTTGTTATTGTCAAAACAAAACGGTTTGTTGAATAGATAATGCTGAAGTTGTCTGAGGGAAGGCAACGAAAAGACTAAAAGACTATCACAACACCTCAGAGTATTTCAGCGTTTTTACACAGTGATGGAATACTAAATCAATATCAGTGTGGCTGCACGCTCTAATCGCTGTAAACACTGATAACAGTTCTATATAAATATAAAAATTAACACCCAAGCTGTGTCTTTCTGCCTTTATTTCACTCAACTATCCAAATGCAGCACTGTCTAAGAGCTCCATTTACAGAATTATTAATCACTGGTGACGGGATGTGTGTCTGGGACAGAGTCTTATTCCATAATGACAAGTACAAACAGTGACAATGAGGATTTTCAGCTGTAGATTGTCATTGATTGTATCTATGGCAGTTGACATCTCAGGCTGCAGGCTGTTCTCGAGTTGTACACAACAGTGGCTAGAAAAAACAGAGATGACACATCATTTGGCATGTCGACTGATAAAAAATTCAATCACCAACACCCCCACCCTCCTGTTCTGCTTTTATGATTATTCATTGTTAATGGGCACTTTTGCAGAAGCCGCGTCTGTAATGCATGAAGTTCTTGTTTTTTTTGGGTTTTTTTTTTTTTTTTTTTTTGGAGAAGTTGTTCTCTGATTTTCCAGTGTGTTGTGAGAAAGCGTATCACTACTTGCTCATACGTTTCAGATATACAATATATGTGGCATTTGATTTCATTAGAGACATTCCACCCTTATTGCACCTAAATCATGAAAAACTGCCCCCTTGCTAAATCCCTCTTCAGCACAGCATGGGTGCCGACGGCCAGTGTGGAAACGCCATAATGTGATGATCCACTCGTCACTGTGTGCTCGAAGCAAACTCTGACTCATTCCTTAGACAAAAACAAACAAAACAACAACAACAAAATCATTTCTTCACTTTTTTTCTTAATATACACATGTATATATGCATATTATATATATATATATATATATATATATATATATATATATATATATATATATATATATATATATATATATATATATGTATGTTTCAGTGGTGAGTGAAAATGTTAATTCTATTCAAGCTTTTAAGGTTTGAGATGCCTCGGGGGATGTTTCCCTATCGTACTCAGTCAAAGTGCTGCTTTGCCACCTGTTTCTCACCTCAGTGTCCACTCCTTTGTTTCCTTAACTCACCAGGACACCTGATTGAATAGTTCTCTAACATGCATGCATAGAAAAATAACCCTCTCGATGCCATATCTAATTATACATGTTGAGTTATGGTTGGTGGGATCTACTACTTTCCATAAAAAGAAAAAACTATTGCTTACTAATTGCATCAGCTTTGTATGCAGACTTAATATGACATATGCAAGATCAGTAGCCGTCATGAAAACCAAGAAATGTTTTTGTAACTGAGCCTAAATATTATTTGGACAACTTGGTCAACTTTGTGATTCACATCAGAAGATAAGTTGATAATAGTAAAAATTGAAATACAGATTAGCTGAGGTGGTACAGACAGCAGGTGGATATGACAGATTCTCTGAGCACTATAGAGGATGTTATCAGAAGCAACAGTGATTAATAATCTCACAATCACATGACATTACACTTGGTGTGAAATGCTTATGTAGTAATGCTCCATCATGCGTCAATATTAATTATTGATGTTTACTGTGTATCATCACTTTTGTTTCCCATAGTTGCCACACATTGATCACCCGACATGTTTATTCTTTGAAAGAATAAATGATTTTGCAGAAGTTTGCAAGAAGATAAATAAAAAAAATGCAGTAATAAACATATGAAAACTAAACGTGGATTGTAAGTTCAGACCAGACTGAGATGATAACTAGTGAAAGCCAGAGCCCTACTCCAAGAGCGATGATGTCTATCAGCTTAAGTTCAAGGCAGCTGAACCAGTGCGAAAATGACAGAATCCATCACTGAAGCTAAAAACAACAATCCGGATGTCTGCGAGGGGAAGAAATTTGGGTATGTTTACATCAGTGCAGCAGTCCAGCTGGGTATGAATCACACAAAGTGTCTATTCCCTGTATGTCATTTATTCCCGTTTATTAAGAAAGAGGAAGCAACAGGAAATATTCCGCTTTGCGGCGGATTGTTTGTAAATTTGTCACATTTAAAGAGACAAGCACGCAACAATAGAGGTATTGTTTTTTATACGTGGGTGTGTGTGTGGGTGTGTGCTGTATACTTACAGCTTTTTCCCTTCACATTTTTCCTCTGATCAAGCCCCATCGTAGTGGCTAAACAGTCGACTGAAACTCTGACAGCCTCTGCATGTGTCTGACTCAGTGAGCAATAAGCAGCATTAGCACATTACACACACATGATTACGTGGCCATTTCCTCAGTGAATGAGTCTCATCAGAAGTCACTGAAGAAGCCACTGAGTGTGTAATTGTTTCCCATTAGGGGAAACGTTGACTGCCATCCAGTAGCATCTAACTGCGCCGTTTGCTGACGAATGCTCGCTGTCCACTGAGTGGAGCCGGCTAATTCTGCTGTAGGTTGTGATGGAATTGCTCAAATCCCCAAAACCACCAGATCAGTTTTAGGGTGAAGGTGATACATCGCATTGCTCTCTCTCTCTCTCTCTCTCTCTCTTGTCTTCTTTTTTTTTTTTTTTTTCAGTGAGAAAGGAACTGCAGGGCAAGAGTTTAGATGTTTCTCGATTCACTGCAGTGACACCAGACTTTAAACATTATTATCAGTCACATAAACGCCTGGAGCTCTGACGTCTTTGTAGTTCAGTTGCAGTCAGCGCTGTCTGACGGTGTTAGACCATGTTTTTTGAAGTTCAACTTAGAGATTATCAGAAGAAGCAAAGTCCAGTCTCACGTTTTGGATGAATTTACTGTTTTATATTATGTGCACATACTGTACGTGTTTGAATCCCTGCTGCATTTAACCTAGATTAGTTCATTTCAAATTGCAAATTACAGGCTGGGCAAAAGTTCAAATAAGGGCCAACAAGGTCGAGTTAGAGCTGAGGATGAGGCACAGACAGGACTTTACCTAAGTTATTAATGGCTGCCTGAGATGAGCTGTGATGCTGCACAGTTAAGGTGATGGGGGGGAAAAAAGGAATAGTTGCATTAGTCAAGAGGTTTTGCTTTACACTGCTGCCATCTACAGGGTAGAAAAGAGCATGTCACCATCACACAGCACACAGCATTGTTTTTTTTTCTACAGCTGCTACATATGCAAAGACAACGTTTATCAAGTGACCACTAGATGGCAGCAAAAGAAAGACTCTGGTGTTGCATGCTGCCAGTTGTCCAAGAGCACAGGTGCTGCAAAAAGAAAAAAAGCCATTTTAATGGATGAGTGAGCAAACAGACAGAGAAAAAGAAGCAAAGGGTATTAATGTCCAGACCAAAAGAAAAAAATCTCTAACAGTGCTTTACAGAACTCAGCTTTTCCCAATATGTGGCCATATGTGGACAGTGGACTGCTCTTTAGACACAATATGTCATTAACAAAGTAAAAAAAAAATTAAATACATTATTTTAGCTGTAAAACACAAATGTAGGGGGTTGAAATGATGGTTTTGTAACAAACTTGCACTAAATTTAATAAAAGTTACTACCTCCACTAATAGGACTTCCTTTTCCTGTTTCCATAGAAAGTAAAGCTTCATTATACAGTAGATGCATGGCTGCTCACGTGAAATTGTTCCATAAGGTTCAATAGATGTAAAACCATTCAGAATCAAATGTCACGGCCAAAGCTCTTTTCCTATGAGCTAAGAAAAGCAAAGCCAAGAAAGACGTGACCTCTCTGCACATTTGTCTTTTGTTGTCACGCCTATGTTGGGCTGACTTCACCAGTGAAAGTGACTTCAAACCCGAACATGATTTGGAGGAAAAACACAAACAAGCCACAACACTGAAATGGCGAATTACGACTTACATAAACATGTCACTTAAAATTGTTTCGGAAACAAATGAGGTGCGAAATAAGCACCAGCTCTTCGACCAGCAAGACCCCAATATAGATCACAGCTAGCCTCATAAACAGCTTTTTGTGCAGTCATATTATTGCTTTTAGCGACAGAGTGAGGCGACACATCGCATACACATAGTCTAATCACATCACTGTGGCAATAAAATCAGCTTTTTGAATGCTTTATGAATCGATTGGTTTGAATCTTCTACCATTTCATGTTGGTGACTTAGTGTTAAAGGGAAATTTTAATGTGGGGACAGAGAAAAATATACATGAATATATATGTATACAGTTCCTTGTACCCAGTTTCACAGCCCTTTTAGTCACGTTACAAAGAATGATCTCAGTCTCAGAAACTGTTGATGACAAAAACCATGCATCAGTGTTAAAAGTGTGCTCACTTTGGATGACAGCAGAATAGTGACAACTCAAATGATGCAGGAAATGTCATTTTATGTTGTGTGATGTTAGCATGTGATCCTACTTAAAAGAACATTACAATAAGTAATGCTAAGATGAGCAGTGACAAACTCATCTGGATTTTAACAAGGCTCTCCATTTGCCATTCGAGCACTACAAAGGACAAAGTGGGTCTGGAGGTGTTAGAATCAGTCGAACACCACATATAGTTTTAGTAAACGATGTTTCCACAAGTCTTTTGTTTATAGCGCATCACTTTTTCTGGAAGAGGCCCGACTAGGCACTGTGGGCCTCAGCGCTGGTTAGAAGTGTGTCAGTCTTTCCATCTAAGTCTTCTCCATTGCTCTCTTGACCCAAGAACCTGCAACCACAAGAAAAGCGCTGACATTTAAAAAGCAATAGGGTGCGAAGTGTGCCAAAAGTGGTAGCACCACCTGCTTGATTTTTTTTAACCCTCTTCTTACTCGTTTCCCTGAGTTGCGAGATAAACTCAGCGTGTGAAATACTGATTGCCAGAGGCTAGCAGGCAGTTTCTCCACTAAATAAGTAGCAATTAATCACCAGAAAGAACTACTGTAATCACTGTAATTACAATTGAGTCATTTGATTCATGTCATTATGAGGACAGCCACAGGTCTCCTCTAACTTCAGCTATAGCTAATTCAGTATTACCTATACATGAAATAAGTGGATTTATAAGCACAGGGAAACATCAGTTTTTCTTATTGTTATTATTTTATTTAATATTTTTTGCACTGAAACTGAATTTTGTTTCTCATGGTCTGTTTTCATTTCACAAATCATCATAATGGCAGGACTAACAATGGTGACAGCCTTTCACAATGAGCAACAGTATTCTCCCAGCCTCTTCTGAGAAGTACAGTGATGCCAAACCTTTCAGAGTCATTGACAACACGTCAGCATCATTGTACAGAAACAAGTGTGACTGTGATCGCCCGTGTTGATACCTTACAGACAGCAAAACACATGTTGACTACAAAGTAGAGCACGAAAGGTGCCCTCATTCAAAACCCCATTTCAGTCTGAGTGTTGCTGTTTTGTCAAAACCCTGTCATCACAAAAGGTAATGTACTATAAAGACGACTGAAGTGTTATGCTGGCAGAGACGCTGCAGTGTGATGCGATGCTGACACATAGTTAAGTGCAGGAAAATACAGGGAGGAGCCCACATTTTGTGTCTCCCCAGCGCACATTCGGTTGCAGTAAATGTGATGCAAATGGAATAACATGAAGGGCTGACATTTAGTTTTGCACTTTGGTTTACAGTATGTGTGGTTGCCCTTTAAATCACTTGAGATCATTTTGAAAATGACTCCTTCAGTCGACCCCTTTTAGGTCCCACCCCCGAAAATTGTCAATACACTCTGTAGAGGATTAGCAGATTTTTTCACAGTCAAACTGAAAATGATTTTTAAAAAAGTCTCTATATATGTATATCTACATATATATATAGATATACATATACAGTCCTGATCTATTTTTGGACATGATAGTGATCACATGCATTTCTCAGTGTATGGCTGTGACATTCAGGGACTCAATATAGCACTGAATTGATGAAACTTCCTTCTCTTTATTTGTCTGTGCGAAAAAAACAGGGTTTTGTGTTCACACATATTTCCTGTTTTCAGTTCAGCACATTGCAGCTGTGTATCCATTTATGTCAAACCACCAGTGCCTGTATCCCCACATCCCAGTGCCAGGTTCCTCCAGTAAACTTGTGGCTGTCTGCTTCATGACAGCCCTCAAACTGTATCTCGCTTCCCAATGTATTTTCACAGTTCAAGCTGATCAGCAGGTGTGCACTGCTCTACACCCCACTTTCTCTCTTTCTGTCACGTTCTCTTATCTTCCTGTGTGAGATACATTCATCCCTCTCTCTCTCTCGGTTTCTCTATTATTGCTTCTCTCTGTCTCTTCCCCACTCTCTCTGTCTTACTTCCCAAGAAGCATCTGATGTATGCGCTAATGTGCTTTCTTGGTTACTTTCCCATCTTGCCCTCGCTGCCTTTGCTTTCTCTTTCCTCTTGCGTCTGTTTTGTTCTTCGTCTGAGTTTGCCACTGCCTTTTCTGGGCTAAGATGCAGCTGCACATGATTGTTTTTGTCTTAAAGGCTTCTCTCCGGTTGTCTATTTCTTTGTGATGTTGTTCACCCCAGAGTTCCTCCCCACTAGACATGGGTGCAAAACGCGGCTAAGCAAAGGAAGGAAAGTGGAAGTTCCCCCACAGTCCTACTTCCTCCCCACATGAGAATATTGTGACTTTGTCTTTTAAGCACTCTGACCACAAACCCAACATTACTCAGAGGCCTTTGCAATGACAAGAATCTTCCTCATACATGCACGCTGTGCACAGGGTGTCAAAAAGCTGGCCTCAAAAGTTTAGACCAGCAGCAGCTTCATTTCCAGCTAACTGCAAACATAGCAAACAAGCCTTTGAGAGTGGTAATTGGCATGCAATAAAATATTTGGGAGTTGCTAACGTTGTATCAAGCATGCAACTGAGCGTGTTGCAAGTGTGTTTGTACAGAAGGAGTCACAGATACTGTAATGTCATGTCAGTGCAAAGCCAAAACACAAGTATTCCCGACCGATTGTCAAGCTTGATAGCGCCACCGCTTCCACTACCTCCCCCCAACGTTTCAACACTGACATTACGCCAATCAGTCTCTAAAAGTGCATTAATCTCTTTCCCAGCTTCTAACATTACATCAGCAAATGTGATACCAGATATCGACTGTGATTCAACTAGCCTTAGTAACTTCTTAAACATGGGTGTGTAGCAGAAACGAACAGGGTGTGTGCAAGTGTGGGTTGTTGCCGTGCATGTATGTGTGTGTGTGTTGGTGTGCGTGTGTGTGTGTGTGTGAGTGTGGCATGTGTGAAGTTTTAAGGGCCAGTCCAAACATCCACCACTACCTGGCAAGAAAAACAGGAATAGGACTTGTCACCGGGTGATTGCACAATCTTGCTGAGGATTCACACTTGGCTGAAAAAGGTCTGGAACTGCTCCCTGCTCTGTAACTTGAAACCTAGAGGACAGGCTATACAGCCTGTAGACAAAAGCAACACTGATTCCAATGTGCTAATAAATTACACTGACAATCCACCGGCGTTCTTTGACATAGCATGGTGTCACTCAAACATCATGCCACCATCATTCTTAGCGTCTGTGTCGTATGTGTATGTAATTATCAGTGGTAATTGGCTTGTAAAAAAGTAAAATATATAATTTTCCCACTAAAACAGAAATTACACGGAGCAAACAGCCAGAGATTGCACTTCTGTTTGGCCATATTTCCTCCAGATTATACAGTATTTTTATTAGCCTGGTTTGCACTTTAGATGCTGTGTAATGGTTGAATGTTTGTAGACCACTATGAGGTGTGATTTGCTGTTAATCTGAGCGTGTGAGGTTTGCCTGCGTACGCACACTACATGTAGGTGTGGATGGCAATAATTTTGACACCTCTAGACAGACACTTATTGTCTAACAGGATCTGCAGAAGAAGCAGCATGGCCAGTGGAACTCGACGGAGGAGGTCTTACAGCCAGAGCCACAAAGCTGTCTCAGCCCTCTGTCCTGAGTGGAAAATAAAAAAAAAAATCTCTTATGGCCAACTTCTTCTCAGCGTAATATCTAAAACTCAGCTGCTGTTTTAATATAAAACTCCCAGGTTTAACAAACACACAGTGTTTGTCAGATATAAATATAATGTGGATGTATAAGGCGTGTTGTTGGGAGGCGCTGTGTTGTTTCACATGCGAGAATCTTAAAATACACCTTTAAATGTAAATAATGTGAATTATTATTAAATATGACTCTAATGTCAAGTAGGATGTGAGAAGCAAAAACACATTCAGTTGAGACAGTTAAGCGACCTGTTGATCACACAGGTCTGGTCTTTAACGTGTCATACTGACCAGTCGGGCATCACGTCACGGCTCCAATCTACACTCTTGAAAGGTTCCGGCAGGTTCTTGCGCGATCGTCTTCACTGAGGATTCAAATAGACAAAAACAAACATAAATCCCATTGATTTATGCAGCTTTGGTTTTGTTTGTGTAAATCACATTGATTCATGTCATACGCCGTTTCATTTTGCAGTCCTCAGACGCAAAGCAGCAAGAAATAATCAGGAAATAATGATTGTGCTAAGGAGATCACCCTTTATGTCACATGTATCACTTAAATAGTAAATTATTTTTAAAATGAGTTAAAAAGTTATTTCAAAGAGCTTTGAGGTTTTACAGTTCTTTATTATTTTACAAAACAACGTGGTTAATAATTTTCATCACAGCCTAACATGGAGAAAAAAAGCAAATACGAGGGTGAAATTTAATTAAAAAATACATTTTTTAAAATGAGCCCCCGTGTCTTATTTCCCCTAATAACTGGATGTCTGAGAAAATGAAAGATAGCTGCAGTCTACCAGAAGAACACCAGAAAGTGATAGCAGGTGTTTTACTCCTGTGTTGAAAGTATGAGTCAAACAGAGATATGATCTAGATGGGAACAAACAACAACTGACAAGCAGGTAAATAGAAAAATCTAAAGATGAAAAGATACAGTTTGGGGTCTGTTCAGACTTTACACTTCTCAGTTCTCCTACCGCCTTCAGGCAGCTTTGATTTGGTATGTGTTTGCTGTATGAGTGTGTGTGTGTGTGCGCAATAGACAGATTAAAGAAGTAAGGGGGTGAGGAAGACTGCTCTGACATTTAGAGGCTTCAGCAGGCTCAGGCGCCCACCTGTTCATAGACAAAGACTGGAGAAAAACAAACATCAGTCGTTACACTGCAAACCAAGGCAAGTCATTAGGGTTGTACAGTCTAGTGCAGCAGGCCTTGCTATCAGGTACTAGCAGAGGTGTTTAAAGTATACAAACTCAATACTCGAGTAAAAGTACTCGCGCAGAAAAATACTCCCAGTACAAGTAGAAAAACCTTTATGTAAAAGTATTTAGGTAAGTCTAACCTAAGTAAAAAAAAGTAGTAAAAAGGTTAAAAAGTACTTCATTTACTTTATCTGTGTGTATTTTAAACGTTGAATGTTGAAGTAATGCTGGTGATTCTAATGTGTTGATGCCTACAAACTGTGAAGTAAAAACTCCACCACCTAAAAGGAGGTTTGCCCAAAAATGATGCATCAGCATTTTATTAATATATAACTCATTTTATAAAATTATAACTCAGCAAAAAGTAACTAGCAACTAATCTTGTTCAAATTAATGCAGTGGAGTAAAAGTAAAAGTAACTTAAAATGGAAATACTTCATTAAAGTACAAGTACAAGTGCAGTACTTGAGTAAATGTACTTAATTAATTACTTACTTAAAAAAAGTGGGTTCAAAATTTAAGGTCTACCTCCAAAACAATTCACATACTGTATGTTTCCACTAAATCACATAGCGTCTCTGCAAAACCCAGCATTAGCACGGTCAAAATATTCAAATACAAACAGTGGTAGCAAACTTATAAGATACATTAGTGATCGTGACTTAAATATAATGACTGTACCGCATGCTGTTGAAGAGATCCAACCACTGTTTGTTTCTCAACAAAATATTTTAATTGCAAGTAAGATAGACTTGTTTTGAAGAAAGCTACATAACAATATGGATGATTTCCTGTTTCAAAATTCACTAAACAGGCAAGGCAGTAAAATAATTTCTTTAATAGAGAGAAACCCATGCCTTAAAAATATACATTGTACTCTTCACAGCAGTGTGTCTTCATGTGATGTCATTGACGTCAAAAACCAGGGCTGAACAATCATCCAACTTCTCCTACCACATTTGGAGAAATTATCAAATAATTTCAATGAATGTGCATCTTTTTGATAAATAAATCACATATTTTAGGACATGAAAATACACAACCTATGCAAATACCTGAGAGCCCTCATTTCAGAAAGTTTTTTTTTTTTATATCAGTATCAGAGATGATCAAACAGCACACATTTCCAGATAGTTTCAATATTGAGTGACAAAATATACACCATTCATATATTATTTCTTAAAAAATACAACGCACCTGAACCCTGTCTTTTACATTTTTGTAAACAATTTAAAAAACTTACAAAAAACAAAACAAAACAAAACAAAACAAAAAACACACACACACACAATGTTCACAAAACTATTTGCATTAACATTTCAGCAGAAAAATAGACATTTAGCACACTCACTTTTAAATTTTACAAAAACATCCCCGCAATCTGAAACAATACCAGTGATTCTGATTTCAAGTAAACTCCTCACTCACAAGGAGGGCTAACTTTTTTATTTTATTTTTTATTTTTTTTAAGTTAAGTTGCTGTTCATATGGCTGGTTCAGCTAAATAATAAAAGCTGAGAAAATATTAATATTATTTCCAGTTCAGTTGAATTTTGTTCTGGTCTTTTTGTTATTACACCCTCTAAAATGAATTGAGAAAAAAAAAAAAAAAACACAGGTTAGCATTAACTTATATTCTTCCAATAGTTCATAGGACATTGTTGTTTTAGAAGGACCCCTGTCTTAACAGATAAGGCTTTCATATAATAAATATATACAGGAATAATATAATAAGGGAATGTATAGAATCAAAATCACAGCTGCGAGGTGTAAACAAGTTCCAGTGCCAATACTTTACAGACAGTATGTTTTTTATGCTAGCTGGGCACTAGTTGCACATAAGAGAAGCAACATGTAAACAGAGAAAAAGCTGCCTTTTGATCACAAGTAGATATTAAACATAGACAAGTAGATCACTGAGTTTAACCTTAGAGAATAATCAGTTGTTTATGATGGTAGAAAACTGGCCAGTGTGAAACTAATAATGCCAAACTCCTGCAAATATTGATGATTGAACAAAAAAACAACAACAAAAAAAACAAAACAGAACCTGTTCATCAAAGAGCACAGCAAAATGTCCGTGGAGTCCTAATTTCCAACGTGCATGTCCAAGATTGTTCTTTTCAAACAAAACACTGACCTGCGTTCTGTTGGTGATTCACACCCTACCTACACTTTAATGTAAAAATAAACAATGCTTACGCCTATATTCAGGACATACAGTAAAGTGCATGGCCAGCTGTACAAAGCACAGTCTCATCTGAGTCTGTTCACAGGGAGAGACAGTAACTGTGTAGGAGCTTCAATTAGCCTTAGAGATGAACATCTATAATCCTTCAGCATAATGTAAATGATCGACATGAAATTTGGAGGTGAAAATCCCCTACCCACCATTTACATTTTGCATACATGAGCTTTGAATGTTTACAGGTTTTACAGAAGTGACTTGGATCGCTACAGTTCTGGGAAGTGCCTTCAGGGTAGTTCTGTGTGGTACCCACACTCCTTTCACTTTTCCTTTTGCTCATGCTGTCTCATTTGGGATTGTCAACGTTATGGCTATGCATAAAGTGAAAGTCAGAGGGTGAGGAAAAGTGTAAGACATTAGTGTGTGTACTTGTGTTCGTGAGGCCCACAGCATGAACAGGCTGATTCAAACAAAATCAGGGTAATAGTCCTACTATCTCTAATTCCCATAATGCAGTAAATTGTAGGTGTCTGGCTTATCTGTGCTAAAGCTGATTAGACATACTTTTAAGGTATCAAGGACAAAGCACCTCTGTGATGCTTCCCTGTATTCGTCACGATGACATTAAAATAGGAAGAAACATGGCATTGAAATCAGACATGTAGGCAGGGATTGACCGTGCCAGGAAACAACATCAATAACCATCCCCAAGCAAGAAGCACAAGCACCACAACACAGCCCAAAATCACAAAGTGGATCAGGTCAAGAAGACCTAAAAGGCATAAAGAGTGGCATTTATTCCCATAAAGCATCATCCTCCAAACATGTGGTTAAATGACGTCTTGATTCTCAAAAGGAGAACAGCCACTTAACCACTCTCTCCTATTTTAAGGTTGTCAGTGTGTAGGTCTACCAGTTTTAAACAAACTGTGGTACTCAAAGTTTAGTAGCTGTGTGCTACCTGTGCTAGCAACACAACCCTCGAGTCACCAGGATCTAATATTTCATTATATGAGCAACCAGGGAAATGAACAGACAGTTATTATTATATTTTTGGGAGAATGCATTAGCTTAGCAGGCTTAGACCGGAAAGATGGGATAAAAAGATGGCCGGGACTGAACTTTGTAAGGTCACAGCGCTGACAAGAACCATTAGGCTACACTATATTTACTTTCCTTTCCCCCTTGTACAATGATGATTTCTCTTCATGATCAATAGTTCTGCCTTGTAAGTGCAAACTGAAAAGAGGCTGATAATTATGGAGAGTAACAAGTCTGAATACAAGCGGCAAATAATGTCTCACAAGAAATAAATAATTTTTACAAATGTATGACAATTTAAGATTTACAGTACATATTATAAAGGTACTAAATTAATGAACTCCAAATGTATTATATTTCAAACTTTTAATAACCAAGAGTTTAGTAACCACATAACATTTGCTTTCGAAGTGCTTCTTGTGCATATGTATATGTTTTTGTGCTAATTCTTTACCCCATTAATTTAAAATGAATGAAATTCCATACAAACACAAACTCAGACGCATTAAAATTTCATGAGCGTCTTTTCTAAATAATGGCAGTGTGGCTAAAATGTTAGAAAATAATGTGGGAAACGGGTTTAATTTGTTCAAAACTATTTTTTAAGTATTTCTTAAAAATATGAGGTAAAACCAAGCAACAAGCACAATTTATGACAGGGAATGTAACTAATATGATATAATACAATAATGTAATGTCAATGGATATGTTGACATTTAAGAAGGAAGGCTATCACATCAACTGAACTGTACTACCACGTCAACTGCACCTTGTAGATGTTTATAAATTAGAAATAATATTAGACATAATAAAGAGTTAGACATAATATGCACTTATAAAATGTACAGTCTTAAACAGAAAATGCACTTATGATTACTGCAAATTATTTACGGATTGCAAAATACACCTGTACATTTGTGCTTATTGAGACATTCATTTGCCACCTGTATTGAAACTACATCCAAAGCCTCCAAGTTCCCTAAACTTGCTGAGCAGTTCACAGTATCACGATTAAAGACATAAAAGATCCATTGTGTGCTGTTGTAAGCATCGGAGGGCACAGACAGGCTGCAGCTCGAGTGACTTATGGAGTCTGATTTAATAATTTTCATGATCAAAAGCTCAAATTGAATCTGTTTTTTCATGTTATTTGAGTTCCACTGTTAAGTAAACGCTGTAGGGATCATAAAAAGCTTCACCAACCACCGGTACAAGGGACTGGGTCCTCGCAAACAGCAAGATCAGTTTAATATCAAAAGATTTTAACTAGCTTACATGTGAAACAGGCAGAAAAGCAGGATCAGAAGAGTTATAAGCATGTGAGCATGCATATTTCAATGTGTGCATGTTCATTAGGCGTGTAGATGTGACAGCGTGCAGTACTAGACTAAAAAAGTTGCTCAATACTCATACATGAGCAATAAAAGGCCTATGTTTGTTTCAACATATATGGCCCCCAGCCCTCCTCTTGCCTTAATATCAAGGTCCCTCTTTCACAAATATAAAGGGAAGGCCTAAAGTTATTTGTAATAGTACAGTCTAAGTAGTAATGTATTGGCACTATATCCAGTGAATCCCAAATTACAAGCAGCTAGAAAGCACAGAACCATGTGTTCATACCATTATGTGTATGTGAGACTACCTCGAGTCTTCTTCGGCTTCACCTCTGCTGTTGGTATCAGTCATGGCATTCTAGCATAAATTGTATCCACTACACTGAGCCACAAGGCAGGAACATGTTCAAATATTTCAATTCATTCCATTGTCTTGAGAGTGAAAACTCGTTATCAAAAACGTGGGGAAAAGGGACAGACACAGAAGAAGACATTTCCAAATGAGACCAAAATGGAAAACTGACAGCTGCTCTGTTATACACTTAATGAACATTTAGGTATAAAAAAAAAAAGTACCTTCCTTCCTACATTTAATTAGTAAATTAAATGTGTAGAAAATGTGTCTTTGGCCCATACCTTCATATGATTGTTGTACTATTCAGATTCACAATTAGTAGCTTAAAAAGGAGTCTGTGATTGTGCTACACTCGTCTACAGTGCCGTTCAACTGTGCAGTCTCAGAGGTCAGGGGACAAGGACGGATATCAAGCTATTGCTGCATTACCTTCTTAATTCCTACCCATCCCGTTACTGGAAGGTGTGTTCACCGCGGACTATGTGAGAGGAGAACTCATAGCGATCTTTGCTGCGGTGACCACAGATGTTGCACTCCAGTGGATCTCTGTATCCATGGCAACCCATGTGGATAGTGTACATGACATGGTCCAGAAAGAGCACCCGGCAGTGCTCACACTGGAAGGCTCGCAGCTCTTGGCCTTCTCGTCCGAACACCCGCACAACATCCTGGGTCATGGGTCTCTCCGCGGCCACTCGCATAGTCCCACTTCTTGGTGATGCTGTCACCCGCTCACCTGAGTAGACAGCGGGACTTGCTCTCGATCGGAGGCCGGGAGGCAGGTTGCTCCCGTGGTAGCCCTGCCTGTCCTGAGGGCTGCTGCGGGCTGAGTCCGCCGATTCCACTCCACTGTTGTTGGGGGATTCTTCTTGCCTCGCCGGGTGCGGTTTGCCCTGCCTGGTTAAAGCAGTGGGGCCGTTTGAGGTGGGATGGCTGGGAAAGTCGTGAGGCTGAGGTGGGTGTGATGGCAGCGTGTCACAGTTTCCTGAACGCTCTGTTCGTTGGCCCAGTGGCAGGACATGATGGAAGAGGGGGTTTACCATGGGCACCACATCAGCCATAGAGAGAGGCGGACCTGGATGGTGGAGCATGGGCCGAATGGTGTCTGATCCCATGTATGTGATGGCATTGCTGATGGGCGCGTCCATGATGTGGGACTGCATCAGTTCAGCCTGCTTTTCATACTTAAGGCCCATCTCATAGCCTATATCGGCATAGCTGTAGCGAACCATCTTTTCACCTGCATGAAACAGAGTAGCACCATGAATGTGTGCAATTAGCCGATTTAACAACTTCAAATTGTAACACACAAAACACAATAAACAGACTAAGAGGATGGAACCACTCATGCTTTTAGCTTTAGCTATAGCATCCAAGTGGGCCAAATACTATGCACAATTATGAGCATGGCTTGACTTCACAGCTTTCCTTTCGAGCCAGTTGTGGCATATCTTGATGATATTTTGATGCTTGTTTTTCATATTTTGTTTTTGAAATTCAGTGTGTACGTGAGTTTAATGGGGTGGAAAGCCCCATCCATCTACTTCTGCACTGTTTAACCCCTCCAGAACAGGGATGCGGTAAGCGGGTTTCTCTCGATAAGAGCACTGGCAAATTACAGGTGTACCTAACCACAGAGTGAAAAACATTTCCTTGCCTCTCAGTCATCCGCTTGCTCTAGCTTGCTGAATCTATTTTTCTATTAGTGTGGCAAATAAAACCAAATTCAGAAAAAAAGTCTGTGCTGATAAGTAGGGCAGGGCTACTGTTTGATCTTATAGAATGCTGTATGATGCAAAGCTGAGGAGGCAGAGAAAGATACAAACTAAGTATGCGCAAATAGAAATTGTTCTAGGTAAATAACACATTTCCATCCAATTAACATAAAAGTCAAATCAGGGCAGTGTATTACATGATAAGCATTTAACTAACGCATTCTAAATCTCTTGCAAAGCAATCGTAAAGTCTATGTTACTCAGTCAGTGGCTGCTTGAGCAGCCGCACGTGTGAGCTGAGGTGAAAAACATGTTGATACTGCTATCCCGTACAGGGTCTGTCTCCACGATAACAAAAGTAAATAAAGTCGTTGACAGCCTGTCTGAAACCCACCCACAAACTTCTGAGGTGTGGTGCTCTTTCTCTTGCCCACGTTGCTGTGCAGTCTTTCAATAACTGGTGGCCGATCGAAGGTGGCCATAGTGTTGGCCTCTGCCATGGGCCTTGGATCTTTAGGAACCTCACCTTGAAAGGTTGGGAAAGGGACGAGGATTAGAAGGAACATATTTGGGTGTTACACAGATGCTACAAAGTAAGATCACTAAAATGAACAGATCACTCTTGTGGAAATCGAAAGGAAATCAGAACGTAACGCTTTCGTTATTGTTTTGCTTTTTAAAATCACAACCCTGAGCTGATCTCACAGGAAATGTCATCGGTGTTGATAACAGTTAGGTATTTATAAATATATTATAATAGTAAAAAAGAAAAAACATGAACCAGAAAACATTGTTTTATGTTGTCAACATGCTTTTGAGTGAGAAGCTCTTATATGCTGCAATTTTAATGTATGGTTTTGCACACTGTATTGATTCTATACAAATCGTGTCACCTTTTTTTTCATGGTTTCAGCTCTAGAAAAAATAAATGTACCTGTGTAAGCGCCAGCGTTAGTGGTCGGATCCAAGCTGATACCTTGCAGGTAACTATGGCAGCGCTCCTTATGCTCCTCCAGAGACGTCCGCTGTTTGTAACTCCGTCCACAGTAGTTACACTTGTGTGGCTTCCCAACTAAAGGTGAAGATATTCAGCACATTATTTTCATTCACTGCTCCACAGACAGAGAGTGGGTAGCGTCCAATGAGATAATACAACCAACCGCAGTGTGCAGTAGTAACTACTGTGTCACTAGTACAAACCAAAAGCAAGCCTCTGAGATCATGGATGTTCCACTACTAGTATGAGTATTCCACGCATCTGTTGCCAGACAAAAAGATAATGTGGGCGACAAGAAAGGTCTGCATTTTAAAACACTTTGAAACACACATCTAACTCCCACTGCTGTGGCACAGCATGACTGAATAGCGGAGTTGATCATGCATCCCATGGTGGCGGTAGGAAACTAAGTCCAATGTTGGCTATGGAGGTGGGGTGTGATTCATCGAGCCATTTCTATTTTATTCTATTCCTTCCTACCGAGACAAGTGGAAACATGACTATATGCCTTACTTCAACTTACGTCTATAACTATTTCAGCTATCAGCCCATCTTTTCTTGCAATGATCAAGTTTGTCAAGGTATCAATGCATCAGTGGATGCAATACGTTTTTATAAAAAGCTTTCAGCAAACTCCACTTTAAGGCACTTGAGCTGACCAGTGGTTTCAGGATGTAACAACAGAACAGCTTAGCCCGCGTCTTTTTGCAATAAAACTACATGAGGCTGATATTGAGGCAAAGGTGTAACTAACCATGGTAAAAAAAAAAAAAAAAATCATTGCACCATAGTGCATCACAGTGAAATTCTACGCAAGCTGACAGTGCTGAGGAAACAGGTCTGTGTCCTGTGGTAGAGCATTCTCAAAACTAATGTAATGACTCATAAAACAACTCATTGAGTGAACTGTGGTGGCCACATAAGCACACCGGTGTGACCCAGACACTGTCATTAGCAACGTGATGTAGTAAGACGTTCACTAGCGTAATGATGACAGCTATTACTAGAAGAAGATGTGCTGATGAACCAGTGCGCTTGACACTGTGAGAACAGAGAAACCAAATGTGTTTCAGTCTGAGGTATAAAGGCTTTAACACACACGCATGCACGCACACACACACACACACACACACACACACACACACACTTTTATTGACTATTGATAGTTTACGGGTGAATATCGACACCCTCTCACAGAAAAAACTTTAAGTGAAGAAAGAAAGCGTCCGATATGTTCTACAATTTTCTCAGAACTAAGGATCCCTTTACAAATGCTACGCCTCCTTTTAGCGATTATGTTTTGACGATATGTGAAACAAAAACCCACTTGTTACAGAATGACGTGGCCAGTCATGGCCAATTTTACATCATCATTTTAGTTGGAATGAATCATATGGAATGGTAATAGTTCTTTTGCCGTCTCTGTCATTCATACATTGTGGTCTAGGAATGACACTGTATCGGTACAACTCGAAAACCTGGGTCCTTTATGTTTTTTTTTTTTTTTGTTTTTTTCTTCTCTGAGTATGAACAGATACAAAAAGTGTTTGTTAATCACGAAGAGTTTCAAAATTATTGAGGTGTAGGTTGGCGTACCTGCAGGGTCATTGCAGTAATATTCATTCCGAGTAGTGAAAGAATAACTTCTAAATCAAACGTCATCATGGAAATAATTTTCTTTGCTGCTTTCCAGTCGTTAAACTAAAACAGTGGAGTATGCTCACATCTACACTCTCTCTCTTCCTCTCGCTCCTTCACACATACACACACACACACACACACACACACACACACACACACACACACACACACACACACATATATACAACATAGGCTGACTTTTTCATATTTATAACCACCCACACATGACCTTGTGTGCAGATGTTGGATGGACCTGAAGAATCCACCTTTCAGCTGCTATTCTTATTTATGCAAATGGTCTACAATGTGCACTCAGCCTCACTTGACTGATTGTATTTGGCTAACAAACGGGAACTCAAATTGTTATCTTGTGACTTGCAAAATGTTAAACTGTTTGATGAAATTGTCATTTCATCTGAGCCTCCAAGGAACATAGCATGGTTAAACATTTAACTGGGGCCTTAGGAATTACAACAAAATGGTAAATTCTCCTTGAGCATCGTTTACTCTTGTCTTCCATTTTCCTTTATATCTATTTACATTTTTTACTTTCATTCTTTTGGATACACCCATTCTTGGTTTCAGGGAATAAGGCCAGGTTTGCAGCCATCAGAGACAGAGTAGTGAGTCCCTGTACATATGTAAACACACATACACACACACACACACACAACTTAGCAACATCAAATTCCTCACATATCCCACTGAATCACCAGAGGAATGCAGGTGTAACCTACTAATCATGGCCTCACAGGAAAAAAGGGGGTTGGGAAATGTGACAAACAAATTGCGCCAAACAATAAAGGAAGTGAAAATAGGAAAATGGTCATGGTTGATTGTGGAAGACAGATGTGGAGAAACAGATACTAAAAAATAAGAAAAAAAAAAAAAAAGCATTTGAGTAACAACGTAGCCAAACGCATGCAAAGACAAAAAATGTACCCCATCACATGGCCGTACACTTAAACACACATTGCTAAAGATCGATCAACATACAGTATGAGTAACCCCCATGGAGCATCACAGGGACAAATGAGTATTGTCTGACCTTTATTTCAAAGGCACAACAGAGGGGAGAGCACATCCTCTCTGATAGGAAAGTGGGTTACAGTTGAGAGAGACAGCCAATGCTCCCCATGTGTTTCTTAACAGACAAATAGCTTCCTCCTTAGCAATTCAAGCAACTGAGAAACATCATGTCCTTGGCGACTAACCACAAAGCACTTACAGTGCTGTCTATAATGCAAGTTAAAAAAAAAAAAAAACAACAACAAAAATCCATCTATGTAACACCGGCCAACATATATGACTACTGTGATAACAGTAGCTATGCTAACTCTTCTACAAGCACACACACACACAAAGTTTCTGAAGAAAGAGATGTCTCACTAGAACATTAAGAGGTACTTTTAAGGCCTGCTGAGATTTTTCTTTTCAATAGACAAATGAGATGTATCAACAAGACGTTGAATCAGGAGTAGGCTCTTATTTCCTTCCTATGTATATGAACATAGTATGGCTTTCTAAGCATATATATGTGTCCTTAGAATTTCTAAAGGTAAAAAATGTTTTTCAAGGTTCCTGCATTAATGCCAGAAGCAGACTGTGGCAATGAAGTACACACTGCCTCCACACAGTTGTGCCACACAAGCATAATATAGGGAAAAATGTTTTAACAAGGGCCTGTCTCCAATATTGAACTATTCAAAGTATTATTCCAGATCTCTGAAGCACTTCTGATTAATGAAGCCTCTTCTGAGTAACAGAAGTGGATGAGTAAAAAGGCAAGAGAAGAGAGGGAGGAGTCTTACCAGCATGAGTGCGCAAGTGACCAGTGAGGGCATCGCGCCGCCGACAGGCGTAGCTGCAGAAGGGGCATTTGAAGGGTTTTTCGCCTGTGTGCAGTTTAATATGTCGCAGCAGATTTCCCTTTTGGGTGAACGAGACGCCACACTGGTTGCACTGGAACGGCCTGTCACCTGATAGAGGCAGGCACAGGAAGTCAATACCACGCTCATTGTGGAAGATCTTTGTAGAAACAACCCTGCAAACTCTTTTTTTTCTCTCTCTCTCTCTCTCTCTCTAACTGAACTCTTACTTTTTCTTGTTTTTGTAACTGGCAGCTGACTTAAATCTTCCCATGTGCAGGAACCACTAACCACCAATAGCTGCTATATAATTTTGAAATAAAATGTCACATCTACAAGGCTGTCCTCACATGACATAACTTGAACAAAACAAGAGTTTGAATGTGTTCTTGTTTAATGAGTAAACTCTTTCTTTACCTATAATGGAAATATTTTTGATCATCTCAGGCAGAGTTGTTGTGTATAACCACATTCAGAAACAGCTTGAATTAAAACTCCAGTAAGTTGGACTATTAGGTGTTATACACAGGACTGTCTTATACACCTGAGATTACTTCAGCTAAACTGAATTTAGTGTAAATGATCTGTCTTAAACTAAAACTGGATTTAACTGAACTTCCATTTTCTCCTTGTGTTTGCATATCAGGTGACCAGGTACATTTTCATATATTATCAGTTCAGTAAACACTTCTGATTTTATAAGGAACTTATTTGTCTTGCGCAAAATTACTGTCTTCCTGTCTTCTGTTCTAATAGCAAATCTTTTGATCTACAGTCAGATGGAAAAGAGAAATGTGATCCAAATGCTGTGACAACCAGAGCAGTCACAGCGTCAGTTGGAACAGGTTGTGGGGGATTCCAAAGATATTTTTTCCCTGATAATAATTCCATGTCTAAGCTATTGTCTTTCAAAAAAAAAAAAAAAAATCGAGAAGCACTCCACACCCACTGTCAAGGAAAACAAATGATTTCTGACTCACTCTAAAGATAGAGAATCATACACACTCCTCTGGTTTTAATGGCTAGAAGACAAAACCTGTTTGGATTGTACAGCTGCGCATGTTAAAGCCTTTACTCACACTGATCATTACCATTTGATTGTCGACTTCCTGCATCAGAGGAGATGTTTGGCCCAGATAGTCCATCCTGCATGTTGCTTGGGCTGCCAGTCATGGATTCGTCCAGTGCTACACCTTCTTCCCCTGTTTGGCCTATTTCTTCAAGTGCTGGGCTTCTGTTTTCAGCTTCCTCTGCTGTATCTTCCTCTTGCTTTATTGTCCGTTCTGCAGAACAAAACAAAAGCACAACAGCAGTTCTTACAAAGTCAAATGCAGATATTGTGGGTTTCATCATGTAAAAATGAAACAAATAATCGCACACTAAAGGTTGCACAATTTAATAATCTAACCAATAGTTTGACCACAGTTAGTCTTTTTGAGGCCAGGTCTTTTTCATGGGACAACCATAAAAGTACTTCTATGTTCAACCCGCCTGTGATTGGTCCTAGGTTGCGTAGACTGATCAAGATAATTACACTAAATGATCTGTGCTGAATTGCAATGGACAGAGTTAAAGGTTGAAGTTGGAGCCTACGTAGCTTCTGCATTGACCTGGACTGCAAAGGCCTGATATGAGCTGTGTTAGCCTCAGGATGCCTTGGATTGACTGACTGCCTAATAGGTTGACATGCAATGGACATACAGTAGGTTGAGTTAATGGGCATGTAGAGTGGGAATCCTACCAACTTTGCAACCTAAGTCTTAGACAGCATTAGGATGAACTGATTTGGTGACAAGAGAGAGAAAGACAAACAGGCTGGTCTGGTTCCTGGCTGTCCCTGAGGAGAAAGGGAGTGTCAGATGCCATGTAGCTCAGAACTAGCAATGGGAGTATGGGTGGATGACAAGGGCAGAAGACTGTATAATTGCACACCAATGTATGCCTGTGCGTGGGTGGGTGGTTGTGGCGGGAAACTATTTACCACCTACTGTCTCTAGTTATCAGTCACCAGCAATTAGCGTGCACACAAATACAATTCACTAGTAATCCACAAGGAAGGAAAAAACACATGAAACAGGCACTAGTTTGTCTAGTTTCATTTACCTCCAATGTTGGTGGGTAAGTTCATTAACTCTTAATTTTTATTACTATGTACAACCCACATGACATACTGTATATGAGTTTCATATAGTGGGCTTGACCTGGTTCTCAGTACAGCTGCGAATTTCCAAGAAATAATAGACAAAACCACAAATTTTGGTCAGCATCATACACTACAAAACTAAACTTGGTGTTGTTAATGGGTTAAGATGCATGTGAGAGGGGTTTTAGATGTAGTGAAAAAAAAAAAAAACGTCCAAGCAAAACTTACTGAACCCGATGATCCTGTTTTGGGATTTACAGGGACAATGATCACAGTGTGAGCATACGTGGTTATTGTACTAAAGCCTCCCTGATTGCATCCATCAACTATCCTCTCCGGCTCTGAAGGCTTTTGGAGTGTCCACTTAATTCTCAGAAACGGGTAAAAGAAATTTAGAAATTCAGGCAACATTTGCTTTTTATAAACTGCTGAATTAAATCTCCACAAAGCAACTCCATTCTTTAAATTGATATTGTACAGTATGTTTCCAATGCCACAGTTTGTACAGAACACTTATCCCAGCACCCACATTCTGATCGAGCCTTATCTTCAACAGCTGTATCCTGGCAACACGGAGCAGACCTGAACGTCCTTGCTATTCAGCTCCTTGCATCTTTACATCTGTCTCTCCAGTGTGGAAGAGTCAAATGCATAGCGTGGTCAGATGAGGATACACTTGAAATTGGTTGCTAAGACAAAAACAGCTATAAAAAATCGTCAAGATGCAGTTCTGGCATATTTTCCCTCCACATGTAGATAGAGTAAAGTGCAGTTGAGTCTGCAGTTTAACCTAGTTTCCCATAATCAGAGGCAAAGATCACAAATGATTAAAAGACAGATTAAAGTAACACATCATAATAAAGGAAGATACTGTCATTGTCTTACCACGCAATCTCTAATCTAGCCCAAAGGGTGTAATTCAACACCTTAATTTTTACACCACACTAAGTTCACAAACACTAGGACAATTGCTGAGGACATCTAGTATTCTTATTTTCAACTTCAAGAGTCTGGCACTGACATCGCTTCATGCTCATTTTCAACAGATAATGTGACGCATCCCTTCTTTTGAAACAAAACCTCAAATGGCAAATCATGTTAAGCAACTTCCAGAATGACAACAGCTCTTATCGTTGAAGAGTATCTCCCTGTGAAAACCATTGCCCAGCCCACCTCCTTGTATCTCTAACCTTGTGGGAAACAAGCTTCCCTTCTCTTGCTTAGTTTCCCCTTTTCTTACTTTGCTGCCTCACAGTGACATCGCTAAAGCTAATCTGAGGCATCAGTTCAATGCACTGAAAGAAACCTAGCAACACTTCAGGCAAAGTGCAATAAAGTACAACAACAGTGATAACTGAATTACAAGGTGAAACATGGCACTTTTGCACAAAGCTCTTACTGTGGAAACCTCTGCTAGTGACTGTAGCAAATGTTCATCCTCAGTTATGTTTTTTTCAATTCTACATTTGAAACATTTCTTGTTCATGATCATTGGAACTGCAAAGTATGCTCTGTACTTCTTCATCCAGTCATTTACACACACAGGGCAAGCTACCACACAAGGCACTGGCCTAAATGATCGTTTACTGATCTGCTCACATTCCCCAGATTAATTTCATGATGCTAGTGATGTAAACACACCCTTTAAATAATGTATTTTACATTAATAACCTTCCAGTAGTTTAGGGGAACTAGAGCAATTCATGCTTCCACCAACGTCTTTTATTGTGAAAGTGTTGAGTTTCATTAAGAGTAACTTAACATAAAGAAATAGTAGCACAATATATTAGAGTGTGTATGTTTAAAGGAGAAACATATCAATGTGTATCTATCGATAAAGCACTCACCACTGGGGGAATTAGGACCCTGAGGAACTGTCTCTCCATTAGGTGTTGACATATCCACCAACATTCTCGAGTTCTCCTTACCAGGGGAGCATTGGCCGTTACCTGGGAGACAAACAGAAACACAGCAATCTTCATTGTTATACACAATAATAATTGCAAAGCAAATACTTGACAGTGTTGCTGATTTTGTTCTTATATGCAACAGACTGTGGTCATACTTGCCATACCTAACCTGAGGAGTGGATGACAATTGAAATGAATGACAGGTCATTAGGTTTCTTGCAAAGCAAGCAGTTAATGTGGTATACAAAAGCCTGGTGTAAGGCATTTTCTCAAATTGAATGGTCCTGAATGGTCACTGTGGAGGTCACACTGAAGAATGTAGTCAACTAACTAAGCTATCCTCATGCACCTATATGGGATCCTAATGTCCAGCAAATGTGGATCAGATTGCATCCTCTCAGCAGCCTGTACAGAACCCAGGCTATGGATAGCCCTGTGTTCACTCAAAGGGAGTGCAAACCAATGCCTTATCCCCTTACATCCTGGCCCCATCAGGGTCACTAGAACAATACAGTGGCAACAGGCAAACACCCCTGCTGACCCAGGTGTCAGATCCCTTAGGAGACACAGTGAGCCATGATTCATTTTCACAGTTCAAAGTTTTCTTCAAGACTTCTGACAGCTGCAAAAACTGGAAAGCATGCATTAAGCTGGCACTAGACTGTATCATGCTTTTAAAATTGATTAAGCCGAGGAAGTTTCAGTAAAACTCCAATACCCATGGCTTGTACTACACCTAAAAAGGTTACGAAGCAGGACTTGATACAATATGTTGGCAAGGATCCCTCATGAAAAAGAAATCTCACATCCTCTCATTTTTGTGGCAGATCTTTTAGGTTTGACAACCTCTACTGTGCTACTGTTACATTGTAGTGGCAGACCCACTGAGTCGGGCATACTGGGAGACACTGTCCACGACACAATCCCTGGGCCAGGGCTCAGGTTGCACAAGTTAGAGTTGGAGGAAATCTCAGGTGACTGACGCTGGCTATCCCTTGGCAATGCTGTCCTGGAGACAGGAGTGGCCCAGATTTGTCATGAAGGATTTTCCATTACTGTAGCAGACAGTGACAGCTGCCTACCTGCACCGTGGCTAGGCTGGTTCAGACTGTCTGGATTCAAAATGCTAAAATCATTAAGTCTTTCACACAATATGATCGTAGAAAAAGTGGCCAGAGTAAGTTCCATTGCACCTTAACAGAGCTCATTCAAGAGTAATGCTGGCTTTATTTTTTTAAGTCATATAGAAAAACCTCTGCTATCAAATGCAAAACTGGTCTTCAAGCAATCCAGGCCTTAAAGGAAGAAACTATACTTCTATGCTTCTTGCTTGGTCACATAACTCCCCCCAAAAAAGCTAAGTATGATGTATTTCCACACACAAGTCATTGATGTGACAAAAAAAAAAAAAACATACTCATACATTATGACCTTAATGGAGTTAAAGATGTGCACACACACTTGCACAGAATGAATTGAAGCATTTGCTGAGTAAATGCTGTATGAACAGTAAGATCAGGATATCAGTCAACAGGGGAAACATATTTTGAGTAATAGACCAAATTGGGATAATTTAATGCACTGGCAAATGGAAAGGAACAAATGTGTACACACGAAACTTGTAGGTGTCATAATTGCTGACTTCAGGATTGCCGACACTGAATGAATGCATAACTTCTGAGAGGAAAGTCAATGTCTTGCAATCTAATAAGAGTCCATTAAATTTCTGGGCTCACAACACAAATTAAAAAAAGAAAATAATTATAAACTATGTATTTTTTCAGTAAACTTATATCACAAAGTTTGGAAAATAAACTAATAAAACTTTGATCAAGCTCCATTTGCCTCATTGAAATTGCAGAAGTCAATAAGTTAAACAGAAAATAGTTCAACAGCATGTATGTCTAACTGCATGAAGTACTGAATGAGAGTGATGAGATCATCCATTCTGGGTTGCTGGATACACACCATATCGATATACTGTATATACTTACTCACTTAGTACATATTGCATATGCACTTATAATTTATTTTATTACATTAATAACAACATTCTCTTGATGTACAGTATGTACCTCTCTGCCTAAAATAATAACAACAGCTCGCAAAGAATTTAATAAACTGAACTGATTGTTGCTGATTGTTTACTGTATGTAATATCTCTGCAGGTTTCTTGCAAGTGTACTATTCCTGATTGGTTAAAGATGGCTTGCAAGAAACACCGCTCCTTACCACTACCCATGTTTAAGGAAATGGGATTTGTTAAATAGGGTTAGAAAATGAGAACTGTAAATGAGACTTCCTCAGATTATAGCGTAGGAGCTCAGGAAAATGTGATTGTTTGAGGCTGACGGAGCTCATTGAGGTGAAAGCTGACAACCAGAATTTAGCTGCCCGCCAAGGCCTGCTAACCAACAGCTGGGAGATAAGCAGAAGGTAGAAGCTCCCAGTTAACCCTTAAAGCTTAGCATATGTGTTTCAAAGTTATCAGTTCTGGACTGGGGGAAATCAGGGTTTTAGGAAATAGAGTAACTAACATTTAAACTTGTCAAAAGTATGATACCAAGAGTTTGTCAGTGTTAGCAATGATCAAATGGATATCAAATGGAATACATGTATCTTCAGAAAGTAATGACATTTTGGGTATAATTGCATAATAATTCAATATTTCAGTGAAATTATTTATTTTGTTTCATTATAGTTTATAGTGTTTTAAAGTGTTAATAAGATTTAATGTTCCCATTTCTTACATTTCTTTATTAGTGGAAACCTTGTGCAATATGCTTTTGCAAAACTCTACTACACTGTGGTCATACTAATTAAGCAAATCTAAATTTAATATTTGAAAGTCTTAAAAGACCAACCACATGAGGCAACTAGAAATAGGATAACTTAGTAATTATGCCTGACAACTATTTCACACTTTGTCGACCAGCTAACAAGAGCGGGAATGCGAAACTGTTATTTATTTATTTTTTTTTACAAAGATATGTAAGTAAAAAATGATCTACAAGGCAGGACTGTAATTTACTATCATGAAGTAATGAATCTATGAGACAACAGAGATATGAGACAATGTATGTACATGTATGTAATGTATATAGTGTACCAGATGCAGAAAAGCAGTGTGTTGTGGGTAAAAACGTGTAACAGTTTGAGAGTATGGTAACTTACTGGAGACAGAATGAAAAAGACAAGCTCTTGCGGTAACAAATAATAGACTTGAGAAGAGTGAATATATAAAGGAAGGTTGGTTTTACCAGGAAGGCAGCTTAAATTCTTGATACCCGATTACCAAAGAGCCTTTGTTAAAACAAAGCTTGTACCTGCTGTCAACAAAATTTGCGCTTAAAATCCAACCGCAGTGCACTTAAGGACATTGTTATGTCAGTGCGATAGTGGTGTTTGCCTTTACTTCTTGTTTGTGTTATGTTCTATACTATTATGTAAGCTGATCAGGATTTGAAACCACAAATATTGTCAATCACGTACAATTTTATACAATCAGGCCGTATGTCTCATACTACTACTCTTAGTCACAGCTACTGTTATCCTCACTTACATATAAACAATAATAAAATCTATAATGAGAATGACAGTAATGTCCCACACAACTTTACTAATTTAAATAGTTTCCACCCTATTTGTGGAACATATAATTTCTAAAGCAGTAATCTTCACACGCTGACTGGTGCTTTTTTAGCAAGTCCATCATTTAACGTTACACGCGCACAACGTGACAACTGCACAGAGATTAGCTGCATGCTAGAGTAGTAATACACATGCACATCGTGTCAGAATGTACTGAGGCTGTATCTCACTTGTCTCCAATCCTGCCAGAAGTTTCAATTATAAAAATATTCTCCTTTGTATCTGTATGTTCATGCATTGGTCCCAAATGAAGCCAAATGAAGCAAATTCTATCAGTTCATGCACAAGCGTATTTCCCTTGGGTCTTTTGCATTGACTTCAAATATACTTGTGCCACCTCTAAAATTTATTTGGCTCAGCTTCTTTGATCACATATATTTCTCTTTGACATGTATTATTATGCTTTCTGACACACAACGCATACAAAAACGTTTTTCCTTTCAGTATCATCATAGCTGTTTGTAACTGAGTGTGAGAGACAAACCATGATTGTAGGATTGTAGGCATGCCAGTGTTAGCATAAAATCTTTGCATCTGAGAGGGAGCGGTAGGGATTGAATGTAGTAGCATAGTGTCTGAAAGAGTCTAGTTGTTTATGGGTGATAGGCACAATGATTGACCTACATTTTTTCACATAGCGGTGTGTTGCTAACGATTAGGTCATAAAGTTAAATACATGGAAGCAGCAAGGATGCAAATAGTTGCACTCCACAAAGATCGGTGTTTTTCCGCAACGGAACAAACACTTATTTGTTCCATCATCATTTCAGAAGCGACCCACAGATGGACAGAGGAAGGAAGAGCCTTCTTCTTCCACCGACAAGTGTTCCTACAAGCACAAACCCCCGATGGAGACCTGCACGTCTCCACTGATGTCATCAACAACATGCTACCTGTTTTCAGATGTGCATACCATAGCAAAGATACAAGAGGGGCAGGGAAGGCATTTAAGAGACCTGCCCAAAGGAAACCAGCAAAGGGCAATGGAGCACCACAAAGTGCATATCCAGTATCTGCTGCATTCAGCAGGATGTAGCTAATGCATCATTTTCTCTACCTTTAAGGGGTGAACAGGAAAAAGGCTGCACTAGGGGAAAATCCCTTGCAATGTTTATAATGTTGTGATTGCAAAAATATTTTTGTATGAGCATTATATCAGTGGAAGTCATGTAAACATAAGTTAATAACATCAAAGTGTTAAAAACGCACAGTATGAACACGTGCTAAATCATTATCCTCGCTATCACCATCATCGGCACAACAAAAGATTGACCTTAATTAAAATATTTTGTATAAATTCTGACCTCAGTCGTAAAGCACGGATCAGTGAGTGTCTGCATGCATTGAATTTAATGTGTAAGCAAGCATGAGGACTTACTAGCACAGTAGACATCAGGAGCCTCCATTTCAAGTGCTACGGGAGTGCTACAGGGAACAAAAAAGAAATACCTCTTTCATATTTCTGTAACACAAAGGCTTTTTGCACATATGCATATGTCTCAAGTCTTTGTTTATATTAAATAGTATGCAACAGCGATGTGGACCTTCTGGATTAACATTAATTCACATATTTGTGCAAACACCATAAACTGTAAATTAGTTTAAAATAATGAATACACTCAAAACCAAATGTACAGCCACTAAGCAGATAGATTCCTGTGTACATGGTAGCATTAGGACAGAGCCACTGATCTGCACAATTCACTTATTAGAGAAGTAGACTCACATATTTAGCATGCTACACTCTGAACTATTTTAAATGTGTGAACAGTCGTGTTTTAGCTTCGCGTTCTCTACAAAGACATCTTCTCGTCTGAATGCAACATAAATTGTAGCCTCTCAGTTTTCTGCATTACATTAAATTAAACAATTATGGATATTTGAGACACATCTCTGAGAAAGACATGATGTGATTATTAAAACCACAGAGTTTTCATTCAAAAACCAACCAAACAAACAAAACAAATCACTCTCCCACTACAGTTACAGAGCAACAGCTGCACTGTTTAAAAGATTAAAAGCCTAGGAACATTCAATAAAGTCACTGAGTCACAGGTCACATTAATTTGAAGTGACACACAATGCATTTAACTGTGCAGCAATACAGCTTTACATGTGCCTCGTTTTTAGACGTCATACGTTCTGTGAGGGTTCAGCGGTATATTAAGTTTATATGATACGAGCACCTTCAAACTTGTACATTACTGATAAGTTGTATTACTTTAACGGTATAAGACTTATTTTTAGGAATTCCAAACTAAAGTTAGGTTCACCTTTACTGATTGACCCACTATTACGATGTGTAAACGGACATTAAAGTCAAGGACTCCTGTACTTTATGAAGTACATGTTATTACTACTATAATTTTTGAGTAAGACGTCTTTTAAACCGGTTTATCAGTTACAAATAGAGTCCTATCACATAATAAACTTGTATTGAGCCACAGTACAAATGCTGGCTTCCTTGACGAATGTGAGGCTGAACTCTTTCGTTATATGAACAAAATCATCTACGGGCCAAGGTCAAAATGCCCCACATCCTCATTCGGTTTCTTTAGTTTAACTAATTTCAGTGGCAGTATACTGTTTAACAACTGATTCTAATGCAGTTTAAGGTCTGTGCTTTGAAATGAGCCTCCAATTGTAGCTGCTTGGAAGAAACCTTTGACCAGTTTTACAGTAAGATGGAAAACACATCTGTTTTAGATTCTGGTTACTGCTGTGACATACTTCTGTACAGCTAAAGTTAAAAGTGAAACGTGAAAGTAAAACAAGAAAGTAACTTGCAATACAGGTATATATATATATATATATAAAAGAACTGGATTCATATAATTACCTTCAAGTGGCTCCCCTGTGCAAAATTAGTCGGTAGTTTCAGTCAAGGACGAAGGGAGGGGGTGATAAGTTGTCTCCACCTCCCTTTAAAGAAACCAAAAAAAAAAAGTCAAAATTACCTATTTCATCCAATGATTTCTCACTCTGAAAGGGGGGAGAGAAAAAAAAAAAAGTGTTCTTCAGGTCAACATTTTTCAACAACAGCCCCGTGAAAGGAACATGATAAACAGTAGAAAACACTGAAAAGTTTAGGAGGAGCGCATCCGTGCTGTCCTACAGGTGACTGTCGCTGCGTCAAAGCCTCTTCTGCGCGCGTCCCGTCGAGTTTTCCACTTTAAAGACGACGCCAACACTTTCCCACCGAGCTCGCCACTCGCTTCCCTCAAACTTCTTGCGACATTTCACCAGAAGTCGCACAACTAGTAGCTGAGACGCACACGGTGAACTTTTTTTTTTTTTTTTTTTTTTGGTTACACAGCAGGAACGCCGAAGGGGGAAGACTTAACCAGTTGTTAAGGGAAATAAAGAGGGATGGATCAAACTGGATCCACCGGTTCCTAAGGAATTAGCCATAGTGGCAGGGAGCAGCCAAGCTATTTTCAACAACCATGGGACTGGAAATCCGTGGGCAGGCGATGTTGAAAAGCTTCAGTGGAGGTGACTCAAGGTCGGACACGCAGAGCTTCACGCGTTTGAGCTGCTGCTGCTGCTGCTGCTGCGGGAAATGGGAGTAATGTGATGTAGTGGCAAATTAAACGGTGGGTAAACTGCAGCATGGCAGCCACCAAAGGCTAATAATAATAAAAAAAAAAAAAAAAAAAAACAGCCTATTGTCCCATTAATAATTTGAGCTATCAGAATGACTTCCCCCGTTTGTCTATTCATAGGCCTGTCACTTTTGTCACTACTTCCTAGTATGTCTACACACTGACTTTAAGTAGCCGCATCAATATTTATGCCAGCAGCAAAACAAACACAAAAAAAAAAAAAAAAAAAAAAAAAAAAAAAAAAAAAAAGGTAGGAGAACTGTATTTGGAAGATGCACAGACAGATGAAGCAGTGAGGACAGGGAGCATTTACCTGGCAGGCAACAGAGCATCTCATGGAAATAACCATCACCATCATCACCATCACCATCATCATCATCATCATCATCTGCGAGAACGGTGAAGCGACTTTAGTTGTTATTGTGCCAGCGCGCTGCTGTGTTTCTCGTGTTAAGTGATTTCTTTTTTCTTTCTTTTTTTTTTGTTTGCTGTGTTGCCTGTGTTGGCTTGGAGCTGACTGACAGCTGCGATTCAACAGGTTATCCGATCACCAGCCGCAGTCTATCTACAGCAGAGCCCGTCTAGCTGTCCATTCATCAGACAGACGCTCCTTGTCTGCCTTTTGCTGCAGACATGCGCGTCCAGCAGCCCTGAAGCGTCTGTAGCCTGGTTGGTTTTTTTTTTTTTTTTTTCCTGATAGTCGAATGGCAGCGCTAAAGCAGCACCACAATGCCTTGTTAACACAGGAACCCGATTCATGCACTTCTGTTTCTTTCCTCACTCTTTTGTATTTACCTTAAAACACGTAGGAGTTTATATAATCCCACGAACTTGCACGGGGATCCAGACTGAAACGTCTCGGCTTGGAATAGACTTCATTCTAGCCCGACGTGCGCCACGCAGCGCGGACTGAAAAAGGGTAGTTTGGTTCCGCAGCGGCAACAAAAGCAACAGTTGTTAAATCCACCACTGACTTCCTCCTCCAGCTCTTCCACATCGCACAGCAGAGCAGCAAATAAAACCGCCGCGAGTTGCTATTTTGGGTCTGACACAGAGAAACGGATCACAGAGTGTGGACCCTGTCTGACTCTCAGCTCGGCAATCGATTAGGTTACAAGGGGCCTCTTAGGTCTGAGCCGCCAGCTTATACTCTGTGTGGCACCATCAAACATAAATGGCTTTAATTATCTCTGTAGGGATGACAGCTGGCTCAGGGACATGCAGCATAAAGCACTTTTTTTTTATATTCTGCATCTATGTAAAAAAAAAAAAAGGATAATTGAATTTCCACTAGTGCAGCAATTTGAAGGATGTGTAAAAAAAAAAAGGGGGGGAATCATTTTACTACTACTATATTACTATTACTATTTGAATAGTAACAGTAATCAGTGTCAAATTGCAGCAGGATAATGTGATATTATATTATGCTTTTTAATATGAACACCTAACATACAGTGGCAAGAGAAAAGTATGTGAACATTTTGGAATTGCTATAGTTCTCTGCATTCATTTGTCATAAAATGTGATCCGATCGTCATCTAAGTCAAGAGTATTAACAAATATGATGTGAATAAAATAATAACACACACAAAAAAATCTGAACTTTCTTGTTTTCATTGAGAACAACCATAAAGTAGTGCTAGTGGGAAAAGTATGTGAACCCCTCGAATAATGACCTCAAAAAGGCTAACTGGAGTCAGGTGTCGTAAGTTAAGATGATTAGTTTGGAGATGTGGGCTAGAGCTACTGTGACTGACAAAAAAAACACACAGAATACGCCTATGTGAGCCATGTCTCACCAAAAGGGGCTTTCAGAGGATCTATGATTAAGCTGGAAAGGGTTACAAAGTGATGTCAAAGACTTTAGAAACTCACCAGTCTACTGTTAGACAAACAATCTACAAATGGAGACTGTGGCTACTCTACCAAGAAGTGGACAGCCAGTCAAAATGACCCCAAGAGCACAACAAACACTCATCAATGAGGTAAAATAACAACCCCCAGCTAAAGATTTAAAGATTAAAGCCATTTATAGACTTAAAGGCATCATTGGAACTGACTAACATCTGTGTTCATGAGTCTATAGTAGTTAAAACATTGAACAAGCAGGGTGTCTATGGCAGGACACCACGAAGGAAGTCACTGCTTACTAAAAAGAACATTGTCAAAGAGCACATTGACTCTGCACAGCTGTATTGGCAAAAAGACTGAACTATTTGAACTATTGGGACATAAGTAATTATTATTAATGTAAAGCGGCAACATCACCACCCTCCGTGCGGGAGACTGCGGTTCAAATCCCATCTTTGGCCTACCTCTAGTAGGGGTCCTTAGACATTATTTGTACCTTGTACCTCACCTTTAAATCACTTTGGATATAAGCAGCTGCCAAATGAATGAATGTAAATGGAACTATAAGGTTTCTATGGTTGTTCTCAACAAAGACATGACAGATCAGATTTTTTTTTTGTGTGTGTGTGTGTTATTATTTTAGACACATCATATTTTTTCATACTCTTGAACAAAGAGTATGAACACTCTTTATGACAAATTAATGCAGAAAACCATGAAATTCCAAAAGGTTCACATACCTTTTCTTCCCACTGTTCATATTTGCAATGAGACCTTGGTTGAAGTATCTTTTAGACGTGAATTCATTTTTAGCTATATACTGAGTAGTACTCTTTGAAAACTACCATGTCAATGCTGTCTGGTGAAAACTGTTTGTAATGACGGCACTGTAACTACATGAAAGTGCACCTTTGGCATTTCTGGTGCAAGTTCTTAACACTAATACTGCAACTGTTAAAAGCAAAACTGGCACATGATACAAGGGAATGATTGAGATGAACTCTGTAAGTCATAGGGTAAAAGACGATTACCAAACTGATGACACATCGTCAGGTGGTCCTAAAATTAGCAGAAATTAAGCAGTAATAGGAAGTACAGTAATTACTGATACAGTAATATTAGTGAGTCACATCATACATACATTTGTACTCATCTTTTACTGGTTTCTGTATGTTCTATGGAGCACTGGGCCCAGATATTCCTGGATGTGGTTGTTCCAGTACTATTAGTAACCTTCAACACCTTCAACACCATAAAGACAGCACAAGTGAAGTACAAACACTTAAGCAGTGCATATTTTGTATCTTGTACACTTACCCTGGTATTGCCCAGATCAAAACATACGGCTCTTTTACCATCTCAAGGCTCATTTCAACACCAACATTAAGTTTCTCTTTGTATTCTTTAATTTGAAAACTGCAACAATACTTTCCAATTTGTAAAAACGTCACATTGCTATGGCTAAGGGCATTTGTGTTCATTTTCTTTTGACAACTGAGACATCTCTAAGTGATAGCCTGGCATGTTGAGTTCTAATCTATTATCTTAACCACATTTTCTGTTAAGGGTGCTAAAGCCAATTCCAGCTGTCACTGAGCAAGAGGCATGGTACACGCCAGACAGGGGTGTATCACAGGACTGACATATAGAGACAGACAAACATTCACACTCACCTTCACACCTTTGGACAATTTAGAGTCACCAATTAACCTAACGGCATGTCTAGCATGAAGCCAGAGGACCCAGAGGTAGGCATAGGAAGAGCTTCATACAGATTCAGGCCTCTGTAGCCGGTAGTGTTGAGTTGTTGTCTTAAATAGAAGATGAGCAGCAACCACTCTGTCCTGACCTCAGTGGAGCGTTTATTCCGCCAGATGGGTCAGGACAGATAGAAAGGTGGACTGGGAAACTGGATTTAACATTATAAAAGGTCAAAATGTATTTGCAACAGGAAGCAGATTTATACTGTTCCAGTCTCACGTCAATTCATGTCTTCACGTATGACTAGTTTGAGTTTGGATGCAAAGGCCCTTTGACAAATCTGTTAGGACTGACTCTTATTGTCACTATGGACTAATTTGAATTACTTCGGGAAATTATAACCCTTCAAAAACAGAAAGACTAATATACTACAATACTTAATTGCTTAAGAACTGGGAGAAGTATGATGGTGTATACAACACTGGCACAAAGCAGAAAATAACCCACTGTATTAAGCATAGAGCATCATTATCTGTGACGGACATGAAACATGTAGTCATTAACAAAAAGTTTATTAGAAACACTCAAAAAAATAGTATTAAGACGACAAAACACTCTAAAAAACCTTTTGTATATTAAGGTATTACACTATGTTTTGTGATACGTCATCGATTGTATCGTAACCGTTCATTTTGTGTTTTGCTTAAACCTCCGACCACCAAGTGGCAGTGTTATTTCTAGTTACCCACGTCATGTTGCAAGGGCCACGTTGCCTTTATGATGCAGTTTACTGATAACCAGCCTGTGAATAATACTGGACCAAAAGGGAAAAGTGTTCATGAGCTGACAGACGTACTTTTTACACTTAGATAAATGGTATGCACTCACAGTGATTCACAATGTCCAGGCAGTAGAGGTAGTGTTACTGGCTCTGTAATCCAGTAATAGACTTGCACTGAATTTGAAATTAAGTTGTATTTTCAGCTCTAGTTTTTAGCTCTATCTTGTATCATCTACTGTGCAAAAAAAGTAAGCAGTACATAGATCAGAATGTAAGCAGTAGTATCAGGAGTTGTATCAGTAATAAGAGAGGCAACAGGGGACTAATGGGCTTTCTATTGCAAGTTGAGTGTGTAATGTAGTAAATACAAGAGCTACTACTACTAACAATAACAATAATAATAACAATAATAGCAAAATGAATAAAATGTTTTAGATTGTTTGAAGAGATACCCAGTTATATAAAAGTGCAAGTAAAAAAGGGGGCACCTCACAGTCACACTGATGAGCCCAGTTTTCACTATGAGAGTTCTGTCTGGAAACAACCCTTTGAGATTTAAATCAGCCTGGTCAAGCGTACACTAAACCAATCAGCACAAGACGTTTCTGTAACTGCATGGCCTATTTCCCCCCTCATATGTATATAGATACTTGAACAGGTTTGAATGAATGGGTTTTGGAATAAGCACAAAGTTTCAGTTCAAAGGTGACATCATTGTTTTGGCTTCCAGTCGAGGCAATGATGTGAAGGCTCAAAGTTACCAAGCTAAAGAATACAATATTACAAGCAGAAGTTCAAAAAAATTCTCTTTAGCAATATATTGTTTTTATTAGAATATTATAGATTTTTATATGAAATGAACTTGAATAACAGCTAGTACACATAGTAAGTTAAAAGTAACATATTTAAATGATGGATTTGCTAAGCCATTTTTTTTTTTCAGAATTGTGGCATCAGCAGGTATTGACCATTCCAGTGACCCAAAAACAAATATCTATCACACATCTATTGTGTTACTACATATGTACGAATGTTCCTAAAGAAGACAAATGGGAGAAGAACAGAATAACTCCCGGTACAAAGCAGCATTTCCTCCCTTGTAATATCTGCCACTATAGCCTCATGTGTTACAAAATCATACTTTATTTCAATAGAGCATCTAGTAATCTTTTAGTCTTTGCTTATAAATAAAGCCCCACAGTCACAGGGGTGCTACAGCTTAGCGCTGCTGCCATTGGGCGAGAGGCGGGGTACACCCTGGACAGGTCGCCAACTTTAGGATTGTCTTAATTTATGTTAATATTCATCTTAGTTTGCACCTAGGAGTGCACAGAATTTCCTCTGTAGTTGGAAGTTCAAATACTTTTAACATTATTTTCATATGATTTTTCACATTGATTGTAAATTGGCGCCATACAAATAAAACTGAATTGAATTGAATTGAATTGATGTCTGCAGGTCTAGTTTAAACATTGTTTTGATTTGGCTCCTTTAAGAATAGGTTACATGTACATTACACCAGTATAAGACCTAATAGTAATGGGTTCTGCTGCAGTACAAGATGATTTTCGCTTCATTGGGATTGTCAAGAATAAAGTAATGAATGCAATAGAAAGATGGCGTTCAAAAGGACAGGTAAGTTGGCCCAAAAGACGTAATTAGATCCTCATAAAGGTAATGTAGGGACTCGTTGCTTTTTGAAATGCTTGTGTGCTTTGGCTAAATGTTTTAATGTTCTCTTCCTTTCTCTCTGTGCTTGGTTTTAACTCTTATCTATATCACATGCAGTGAGCAGTCAACCCAGACTGCTGCCAAACCTCAAAAAAAAAAAAAAAAAAAAGACATTTTCAGACAATACAAGCCAGGTCATTCTATACTCTGCTTAGTTTTGCTTTTATTGCGTATTGCATAGAAAAACGTTCTTGTAAAATATTATACTATAGCAGGTGCAGTATATACTATATGTTTGGACTCTTTTTTTAATGTTAAAACAATTGTGGCTGTTGAAAAAATTCTGTACATTGTCAATTTAATATGACATTTGCAATTTTTCCTTTTTAAAATAAATGTATAATGCAGCAAAATATGCAAAAACTCAAAGGGTTTGAATACATTTTAATGCAACCAATTGCAACCCAGTATTTTTTCAAAATATTTTTTTTTTAGTCATAGATTATTCTTACTTTGTGGTTTTATTACTTTCCTTAATTAACAGATCCAAATATTTTTTCG
The DNA here is from genome assembly GCF_900324465.2 of Anabas testudineus. NCBI lineage: Eukaryota > Metazoa > Chordata > Actinopteri > Anabantiformes > Anabantidae > Anabas > Anabas testudineus. The sequence goes on along the minus strand of NC_046629.1, from coordinate 15,101,139 downwards.
ATTGCTGGCAGCAAACACTTTGCTGTTACAGTAATAGCTGTAACAGTATTAGTAGTAAGTAATGGCATTTGAAGAATTAACAATATCGAAACAGGACGGTAGTAAAGCAAATATTACTAAAAGTGGAAGCAGAAGTACTAAAGGCTGTGCAGAAGTAAAGTGTTATTAGTAGTAGCAGTCATTGTTGACGGTAGGCCTGCTGCTTAAGAGAAATGGAAACTTGATTTTTGCAGCTTTTATTCACCTGAACAGCAAGAATTCATCCAGTATTGTTTCCATAACTTCCAGAATTGTGGGATGTCTGGTAGTACTGCACTTTGTTGCAGACTCCTGTTTACTTCAGCTCCCTTCAACCAATGGATTGTTGTTAAAGTCAGCAATGCAGCTTTAATGTGCAACTCAGTGAAGGAGTTGTTGAAAAGTCAACAGAGCTGATTTATAATATGTCACATTATGCTAATGTCAACTTCCTCATATTCAAGATTTACTGTTCGAGGGATAGAGAAGGCCCCAATACCTCAAAAATATTTTCATATAAGACCTTTATATATTTCCTTTGTGTAACCTCAACAGATAATATTGGTCATCTTCCACCATGTGGCTGAATGGTTCCCCCTGGTGTCTGTATGCTGACAAAGAATTTAAACCTCTGCAAACATTCACATAAAGTGACTATTCATTTATTGTTTTAAACACCACAATATGCAAACATAATAAGTTAAGACAGTAATGGAGAGATAATGACACTGCACGTTTTTACTTTAACTCAAATATTCAAAAAAAATATCCTCCAATCTAAATGAAATAATTAACACAGAGGAACCATGATTCTATATGATAAAATGTCTGTACCACTGTGAGAAAAATGTGCACTTCATACATACATATTTTTCCTTTCATTTCCTAAATTGACTTCTCTAAAATGAGCTGCCAGACCTCTGATAATAATCAGCTTGTCACATTTCTCTGAAAAGGCATCTAAAGATTTGGTAACACCGGGATGATCTGTTACTTGCTGAGTTCCAGGAAAAGGAAGTGACAGTACAAACCAAACCAAACAGTCTCAGCGTGATGAGGCAGAAAAAAACTCCTCACTCAATAATCCCATTAAAGCGACTTCCATATCACAATAGCGAATGATACTAGACTTGAAATGTATAAACAGCACACGTGAAATTAGTAATAATGAAGATTTTAGCACAAGTTCATGCAACGGTCAGCCAGGTCATCTCATCATCACTCTAATTTCAGTGGATCCTGCAGACGCCAACCTCTGTCATAAAGACCTCATTTCAGTCCTAGACCATATAAACCACCTTACTTATGCCATCTCTTGCTGCAACCAATGGCAAATGAACCCCATCACAGTTTCACCCCTTCACTACCCCACCACCAACAATGTCAAGGCCCTGTGAAGCTCTAGGGTGGTTTTACTGCTGGATGCCATGTATGGCTTTCATCCCCATACCTTCTAATTGACGAGGTCAATGCCAAAGGGTCTATCAAATACAGTTTCCGCATTAATATTATATTGTGTCTTGTCTGAGTGGATTATTCATAAACTCTACTACTCACTGGTACACTGTGTGCAGTGTACCAGTGAGCTTGAATGTGCAACACAAATGCAAAACAAATCTTGTGTCTGCTCTGTGGACTCTGTCACAAGACTTGTGGCACTACAAGACTTTCTCTGGATCCTTCTGAAATGTTCCCACAGATGATACATATGGATGATCTTAAATGGACTTTCATCTTTGGACAGGACACCCAAAAGTGCACAGTCACATCCACCTGCTCAGGTTAGCTGAGAACTTTTTCCACCACTGTTCTCAGTTTGCTACCTGCAAACTGGCCAATTAGAAAAGAGTGGGTATTGGGTGGGGATGGTTGTAAAGAGACATCAAATTAAAGTACTGTACAAAGTACATTTTGAATCATCCCAAACTATTTTGCTGATGCCCCAAAATCAAGATATAAACCCTCTATATGCACTCTTTGGTTTTGAACAATGAAGCTGGCACCATGTTACAAACGAGACATGGCAGGTTTACTAGTAATATAAACTTGTCTTGGTCAAAAGACAGGTTTGGCAATGACTCAAGAGTGGTACAGCTCAAATTACTCACAGCTCACAAAGTTACTGCTTTGTTTCTATGTATTGGATAGAAAAGATAACACAGAGACCTCAACTGGAAAATGTCTAGTGTAATGTAGAGCAGATAAAGATATCACCATGTCTGAAGCAGGGCGCTTGGTTTCTTTACCACAATCAATTTTCAGTTTCACACACATGAACAAACACTAATAGCTGCCTCAAGACCCTTTCACCTCAAAATGAGACTATTTGCTATACACCCACAGGTTTGGTTATAGCATGACTACATGGTAGCTTGTCACAGCCTCCTTTACAACTGCAAAATTAGTTTGCAAGGGATAATTTTATTTATATTGATTGCTATAATCCTGCATTTTTAAGCTTGTTTGAAACAAAGCAAATTAGCATACATTTGGAATGGATTGGAGAACAGGTTGATTCTGTCCAAATACTGCATTGAAAACACAATATTATTAAAGATAAGGTGATCAGTAAATTTAAGATCAGTTAAGTCTGTTTATTTACTGTTGATCACTCTAATAATATTATTAGAATACAAAATTTCAGGGAAGATGCAAAAAAACAATAATCAACTTAACTGAGAGGCCAAACAACTAATATCAAGAAAACAGCATTAAAGCTGTCATTTGCTGGTTGAGGCTGACAGAGGGCACTGGTGGTCTATCACATTTTCTACACAAAAGGCCATTGAACTGTGCTGCACTTGTAAAAATGCTGCCATGTTTGCAATAATAACGCCTCACAAGTATACTCAGAAACATGTATTGCAAAGCATTCAAATGGGAGTGCGAGCACATTAATGCTCCCGGGTTTAAGGCTGAAACTGTGAAAGCTAAGGTGTCTTTGTTTAGGCCTGCACTACCAGTGGAGCATGATCTGAAAGCCACAGTTTACTTTCACAATATGAGTCCTGTCAGGTCCGTGGTGCATTCTTTTCTCAAGGATATTTTGCCAAAATCTGGGCAAAAACGTCAAATGACTTTAGGTCAGATGGCTTCGATGTAAAATCAACAGATTTAGATTTTAGAAAGAGAAACTACCAAGCATGTTTGCAGGGTGTGTGCCCTACAACACATATATTAAACAACACTGATGCAATCATAACGGACAGTTTCCAACCATGCATTTCAGTACCATTGTGGGTGTGTGATGGTGGTAATCGTGGTAAGAACGGAGTACTTGTGCATGTGTCTGTGCATGTACTGGAGGAGGGTGGGTGTTTTTTTTTTTAGGCTTCCCATTCACAACGCTGGTATTTAAACCTGTAACTGGTGATACTGTTACTGCTCAAGTCTGGCCAATCCTTTGTTTGCTCAAAATTCTAAACAGGGAAAGCCTGTCTGTGTCTGTTTTTCTTGTGATTTCACTAATCGCCCAGGCATTGTGAGCTACCCAGGGTACTCTCTGCATGAACACTGGAGTAGAACTTAAGAGGAGAGGAGTTTCAGACACATTTAAAATGAACACTTATGCACAGTTGCCATAATATTTTGACAGGTTAACAATCTACTCTACGTTGTAACTAACATTACAACAAACATATTGCCTATAAAATGTCATTCCAGTCTAGAGGTTATGTAAAACGTTATTTATAAATGATACCTTTAATGTGAGGCATGATAGCTTTGACTACCTGCTGCTTCTAATCCTATGGCACCACCTCACCTGAGACTGTGCTAATTCAGTCATTTTAAAACATTTTAGATGGTACTCACAAGAAAACATGTCAGCACTAGCAGTCTATAGATCACATTGCAGTACACTAAAAATAACTTTTCTGTTCAGGTATATGTTATGAAATTTAAATAGCAGTTTAAAAGTAAATAAGAATAAAAAAATTTGAAATAATAATTTAAGCTATTTAGAGCTTAGTGATACTGTATTAATGTTGCTTACTCCATTTTGCCCAAATGAACACAACCTCTCTGCTTCCTGTGGTTGTCTGTGGACAATGGGCTCTCCATGATGGAAAGCTTAATCCTAGTGGTAACACCTGCATGGGTGACTGACTAATTGCTCCCAGTCACCAACATCTCTCAAAGCCCCAGCGGGGTTTTTACTGACTCTACTGGCTGAAAACAAGAGGTCGATATACAGTAAAGTGATCAACAGACACCTACAATACAATAACAACTCAGTTTTGTATACCACACGGTACACAGAGGCTGATTATGACTTATGCTCATATTACATTCAGGTTCAACTGGAATTCAATGCCAGGTCAGGTTTATCAGCCTCTCTATGAGCACGTTATCTGTTCCCTATGGCAACAATGCTAATGGAAACATCCTCAAAAGACATACTATTCAATATATGAACACATTGCATTAAAGCTTGTTATTATGTCATATTTTTATATATATATGTTCACTGTGGTTATTTACGATACTGTGTGTGTACATGTTCGATTTCTACGCGACCTGTCTATCTCCTGGCACTTGGTCCTCCTTTGATGTTCATTTGGAGCTCTTCCATTCATTTTTCAATGGGTGCAATTCATTTTAAGGTTCAATACAGACAAAGTGAGGTCAATAGAGTGTTTCATTTATTCTCACCGTGTCTGTAGACCCTGAGCTGTGAAATTGCAAAACAGCAGTTGAAGAAATGCAGAAACTTGAAAAACATTCAAGGAGCCAATCTGCCTGCGGAGTGAACCCACACTACTCTTACCCTGTTAGGTAAGGCTGTTTGTTTTGATGTGTGAACTTGTGTTTTGTGGGTAGGCCTTCCCAACAGCTCCCACCTGTACACACAGACGCAGAGACATCAATTCGGTCATCCTTGACCTTGTGAAAAAAAAAAAAACATACTTTGCCGATTAGAGAAAGGAGGTCTGAAGGTATGACATATCACCTGACTCTGTTTTACATCAGACTCCAATCACACATGGCCTTGTAGCACTGCCCCAATAATTCTCTGCATCTGCTGCGGCGTTTTGACGCTCACTGTTTACCCAGGATTTATAATCACGACTTCAGTGCCCCACAAGGGCTCAGCAGATCCTGTAGGGGATTAAATGCCAAACATTACCATGCAGAGGCAGCTGGCAAACAGTTCATCACAGCCAAGGTCAAGACGCTTTTGAGTTTTCCAAAAAAGAAAATAAGATGAAAATGTCTCTGCCCACTCTTTGCAATGACCACTGTCAAAGTAGTCTTTTTTGTCTTTTGGCAGAGGGCTGCAGTCTAGCCATGGCAGAGCGTCTCATCACCTTCGCTGTCAGGCAGTTCTTGCACTGTTCATTATTCAGTCCCAGGCTGATCCAAGCTCTCAGACGGCAGTGTGACTATTTCATTTCTGTCGATCACCGGTTTTCCACCACAAAGAGGGTGCACTGTGACCAGCAGCAGCATGGAACTCCACTAATCCCTTTCGCTGTATTAGAGTCCTCAGTCAGTCAGTCGCAGTAATTGGAGAACACTTTAGTTTGTTACCAGTTAGCCCAACCATGTCAATCCCAAAAAAAATCATGTTTTTAACTTAACTGTTTTATCAGAAAGGTAATTGAGATTAATCAGGGTTCACACTCACAGCCGCGTGAGTGATTACATTTTGCTAACAAAAGAATTTGTTTTTTAGCAGTTTTTAATGCCGTGTGTCCATATGGACTGTGAAAAGAGATTCCACTTGCTGTAACTATTCCTCCATTCTTTCCTAAAGCTATTTCAACATTAGCCATGCGGGATAAAATCCACAGTTCTTGTTGTTAATAAAGATGTGTTCAAATGTCTTTCTAAAGCCAATATGAGACATCAACAGTCCTCAGATCAATGAAAATCAGTGTTTCAGAATAAAATTCCCTCATTGTGATTGACTGGTCTTGTGATAGACTGCCTACCTGTTCAGGTTGTGCCCTGCCTCTGGTCCAGTGACAGCTGGGATTGGTTCCAGCCCTCGTTCACCTCTAACAGGGAAAGCAGTTAAGGATGATGGACGGATGGATGTCTCTCTGGACAATGCTTCCCTGTTTAGTTAAAGTTGTGGGATGATATGAGCAGAAAGAGGCTGTGACTTGTCTGGGAGGTAGTAATCAGATAAACTTCAAATATATTGTTGTACATGGGGATAACCATAGATTACCCTTATTCAATCTTAGACAAATAAACACCAGTGCAAAATAAACCACAAAAAATATTTCCACTTTGTACTATCTGGCATTTGACATGAATATGTTTCTTCATTGTTATCAGGTTGGTTCACAGTGGAGGATAAATCTATTTAAAAGATTTGAGACAAATCTCATTTGGCATGTACAAGTCAGTTGTAGCAGCTCAAGGGCACAGAATGAGCGACGTTATTACACCAGCATTGTGAATCTGATTTGTCACAGCCTATAAGTGGCAAAACAACCTGAGAGTGCTCCATCAGCTCTCAACAGGACTAAGTAAGGGCAATGAATATTTTAAATGAGGTGCTTTTTAAGGGGATACTGTAAAGCATAGTTGATATTGTTATTATTGAATATTTAGAACTAAGGGTTGTTTACACCAAAAAGTAAAAATCTAGAATAGTTAGTAAACAGAAAAATGTGTACTCTCAATGTGTACTATATTTTTATATTTTATATAAGGTCAGATTATAGTGAAAAAGATGATTTGTCCACTTCACTTCTGATGTCTACAATTTCCAAAAGGCCTGCTGTGTTCACCCAGGTCTCATTTAAAGTGATCATATTTTTGAAAAATGTTTTACTAAACTGTGATTTTGAAAAAATCTACAAATAGTTTGAAACTGTTTCAAACTGACAAATACAAATACTTTTTTCAAGTTATAATTTAGTCCTCCTCTGAGGTGTCAGGTGGTTCCACACTGCTTTGCTCTGTGTAGGTGTCAGAAGTCCGGCGGGTTAGATTCACGGTTCAAAAAGTTAACATGTGTGAATTTTTGCAATTAGAGAAATCACACTTACACAACAACCACAGAAACCATGTTGGAAATTTTGTGAAGTGGGGGTGTTTACAATCTGTGGACCACCATTTCTCATACAGTAAGTGTCTTATTTTCCCTTTTACACAAATTGGAGATATGTCGTGATGACAAGTGAAACCTTCTCACGTTCCCTTGACGCCCCCTGTATACCCACAGCGGGTTTGCAACTTAAGCACTTTATCTTAAAATCTGATGAAAACAACATCTCACATAAAGAGATTTTGTGGTCTGCAGGCAGTTGAGTACGTGTGGAGGGGGAATGACAGAAAGAGAAACACAAGTGTTCAGATTGGGTTTCAAAATGTTTGTGTCTTTGGCTGTAGATGTAGCGAAAAGTAGTAAAAAGCAAAAAGCACAGAAAGTAGAAAGGATAACGCGTAGATTTTACAGTTGACACCTACAACAACTCCTATATGCTTATTCATTTAAAAATATTCTTAAAGAAATACTTCAAACTGTCAATCGTGCATTTTTCTGTTACAAGAGAAAAGAAGAAATCGTGCCGTAAGATGTGAAGAGGATTTTACACCGAAGCGTATCAATGTGATGATGTGACATTTTGCTGTTTGCTGCTTTAAGATGGATATTTTTTGCCCTTCTGGGCTCTCATGGATTAGCAGAGAAATAACGATTTGTACATGGATAATCTCATTAATGGTTACAGAACTCCAGGTGCTCAGGTAATCTTTTCATTACATTCGACTAATCTTAATCCTGGCGAGCTAATTCCTGGACTGCAGCATGCTAATCTGATCCCCATCAATTTTGGTCTATTTTACTAAAGGTATTTTCTTTTTTGCATATAATTAAAAAGCTTTACTTAATATCATCACAGGAATAGTATCAGTAGTTTATATAGCGACATTCAGGTTAAGCATGAAACCCCCATTATGGTCAAAGTAGGTGTTGAAGGTCTATTCACTTAGTCACAGAGTGTAAAGACCTCAGCATTTCCTGCACACTTCCTCTAATAATACATAGTTTCACATAAAGAAACCCACAGACTCATGAATACCAAGATGTTTCCTCTAGCACTGCAACTTAGAAATCAGATTAAGATTATCATATTAAAACAGTAGTCTAACACACATAGTCTAACATTTCATTAACCACATTCTACCCAGGCCTGATGATGCAGTAATCAAACTGCTGCATCTTATTATGAAAACAAAGTTCCTCTACACGGCATGAGCGCTTGTTACAATATGTAAATTCAGGAACCCTACAGTATTCATATATTTGACAATAAAACCAACATTATCTGTTCAGGGATTGTTGGCTGCATAATGCCAGGTCTCACAGTTCATCATACGGTTGTGGAAGAGCAAATACCACATGCTCTCATTAAAGAGAAACACACATATACTATCATTCATCCGCTTCTACTGTCCACACTTCTCAACACTACCTAACACTTAAAAAGTTCTTGCCACTTGCTATCTGTTACATCATAATAATTGAATTTTTTTCCTTTATAGCAACTATAAATACGTTATCTCTCTGTTCACATTCTTCAAAGTGTTCCTAAATCACTGGTTATGTGAAGTTTTAAGACTTTTGTCTATAACTATTGCTTGGGTGGAATCTGGTTGCATTACAGTTAAGACTTATTAAAACATTTATTCTTGAAACAACAGATAACGAGCAGCCATTTAAGCATTTCGGCAATGAGTGTCTCTCAATGCTTTGGACACAATCTTTCACAAATACATAGACTATAGGGATGTAGTGATGAAGTGCTTGTGATAAAATAAGGAGAAGCTGATTATGGGAACAAAAAAAATGACATTGAAACACTCTGATGAGGGAAATCTAGAGGGAGAGGAAGATGTCAGATGACCAGCGAGATCCAAGCTTTATATTTGCATATCTTCCAAGCACAAGCAGTGTGAAGACCTCACGAATCAAATTCTGTCAGTGGTGATGGGAGGGAAATGAACTAGGGGTTCCTGAGATCATCTTTCATTACAATGTTGCCACGTTAAAATTATTGACATGCTAATGTGTTTGGAAGCCAATGGAGATATAGCTTTTAATTCCTTTTACGATTAATCTGTGAAACACTACAAAGCCTTAACTCTTTGAGAAAAAACTAAACCCCCAATTATACATCATTATTTACTTGGTCAACATTAGTCAACAATATGAATGAATTGGATTTACACAGAAAGGTCTGAAAAAATGACCAGCGTTCTCGTTTTTTGTACCGTCTGTCAAACCCTTGCACATACGCCACAGCTGTCACTGTTACTCTGAGGTGAGAAATGTAGCATGTTGGTCTCACATTAGCACACACCCTCTGTCTCCTTTATCCTGCTCAGACAGATTACTACAGTGTGTCTGGTGTACCTTTCTCTCCACGGCACTGTCAGCTCTGGTAATTGACTCTTGCGGTCTCCGCTGAGCCGTCCACTACATGGCCTCTCAGGCTCCACACCCAATTACAGGCTGCAGCTCCCTGACGGGCTGAGGCTGATGACCGGGGGGGGGGGGGGGGGAGCTGGCTGGCTGGGGGTGGTGGAGTGCAGCAATATTAGTCTTTGATGTGGAATGGAGAGTGAACTGAATATACACCAGCACACCTACTATATTTATTCATGTGGAAACTATTAACTTATTAATTCGATACAGTAACTGCATCTTTGGTGCAGGGGCAAGGATTTGGCACATCTAATTGTTACACCCATGATAAATTACTGACTTGTTAGTTTAATCAATTAGCTAGCTCACTGTTGTATTGCTGTCTATGCAGCAGACTGGGTTGAAGAACCATTCACTCTTCATCCTACAACACACAAAGGGCGTTTCTTTTTTGCCAACAGCCACAACTCAAACATAAGATGGTAGGGCACCATAGGTCAGTGGCAGCCCGTTAAAGCTAATAATCAAGAATAGCTTAACTTACATGGTTTAAGCATGTACAGAGGAGGGATGGAAATAATATCAGGAGAAAAAAGATAAGGATTGAGCTGCCAGACATGGAGGATCATGGACTTGGCAAAGGAGGATGCTTGAGAAGTTTGTGTAACAGAGAACAGAGTGAGATGGAAACAGATGATCCACTGAGGTGGGTTTACTGGTTTTACCAGAAGGAAAGCCTTACAGGTTGCCATCCAAAGTCTGGTTAAGGTAGGAGTTGGGAAACGTGCTTGTGCTTATTGTCTTGTCACACTTTTTAGTTATGCTACTCCCAGACCTCAGTAATTGAGTAAAATTATAATTTTACTAATATGCCTAAGATGGCTTTTTACAGTTCACTGGTGGTGTGTGTGTGTGTGTGTGTGTGTGTGTGTGTGTAACTGTGCAGTACTGTAGGGGCCACGGTTACAGTAACTACCGCTAATATACACCTCCTCAAAAATATAACATGCTGGACTGAGATAGCTATGGGGATGTCTCATGAGTCATCACAATGGGTGGTTGTGTTTTCTCTGACAACACTATTAGGAAATCTGTATTCTGGTCCTCTTAAGGTTAAATATAGTATATATACACTTATACCAAACACTGATCAACTTACAATATAGGACTCATCCTTTTTGAGGACATTTTAGAGGTTCACGCCTGGGGAGTCCAAAAGTTTAAATTCTGACTGCAGTACTTTACTACTGCAGTAGTATTTTAAACACTTGGCAACACACCAACACTTATTTCTGGTATTTTTGCACTGTCGTACTGATATCTTTACACACTTGTTGAAGATTTTGGTAGTTCTTCCACCACTGCACTGTAGTGATAGTCCTATCAATAGGTGAAATCCTACACTGTAATATACACTGGTCACTTCTTCTATTTTTATTATTGAGTAGTGGGCGGAGGAGCAGTAAGGATGTGCATTATATGATATTATATATATATAAAGGTATTTCTAATGTTTTCCCCATTGTATTTGCATAAAAATCCACTCATTCCTTGCATCAAGCATAAATCCAGCTTTACCGTTATTTTAGTTTAGTACTTTTGATGTCTAATGGTCCATCTAAGATGTGCACAAACCAATTAGCCCAGCTGACCTTACAGATGGTACACCAGCCTGTCAATCTTGAAGAAAGGGAGGTGAGAGGCAACTCTTATCTCTCCTTGACTGCTAAAGGGGTCACATGAATAGAGGAGGTGGATGAATGTAGCTATGGGAAGATGTTATTGATAGCAGGGTCTGGCCGAGTGAAGGGGTCAATTAGGGAAAACCACTAGTGGCATCAAACCCTGAGGAAATAAAAGATCCAATAAGGACAAATGTATCAACATGAAGGGAAGAAGATCGCTATTATCTCCTACAGTACTACTATTATCATTCACTGGATGGAATTTCTTGAAATTCCTGTTATTACCACTACCTCAGCACTGACAGCTGGCAAATCTGACATTACTTTAAAAAAAATTTGAGCCAGCCTAATCACAGGGTTATGAAGAGCTTAAAATGATAAGGTACATAAGAACCTTTTATAATTCTGGTTTCAACTTTTTCAGACATGACATTTCAGCAGGTATATAATCCTGTGAACCAAAAGACTTGTTCAAGAAGTCCTTAGTTAGATTGTGGCAGTCTGTGCAATTGTAATACTGTAGCTCAAGATAATGTCAATTTGTCAAAAGAAAAACGTGTTATAAAAATGTACAACTCTTTGTGTTTAAACAGCCCTGATTTGATTGCCATGGTTACATTTGTTAAAGCAAATAACCCTTGACATTTTTATCTTCAAAATAAATATGTGATATTGGCAAAAATATTTGTATTTTTTTAACTTTCCTGCTTTTCGCCCTCTGGTTTTCTCCTATATTATGATTTGTATTATAGGCTTGTGCAAGAAAACATGACCTTTGCTGTTAATAATACCAGGAGGCACAAGTTTTGGCAGACTCTATACAGTCGTTGACTCATATTAACATGACTTGATTATCAACAAGCACAATGAATATCATTATTTTAGCTGTCTCTCAACATCTATTTCTGTTCCTTATAGTTTTGCAGAACATAAAAACCATGTTCAGACGCAAAACACTTAATTCTGCAACTATCACAACAGTTCATTTTGCGAAAATGCTTCACATATTGTAGAAAGCCTTTGCTAACTAATTGTATGTCCTGGTAGTTGTTTACTTCTAAACTCTAAAGGGTTTCACTGAAAATATATGTATATTTTAATTAAAGCTGCAATTTTCAACACAAAGTACTCAATGTACCCTCTAGGCTCTTCCCGGCCAATAAAATCATTTCAGACATAATAATAGTATTTTTACTTTATTAGTTAAGTGACACTGAGGGCACCATTATCATAAAACTGAAATATCCACCCAATCAGCAAATGACTACGCAGGTCTAACCTAACCATTCTTCTTACAGCTAAATGAAAAATATCTCACCTCAGTCTTCCACCTCTCTTGTTCTCCCAGGTGCAGTCTGCCCCTGTAGGCCCCACACAGACTCTTTACTCATTGATCACGACTCTTGTGAAAGGCAGAAGAGAAGACAGATCACAGTAAGGGCCCAGGTGTGGCAGAGTCATCGTCTTTGTCCTGATTGTTAGCACGTGATGCATCACTGTTGTCCTGATCTTCCTAGAACTTAGCACTACATGCGTATCTTCATGGCTAAACTCATGAACACCAAACCTGCAGCACCAAGTCACCATCATTAATACACTATCACGGTTACAAACCAAGGACATAGTGCAGCAGAACCACTGGAAACGTATGTGTAATGCTGCAAAACGTCACTCACTGTAGATATGCAGTACTTCAAAGCAAAAACAAGTCATAAATGAACTGGATCTGGATCAGAGAGGGCTCTTACTACCACTATTTCTATTGCTAAAGCACAAGATAAAGATAAAAAACAGATACAATAAATTTGTACATGTGTGATCACACTGTTGCCTTCCTGTTAAATTATTATTCTTAATTCTCAGCCAAATGTACTGTAATGTCTATGGAGCATTTTTAGTTTCTACACCTACTATCCTTTTAAAACCACCTGAACGCCATTGAAACTACTAGAACACCAAATGACCCTTGATGACCCCGTATTGACTGCAATTATAAAGAGCTTCCCTATAAACCAAGAAGAACAATTCAGCACTTTTGACTGAATCTAAAATGAAGAAATGCTATTGATTTTGTATTTTAAGGCATGGCAGTGGCAGACAAAATGCAATCCAAGTGCAGGATATGAGCATGTTTTAAATCTGTCAGTAGGGGGCAAAATTGGTCCAGCATGATAGAGCTAATGAGCTCATACCAGCTGTATGAAACATCCAGTTTTGTGTGGATGGTTAGAAAAGACGTCACAGAGAGAAGGAGGCAGTTATTCCTCAATGACAGCAAGCACAAAGAGGTTCCGAGTTTGACAGGGTTGTAAGGTTGCGTTCTGTAAACAATAATGCCACACCATCCCGAGTGAACTACTTTCTGTGTGATTTGCATATGCATGTAAAAAATAACGTTCAAAAACACCTCAGACTAGAATGATTGTCTGTGACCCAAAATTAAATACAGCGCGTTGATGGAAATAAAGATGCATGTTTGTATTAATATAATAAACAATATTTAAACAAAGATATCAGAGGCAGAGCTATTGCAGACAGCAACATTTACAAGGAATAAAGGTAAGTAACTTTGGTCCTTTTCAGACAAGGACAGGTGCTCTGAAGGATGAACATCCCACCCCATTACTCATTCTCATCGAAGTCTTGTATTCAGTTGAACTGAAGGTCACGTTTTTCTTTGTGACATTGTGGGCAAAAATACATTTATCTGAAATGACGTTGTATTAGTTATATATTAATGGCAACTTTTTTTCTCTATTTCTGTCTGTTAAAGGTATTTAGTACTGAAATTCAAGACAGTTGTGAACGGTCCAATTTAGAAACTTTCCAAATTTCCCTATTTAGCAGTATTGTCTTTCTGTAACAACCACCTAGTATATGTGAGTGGTCAAAAAAGTTGTGGGAACCAAGAGTGAAAGGGAAAAGCCAAACTTAGTGATCATGTACTTTTAGAAATGATCACACAGCAAAACTGTAAGTAAGGAAACAAAAGCTGTAAGCAGCCTAGGGGCCAAGCAAACGCATATAGTAGAATACATTGCACAGAGTTACAATGACAAAGTCTCTTTCCACTGAGCAATTCTGGCCGTGACTGGAAAAAAACATTGCAGAGATATGGCCCTCTTCCTGTTTGTGTTTGTGCTGCTGCAATACATGTCATGGGGATTCTTCACAGGACTGCTGCAACTATTGTCCCACTACTATAAGAGATTAAAATGATGACTAGACAGCTGTCTCTAAATCCAGAATATCAAATATACTGTACATTGGTTTATGTTTTTGAAGCTGTGAACCTTGGGCAAACAATTATTACAGATTATTATCATTTTTATTTTTATTATTAGAGAAGATTGTTTGAAGAATAGCATTTGAGAACTTCCAAATACCAAAAATTATAGATGGTTGCAAGATCAGACATTATGTTGTGGCAATTTAACTTCTGTTTGTAGTTTATATCACCTGCTAACATAGATTGGGAAAACAAAGTATAATAGGAAACCTTATGCTAAATACCTGGCATTAAGCATAAGGATTTGTGGTACTGTGTTTAACTTCCTGTTTGGGCTCAGTATCTGACATGCCTCCCTTTTCTTCCTTTCTCATTGTGTCATCATTTTGCTGTTAGAAATTGTGGAGCATGTACAGCCATTTACACAGAAGGTGTTGGCAGTTTTCTGGAATGCCAGCCTTTCTAAAACCGCAAAAACTTTTAGTAAATCTTCCTTTGAGTTGCTGCAGCTCACCTTAGCTTTTACAGGTTGAAGAACTGATTCAGCGTTATAGTTATTCACATCTGCAAAGATTTAAGAGACCCAATAAGACAATAAAGCAAGTCTTGATCCACTGGAAAAGCTTCCACAGAGTAACTCAATTACAGCTCAGTTCTAAGTAACCTACTCTCTTAATATCAGCTTTTGAAGACAGTGCCTATTAAAGGGACAAAAAGTATCATGAATAACTGGCCTGGGTGCGGAGCCTTGTGAAACTGGCCATGCAACTGAATTCCAAAACCCAGGCTGTTTATTGCTTTTGCATGAAAAATGAGCAGATTGGAAACCCAACCCAATCCACTGAATTTTAAAGGCAAAGACGCACCAAACTAGAAACAGGAAATGCACTGGTCCTACAAACAGCTCACAGGCAAGAACATACTGAATATATTCAGTAAAAGTTTTAGTCTAAATTTGTACAGTTTTATTGTGGTTTCCCTTAATTTATACTATTTGGAAGTACTGGGGGCAAAGTGGAACCTGATATTTCTATTTCTACTTGTTTAGTATTCATTTTCATCACTATATACTGTAAAAGTGCATTTCTCGTTGCATACAACTACAGCACACGTATTACATTGCTCTTTTTGTATTTGTGCGTATAGTCATTATGGTGAACAACATTTATCAACATTTGCTAGTTTCAACATAGGGACATACATCTTCTGCCTGAAGTCAACCTCCCAGTGTTTGACTTTCACTGACCACTGGGGTAGGTGCAGTGAAGTGGGAAATTTACAACATACAGAACAAAGAAAATGAGTATCCAATGTTTTTATCTTTTAAAGGAACCATTAATGAGTTTAAACTTAGGGAGAAGTCTGAAGTGTCAAGGAGCACCAAGTCCTGCTACTGTATGTTTGAACGTTTTAATGTGTAGAAATGTCTGTTGGGAATGCCCTTCCTTTTAGGGATACAGGAAAACTACCAACTAATTACTGTTTTTTGATATTAATGAGATGTTGTGAGATTACAGGCAATACACATAGGTATACAAGTATTCCATTCACTCATTTATTCTTTAAATTTACATTGAAATACCGCTTCTAATGCTTTTGGAATGGAACTTTTGTTTATTTAACAACAAAATTAACATTTATCTTTACATTAGTTTGTTAGACCTCTGTGATGTCAGGCTAAGAACGTGTCACTGTATTTGATGAGAAAGGACAACTACCTGAAAAGTACATATTTCAACATGCTCAGAAATTTATGCTTAAGTTTCACATACAATACATACCCTAATTCTGGTGACAAAATCGCTGCCATCTGATGTGTTTAAGGTGTGGCCCAGCATTGGTTTAAAAGCCTCATGCTTCCCAATAGTCCCAATAGTAGTAGTTACAAATTCATTTATCAAAGTAAACAAATGTTTGTTGAATTATAACTGTTAAACAAAAAATGGGAAAAAAGTTGATGGCAGAGGACAAAAGGATAATGACACTCAAGCCATCTGGAGAATTTCAGATTGCAAATTTGTCCAAAGGGCAAAACATTACAAGGCCTTGTCAGAAGATAAGTTTTCCAAAGATAAAAGTCCCAGTTTTCATCTTGTATTAATATATTTAATCTGCTACACACACAAGAGAACAGAAAGCATTAGTCTAATGTTAAATGACCCTGTTATATTCAAGTTATCTTCCCTATTTTAAGACATAGTGTCTTGCTAGCACTGTACATCCTAAAAGAATAATTTTTATTTTTAATGCTTTTTGTTGCCTGCTGTTCTTTTTTGGCTCCTCTTTCCACTCACCCTAACCAGTAGAGGCAGATGTACGCCCACCCTGCGCCTGGTTCTGCTGAAGGTTTCTTTCTCTAAACGGAGTTTTTTCTCTCCTCTGTCTTCTAGTTCTTGGGTTGTTGGGTTTTCTATATAATTCTGTATACAGTAATATTTTGAATGTTTTAAAACTTAAACACTTTGAGATGAAATCTGTTGTATAAATTGAATTGAAAAGTGAATTAAATTTTTATTTTACCTACAATTCTCCTCAAACAATTGACAACTAGAAGTTTTGGGGGAGAAGTAGTGACAGTGAAGCAAGGATTTGGGAACATAAGCTTACCAATGGCTAATGTAGATGGCAGCTAAGACTACATTGTGTGATATAAAAGTAGTTACCAGAAGGTGTTCCTCCATTTCTGAAGACTGTAACTGCCTCCATTCCTGTGGTAGTTTAACATGTCCTGACAGTCTGTCCACTGAACACACAAATAAAATTGATTAGGTCACCACATTAATTCAGCGCACTATGATCATCATAATGTGATCATATTAATGTTTAACTAATAAATGATATGTGTGACTGTGTACGTTAGTGTTGGCTTGTGTGTCATTTTTACATCAGTGAGGTCAAAGGTGTGTCCCAGATGAAGGATTGTAATAAAAATTAAGTACTGTAAATGGCTCTGGGTGGCAGCAAAGACGTAAGATCAGCCCAGCTCCCAACATGCCAGCATCTTACAATTTAAGTAAGGCATTAGTTCTTTAACTTAAAGAGACTTATATTACTTCAGAATCTAGTCTCTGACCAAATGCAAAGTGTATTGAGTGCTTGCAAAAAGTTGCCACCGAATCCTTCATAATACTGTCAAAACTAGATTTTTCTATGAGACAGCTGGGTAAATCTCTGAAGGCCATGCACTTCTTCTTTCAATATGTGCCAGGAAGTAAGGAGGACTTCACCGCACTCTCCAAGTCCACAGTTTGCCAATTTCCACTTTGAGGGCACAGATGAATTGAGAATCCCTGTGTGGCAAAGGAAGACACTGGAACTTGGCTTTCCTTCCTGAGGTATGTGAATGAAGTGTGTGTGTGTGTTTATGCAGTGCAGAGTAAGCTGCTTCTGAAACCTGCAAAGCTTTGTATGACATCATTGAAGGAGCACAGTGACTGACTCCATAGTGAGTTGCACAGAAAATCGGTAGTAATCTTCTCATCGAATATTGCTTCACACTTCAGGAGTGGTGGATACAAACACAGATACAGAATGTGTGTTTTCTGCAATTCCTTGCAACATTTAAACTATATGATTGACACATTATCAATTGTCCAGCTGAAGTAGTGAACCCATTTCCATTCCTTTAAATCTCTCAGTCTGCTGCTTTTAATGTACCCCTTTAGACACATTCTTTCATTTCTCATTTGCATTCCACTCTATCAAATAACAGCAGGCATATGTGCGCAAAGCAGATTGTACCTGAAATGCCCCAAATATGTTTGAGCAGACTTGCATCATTTTACTTATTTACAGTAAAACAAGGCTGAGGATTTTAGATTCACGACTGGCTTTGATGTGAAAGTGGTGAGAGAGAAACAGTATTTTGATTCTTTAGTATATCCTGTACATATTGCAAACTGACAATAAAAGCTCTTTAATCTTGAATCTTTTACTTAGAGAGAATGATTCGTTGGCATATAAAAGTACATCTGTGTAGACTCACTTTGTTGGATGTATTTCACTTTAAACAGCCTTAATTGATTTTTGGCCACTTAAGGGCAGCCAGACAAGCTGCAAACACATATTGACAAAAATAAATACAAAAACAAATACTGACATGGTGCAATTTTATGCTGAGTACTGTGTGTAGCAAACAGTGAATTTATCTTCTTGCCAAATACTGCAACTGCAACAAAGGGTAAGACTAAACCAAAGAATAAGAATGTAGGCCATAAAAACTAAACAGCTGCAGAGCTAGAAGGAACTGGGGAGATGGTTGATGATTTTCTGGAAGGTTGTCACTACACAAACTGATAGAATGATTGAGTATCGCAGCTTTAAGATTTTATTTGCAATGACTAACAAATCCGTGTCTGCTTAGGAAACCCATACACAAAAACATGACCTTAATTTAAATTATTTTTATAAAGGTTGTGTGTTTTATTGCAGCAGAGGCAATGGCATTTTGTCTCAAGTAAAATGTGATATTTATGCAGTTTGCAAGACCACTGAGTTTATAAATGGCATTGTCTCCACTCACAACCATGCAAGAAGCTGTGACACCCTCAATCAAAGTAACATCAGTGCTATGGGCGAAAGCCACTAGGTTTCTTTTTGAAATGCTGAGTGCATACTTGAAATAACAGCAGATCTCTGACATTTACCCAGATGGGCACAGACAATGCTCTTTATCAAAACTATTTGTGGGCTTTTGTGCTTAAAGTAACAGAACTGTCAGTTGAGCAGAAAAATACTCATGCATACATGAATCAAGTCCATTAAAGACCCTTCAACATATATAATGTATTGCTTCTCCATCCTTTTTTGCTTCAGTAATTTAGAAAAGGAAAATCTTCTGTACCAACAGTTACAGTGGACATTTATTACATTTCTTAAAACCACCAAAATGTCTTTATGTCTGAAATATGTTTAAATCGAGTGCTCATATTCTGAAGTATTTTGATCAATGTTTCTAGCATTGACTCATTTTTGTTGCATATCATGTACTATTGAACTGAAATAGTTAATCAAGTATTGAAATCAATCATCTGACCTCTAACACTGTATTTCATGCACCTTATACGCTTCACTTTCATACACATACTGTACTTCATACAGTCTAAAAATATACTTCGTTCAAAATAGATCTTATTTTAATATTTCAGGACACTATTGCAGATTTTTGCATGATTCAGCAGCAACAACGCTGGCTCGGAACAAAAATCTACCACCTCTGTCTGTCATCTGTGCAGGCAGGTCATTGTCCTATGATTACATTTAGATCATATCTCAGGGTTGTGGCTGCCTGAAATGTCTCAAGCTACCTATCCTGTTTCAGGTATAGAGTATGAAGTTACAAAGCACAAGGCAGGACAGGAGTGGGGAGATGCTTCTCTTTCTCTTTTTTCTCTCTGCTTTGCTGCTCTAAACAGCTGCAGCTCCCACCAGGATCTACTGCCTTCACCTACAACGTAATAATTAGTCAGAAAAGCAATTAATGCAACAACCATAAACCATGAACTCACCCAACTGACCAACCAGTAAGACAGACCATCCAGTAATTTAGACTCAAACACAAGTCATACACATACTTATTTTATCTTATCTGGCTCGGATCTGTAATAAAGTCAAAAATGTGTTACTTACTACTTTTACAATTATTAATTCTAAAATGAAGTCAAAATCAACAACTATCCATCTCTGCTATCCAACCACCCAGCCAGATGTTCCTCATTAGCCCCATCCCAACTCTGCAGATGTAGCCAGATTTCATTTAGTTTCCCCAGCTGCTTTCTTTATTCCAAAGCCCTTTCCCTCCCCTGTCCCCTCGGATGTTATTCCTTTATTAATTGCTCATGCAGCTGATAAATAGACAGCTATGTTTACAATGGATCCTAAAGAAAGAAAAGCATGTCTTTTTTTTTTTTAAAGGTAGACAGAATGTTGCACATAATAAGCCAAAGCTAGAATGTGCCATGGTTTGGGTGATCTGTCATAGCTCAAACATAAGAGCAGTGGTATTTAGAATGCCACACGTCCTTGTAGTTGCACCTTTGGCAAAGCTGGTCACACCTTACTATTTAGAGTCATATGTGCCACCTTTCGTTTTGCAAATGCTGTTCAGTACAACAACGTACATTAGTATTCGTGCCTACGTCTGTGTCTTAACCAAACCAAGAAGTGAAATCTCTCTTAAACTGAGGACGAAGAAGGGTAAGGAGGTGACAACTTGTATGAGGCGGCCTTGTAGAAATCTCTCTGTGAAGAGAGATAAAAGGAGAAAGTAAAGTGGTGGATGCTCTTTGGGTTAATTGCATTTGACATCCATCCGTTCCTTGTATGCTTCTCCTCCGAGGTTGCACTGTGTAAGACAGGACAAAGTGTGGGATTGGGTGCAGATGAACAGAAGAAGTCTCGAAGCTGTGTGTCAGAGAAAGGGTATTGTAAGGATACAAAGGTTTCACTTTGATCATGATGAATGTTCAGCTGATGCTGCCTTCCTTTCTGGTCTCCAAGGAGGCTGGTGGGGTGGGATGGGGGGGGGGGGGGGGGGGTCAGTATTTGAAGTTTCATAATAGAGCTGGGTGGGGGGAGAGTTGAGCTAGCTACTGCAGAATCCACAATGTCTATAAGTTAAATTATATTTTGCTGTTGAACAGTAGCTGTCATATTGTATAACACTGAAAAATGTGCAGGTTCCATGGTATTGCAACCAGCTTGTGGAAATTTCATGTGAGATTTGAAAAGGTCTTGATGTGTGTACATTAATCCTGCAAAGGTATAAAAGTCTAAAAAGGCACTAAAAAAAACAAAAAACAAACAAAACATGACACATGGTCCCCACACTTTTCAGAGTGCACTCACGGCACTCGATATTTTTTAGCTTAATACCCTTTAATGGAATACAACTGCTATAAGTGTATTTTCATGGCATGCTAGCAACATATATCATACACTCAATTAAATGTTTCCCAAGGCAAAGATTATTTTTATATGTTCCACCAGCAGTAGCTAATGTAAAATGAAAGTGCATTAAGAGCTGGAGAACTGAGGGCAAAAGAGATATTAAAAGAAAGAGATAAAAAGCACAGCACATAGAAAGAAATGTCTCGTAACGTTCTCTATTCGGCCGCTTTAAATCGATTTAAAAAAAGAAAGGAGCTTTCTCACCAACCCCAACATACAATCTAATGACTGTGTATAAATTCTCGCCGTAGCCAAGACTAGTAAAGGCCCATCTTTGCCCATGATGCTCTCAGTATTCAGTGGTTACCTATACCCACATAAGCTTTTATTGTCCCAGTCGTTTATGTGGATTCATTTGCATTAAAATGATATTGGCAGCCATGACTCGGCAGCTGGACACTGCTGTTACACAAATCCCTACTATACCCTGTTTGGGAGCAATAATACTTTCAGTTTCCTCAGAATAATTTTCAGACAGAATTAGTCTGACTCCTTCCAGCTAGCCACATGCCAGAGCAGACTGTAAATGAGACTGAATGAAGATCTGTTCATCCTGGAGCTGTGAGGCAGAAATGCAAATGCTTAATTTTGTTTTTACAGCAAGACTGGGATCTACATATGGACTGAGCGACTGGGCTATTCATTGAAGTCAGTCGATGAGTCAGCCGGAGAAAAAAAAAAAAAAAAAACACACACAAGTCTCCCTGCCTCACTCATCCACTCACCAGCCCCCAACTCTTTCCCTCCTACCGTTCACTTCCACATATAACTTCTCACTATCTCACACAGTGGTATAACAACTAGCCACAGGCAAGTGGTGACTTTACAATATCTCATCCACATTAAATTATGTTGCATTGATTGCCCACAAACTATTTCCTATGAATATATAATGTATGGGTCATGTTTGTAATATCAGACTCCGAAATGACTCCTTTTGAACAAACCATATTTTGTTTTCCTCAAAACCTGTGACACTGGTACACTAAAATATACAGAAATAGCAACCCTATGGTGTGAATAAGACAACCCACAACATTCCCTGTCAACACTGTATATAACTGCAGTGCAAAATCGCCTGCCAACTGCTATCTTTATGGAAGGCAAATTTAGTTTTGTGCCAGGCTTAAAGCATGCCCCAGATGGCCACGGAGAGTATTACCAGTGTCATCACCGCTGAGAAGAATAACCAGGTGATTTTCTGGCCAGGCACCTGATTGACTGCCAGGTCAGCGTTATCACTGCAAAATGAGACTTAATACATCAAAACTGAACCAAAGCAAAAACAACACATGGCAGCTACAGTCGGTCGGAACTGCAGACTGTCCCCCCTCGTCTCGGTGGTAAGGTCCCAGCCTGTCACCATGTGCAAATGGTAAAACAGGACATTGTGTCAAATTTGCGAGTCTAAGCAATTCATAAAATCATAACTACCCTCCCGAGTTAATTCTGCTCTCTAAAAAAAACCTAATGCCAGGAACACTTTGTTAAGTTATGCAGGAAAGCAGAAGGGGCACATGAAATGAATACTAAACAAAAAAATACATATACTCCTTTCTGTCTGGTGGATGTACTTCTTGTTACTCTTGAGTTTCAGGATGTTCCACTGAAATCCAGAGAGGGCTCTGAAGTAATGCCAGGTGCAAAACTAACACAAAACAAAACAAAAAAGTGATATGTATTAATATGTACACTGTAAATAGATTTCAGCACGAACAGTATAAGTAAAAACTGGTATAGAAGTCTGAATAATACTTAAAGAAACAGAAAGGCAAGTAATTCATTTTATATATGTTTATATTTGCTACCTATTTCCTTCAAAGTGTTAGGATGACATAACTGCAGCATAGGCAAGCGTTTTACTAGTGGAAACATAGATACCACATGTTTTCAGTTCAACACTGGCCAAACATCACATTTGTGTTTCTGTCTGAATAGATTTACACTTTCAGTTCAACAGACCAGGCAAACGTGCAAACAGCTCTAAATCAAAGTCAACAAATATCAAACATCCATTTTTTGATGAGACAACACTGGTTCAATTACACAAAGTTAAACAGCAGCATTTTTTATGTTATTTTAGCATGGAGCTGTTAGTTAAAACTCAATCCCAACAACATATTATTAACATAAAAATTAAAATTACTGTCAAATTGTACAAATTACTTGTATCTGTTATTGACAGTTTTAGTTTTAGTATTATTATTGTTATTATTTTAATTGCACAAACACTACAATCAAAGGAAAGACAGGCACTTCACTTTCCTGTGGCAAAAATGTATGAATAAAGCTGACTTGTGAAACAGTAATGTGATGATCTGAAGGCAGGTAAGGTAAGTTTTTTGGTGTTGCCTTTGCAAATAGAGTATACAAAATCTTGCAAAAGCAATGAAGTTGGTGGATTTTTCATCTGATCCCAGTAAGGACTGAATCAATTGATCTTCCTCATGAGGGCAAGATTAATAAGCTTTGCCATTAGTGTCACATTCACGGCTTTTTGTCTCTAGTGAACCTGAATCAATTGCAAAACCCTCACTGGCAATTTAGTGCCATATAATATGGCAGTTAATATGTAGATAAAATGACAATATGGTATGCATGTTAGCCACTTTCCACTTTTAAATGATTACTGAAATATTATTTAAAAGTGGAAAACATCATCAGTTTGGGTGAGTATACAGTCTACTTAGGGAGTGTCATTAGCTGACAATGATCAATGGCTTCATTAGCAGCCCAGAATGGCTTCCATATGTAAGGAGTTTTCAGAGCATGCAGACTGTGCTGATCCATCCACTGAGCTGTCGATTAGAGATACCGGGCTTTATAGCAAAGCCATTTCTCCACAACTCCCCACAGGCGACCACGAGAAAGCTAGCGGCTGAATCTGAGTGTTTTATATGTGTTAAAAATGGGATAGCTGCTTTTATGCCATGGAGGATGACTTTATGTGGGGTCGGTGTGCAAATTCATGACCCTACTCTAACAGCGAACAACGTCTTTCAGTTGCTGTTGAGCTAGCGGCTGAATCTGAGTGTTTTATATGTGTTAAAAATGGGATAGCTGCTTTTATGCCATGGAGGATGACTTTATGTGGGGTCGGTGTGCAAATTCATGACCCTACTCTAACAGCGAACAACGTCTTTCAGTTGCTGTTGACTGTCATGAACTGAACTGAAATGGACACATTAATGCAAACATAAATGCATATTTTGCAAAGAAAATACTTAACCCACAATAAAGCCATAAAAAGCCACCTGTATGTAAAATAACATCACTGGTAAATGGTTTAAGATGTTTCATAGCATCCTCGTTGGTACTCTCAAACATATCACAGTGCAAATCTTACCCTATAATTATCTGATATACACTCCAAGTTCCCTGACATAAAGTGTCTCTGTCTCAGTTACAGGTAAATACAGTAGGAGGACATGTTTCCCAGTTGTTTCTTTTTTGTGGTGCTAACAAAAAACAAGTAGTAACATCATGCATAACATCCTAAAGTGCATGTAGCACACACAACAGAGTGAGGTCTTAAACGTCCTGTCTGCTGTTTGTGCAAGATACACTTTAGGGTGCTGGCTTGAATCCAAGTCTAGTAAGCATCACTTGAACAGATGCTAATCTCTCATCCCTACAGCTAGCACAAGGTGCAAAAGCATCTCTGCAGTCGCAAAGTAGTTTTTGCAGTAGCTTCTGAAATGATGTGTCCAGTTATTAGTAAATGAAATGAAGATATTGAATTAATTGAATTCATATCACTCAAATCTGAGGGATAATCTCTTATTTAATTTACTTTTTTAATAAACACATGCTTCCCTACAGCATAGTCTCTTTCTCCTTCGAGATGAGACTGCTTCTCTTTGTGTTGCTATAGTGACAAATGTGGTGACTCCGCTTCTGCTTAAAGTTAAATTGGGTTACAGCAGGGTTATGAATCAAAAACACCTAGTCATAAAGCTTTGACTAATAGGACTCATCAGGTGGAGTAAAGTGCATTTGTAATCAGTTTCTGTATGGCTGCCATGTGAAAATGCAGTGCAATTAGCACAGTGCAATTTGTTTAAAAAGGCTAAGATGTCAGATATGAAACTCCTGCTTTCTCATTCATTCATTTTATTTATAATGATATTAAATCAGAGGGCAAGAGAAGAAAAGAGAAAGTACAGGAAGGCGAAGGACAAGAAGATGTACAGCACAACCAGGTTTCAAGGGTAATCATATTTTCTTTAGTTTTACAGCAGCAAGAAATGTTTTATTACTCTCTAACTTTTTTACAGGTCACTTTAGAGTGTCATCATATTTCACATTTCCATACTATGTTGTACCTACAGTGTGAGCCATAAAAGAGGTATTAGTATTTGTCCACTAAGTCTGAGATCTGCTTTCCCTCTGCAGTTTCCGAGAATGACTTATGTCTTTATTTAGAAATTTGAAATTCATATTAAAGAGTTGAGATGAATATTGTATGATTTCTGGCCAAGCAGGCAATCTGTCTATCAAATCACTCGTTTTAGATGCATTTCACAATCTGTTTGAAAAATGCTAAATTGCTGGGAGATTTTATGAGATACAGGTGACAAATCTTAAATGTGTAATATATTTGCAACAGTGGCACTAAATGATGATATCACTTTTTGATATACAGCATGGAGAAACAGTTCGAATGCACTGTCGATGTGTTTGTGGTCATTAAATGGATTCATGAGAATTATTTTAATGTCATATGTAAAAGAGTAGTCTCCAGGACCATGATCAAACATGAACATCAAAGGAATATCTTGAAGAAGAATATCCCCATCCCTCCAGCAGAGTTCCACAGATTTGTACAATCTATGCCAAGCAGCTCTGAAGCTGTTACAAAGAAACTTGCCTGATGAGTCAGAAAACAAGGGCAGGGAAGCACAGAAATATCTCACAATTTCAACTTCAACAGACGGCACATATTGTGGGTTTAAATGCACATACACTGACAACGACACAAAATTATCATGAACATTGTCCGAAAGGAATCTGCAAACGGCACCAGCAACACCAATACTACAACGACTGCTCAAGATTCAAAATATTATGCCTTTCGAGTTCTAATGTTACAGTACATATATACTTTTGTAGGTTTTGTAAGTTGGGTCCCCATGTTACACATAGTCAGCAGCCCAAAGCTTGAGGTGAATGTGTACTTGCATGCTGGCTGGTTGTGAAATGCCCTTATGTCAGCAACAGACTTAAAAGACATGGGAGCTCAAACAAGTTTTTTTTAGTCTCAAGGTCAGAGTAGCTGTTGCATAAAGAGGCATTATAAAATTTGTGCTTTCTCTAACTTGAAAATCATATACTCTTGTATCAATGGAGTCCCTTAATAAAATAGAAACATGGCCACTTTAAAGTAGTGTTTTGGTGATTCTGTAATGACAAATGCTGATCTGCAATAGACATGTTGAGCATTATTCTGTGATGGAGCTATACAAAGAGATCAAAAAAACACATTTCCAATTGTGCATAAAATGAAGGTTTACTTCATAGTAGGTCAAACTGAAATGCTCTCACAGGTGGCACATCCCGTGAATGACTCGCGTGTGTTTGGTCTTTTGTGAGCATTCGCTTCTCGTACAGTACTTCACAGTACTTCATGCTAACCTCCATTGTGTTTCAAACCTTAGAGAATCTACACAAAATGCCCTGCTGTTTTCAAAGTTAGCTTGAGCGACTGATAAAAAGGCTTCTCTAACTGTGAAGTGTGCTGGCCTTCACATCAAACCCAGCCCTCCCAGAGGACTCACTGCTGTTTTGAAGTGAGGCACAGTTCATCAGTAGTGTCACATCATATTTTTCCTCAGCGACCAAGCCCAGGTCATCATTTTCTGCCAGACTTGGAACTTTCTAGAAATAAATCATTAGTGACCTGGCAGAGAGGTGGATCACTAATATCCTAAGGCTTGAATGTGTTAGTGTGTAGTCTTCAAACCTAACAGCCATTCTTGTCCATTCAGAAAGTGGGCAGGACATAAAATCCACAGGAGATCCCTGTCTCAGACCTCAAATACACTGCTGTAGCCTCATCCATAGAGATCCTGTTTAAAAACACAACATGTGTAATGACTGGGACTCATCAGGTAGAAAATTAAGTCCAAAGCGGAAAGGCAGACAGGCTACTACTGTTTGTCCAGTCCAAAGAGCAGGTAAGTGGTCGTGAAAAAGGCAAGCAAGACAGCAAGGATCAGCAAGGCCTAGACAATCAGGCAGACAACAGTGGTGTACATTTTGTACACAACTACTGAAGGACAGTGATTAGGATTAGAGAAAGGCAGGAACACACAGTAGTCTGTACTAGACACTAAGCAGGGGCAGTACAGACCAGTTCAACTAGTTTGAGTACAGGTTATACACTCTGTGCATAACATTTACAAGACAGCTGGGCTATTACTGACCACACAAATGACCATACATGAAAATGAATTGGTACATTGAAATTTAACATGTGGGAAATCTGGTTCTCTTTAAAATACAGATGTGTGTAAGCTCATACATTACTTTCTGTTGCTACACTAACTTAATTCTCCCCAAACACATTTACAGTTTAATCATAAATGTTGTGTTTTCTGCAACTGAAAGTCGTGTGGGTTTGTACTTTGGACACACTCCTAGATAAATGAATAAACCTGAGGTTGTGTGAGGTAATAACCAGCATCATAAGTTTAGTTTAGTCAAGTCAGGTAACACAATGGGAATGTGATTACCTTTCTTTCCTATATGAAGAATCCAGATGAAAAAGATGAAGCTGTCACCATGACAACATGTTTTATTATTCTTGTCTTATCTGACACATAAACTAGGAGAAATAAAATAAAACGTATTTTGGAGATGCATGTACTACGTAATTTCAAGATGTAAATGCGACTTGAGGGAGTTTTGTTAATGTAATCAGACTGCTCACAAAGTGCCCTTTTATCACTTAGGACACCTGTCAACACAACAGCTTGAAGGCTTTGCTTCTAAGCATACACTAGCAGATACAGACATAACCCTGAGTGCAGTGAGATAGTATCTATCAGCAATACACCATTATCCCTCTTTACCATTCCTTCCCTTGACTCCACTAGACTTTAATCATTTATTAATTTCCCTTGTGGTCCGAGAGAAGGCATCATGGTCTGAATTCAAACTGCCAAGATCAGAGGATTCGAATGTCACTTTCTCATATGAGAAAGAATATGGGATGTATGGCTTTCATCCCAGCAATCAGTCAAATTCACCATGGACAAGCCTAGCAATGTAGTGATGAGTGATGGCTTAAGAGAAAGTGTATAAAGAAAGAATGAATCATCCTAAATTTGTTGACAGTTTCACTATATTATATTGTTCTGGAAGAAGGCAGGAGAGTATATACTGTACAGCAAAATATCATTCATTTTTGCAGAGGATATGTTCATATAAATGACTTTACGCGATGGTATACTGTAAAATATTTATCCAATAATGGACATACACCACTGGCTCAGCCTCCAAGACCCATAGGCAGCATTATAAATTGCAAGGCTCTTAAGCCCAACCCAGACCAAGTTAGGGTGTTAAATACACAAGGAAGTGATGTGATAAGCAGAAGAGGGAAGACTTGGGGGAGAGATAAGTGAGTGCTGGGCATCAAGTGTACCAACAGATGCAGGTGTGAAGAGTTACCTGCTTCACTTTTGTGTCTCTACGCAATCTGATACAACAGAGAAATAAATAATTTTGTTGTCTCTAACTTAACTGACACTGACTGATAGCAAGAGCAGGCAGGCAGGAGGTCTAGAGGAAGACGGAACCAGAGATTTATGGATGTAGGGAGAGAGGACATGAAGTTAGTTTGTGTGAGAGAAGAGGATGCAGAGGATAGGGTTAAATGGAGGCAGATGATTTGCTGTGGCGACCCCAGAAAGGGTACAGCCAAAAAGAAAAGAGGAAAGAAAGAAGATGTTAAAACATGAAAGCATCAAATAATTGCAGTGCAAATTTAGTTCTGTATGCAGCTGAGTCGCACAAATTAGGGATTGGCCATTTCAATAGTGGATATGGGAAATTTCAATTAAGAAAATAAAAGAATAAAGAAATACACTGATAGTAAATGACATAAGATAACCAAGATCAAATGTTCTTTGGTCCACCCATGTTGCTGTTTTTCCATAGTTTTCCTTGACAACAGAGAGAGTGAAGCTTTCTTTACTTCTAATCTTCACATTTATTAATGTTTTATTCATTATCGTTCCTATCAAATGATGTGCCCTGTGTGCATTTTACATAAGAAGCCTCAGGGCATTTTTTCGACACCCACAAAAAAAAGTCATGCATCTAGGATACTACAGGTGATATACACACACAGTACACAGCACAAATTACTTCCTTACTGCCCTTAACTTAGTTTAGGCGTCAGACATTTTAAAATATTAGCTTAGGAGAATGACTTATTTTAGTAACCTTCTCTGCATGATTAGGGCTCATTAGACGGTTTAACGACAAGCAAAGATTTGAGTCAAAGCATCAAAATTTATACAATAAAGTGAGAAACAAGAGTTCAATTTAGTTTTTTTTTTTATATATTCTAGGCTCCCTTCACTGGCTACATGTTAACTTTGAAATTAATTTAAAAAACATACTAATTACCTCAAGGCTAATCTGTAGGTCTGCCCCAGACTACACATTTAGTTTCCATACACCCTACTCAAAGACATGCATACTAATGTTCTCCAGAGAGAGTCTCAAAGCCATTCCAAGATTCACGGAGTAAAAAAAACATAAGATGACAGAACCTTAAGAGCTCTCAAGACGGCTTGGCTTTGGAATACCTCAACTAAAGCACAGCACGGGCCTCTTGGACACTTCCTACAAAAACGTTTTCATGTTCACAACCTCCAGCCTGCAAAAATCTAAAGGAAAAAATAAAAGAGAACAAAAGTTAATTTAGTTTAGTTTTAGTTTAATTTATTTATCAAATTATAGCAAAAAACTAAAACCAAAAACTGGAACATATTATAGCTTGTGCCACAAACCTCTCCAAAACTTAAATCCAAAACTCAAACAATAAAGTGCAAACTATCAACTAGAGATACATTGTAGTTTACACACGTCTGTCCAGACTCATATTCTAATAATCCAACAGTCCAGGCGGATGTTTGTGTAATGAAATGAAATTGACCTTTTTGAGCACTGCCTCAAAACCACTCACTGCTGAAGTGCGAGTTTCAAAACTACAGTATAAATAAAAAAGATTGGAGATGTAGATTTTTTTTTTTTTTTTTTTTATTTTACAACTGTTTTGCTATCCACAAAAAAGAAAACCGCTGTTCAAATTTCAACTTAAACATTTTAAACCTATACAAATGTCTCTTTTTCTCTCTGTCTCTCTCTCTATATATATACAGCATATATGTGTTTACATGTTTTTTTCTATTTTTTACACATGTACATAGGAGCAGCAGCACTACAACATCTCCTCCATTTTTCAGCAGCGTCAGAGCAAGAGTGAGTGGATGATTTTAAAGGATGTCTCACATCAACATGACTCCAACAGGGAAAAGAGTGTCTGTTCTCAAGCCCTGAATGAATTAACTTTTCATGAGGCCAATGGTTATTGATGAACCTCTGTATGTCCTAAAGTCTTTTTTAAGTCCTGCCAAATGGAACCACCATAGAGCCAAGTCGCTTTTACTATTAGCACAGTCACTGACACACACGCACACAAACGCACACACAGGAGGCTTAAACACAGTTGCACCCACATAGACTCACAAGCAGTTCTTAGAAAACACAGCATATAAGATGTTTACCCTGCCAAGGCAGTAAATCATTCATCTAGAACCCCAAAGTAAATAAAAATTAGATTTTCTTTTCCTGTTGTGATGGGTGAATCCAGACAACAACAAAATACCTCTGCAGCAATCTGTGAGTCATTCATAAATGACTTACTGCTATGTCTGATGAATCACAATTTTTTATGCATTTGTATAAACAAATTCATGTGCCCGCCTTTCTGTAACCCACCAGTTGCCCTGTTTATGTATCAGTGTTGGTAAATAGAGACCATGTACTTACTTTAGGATCTGTTGGAGCCCACCACAACAAATTGAATTAATCACCAGAACCTTTTTAAGGTAGATAACATAGTAGATACAAACAAATCCGGTTGCTATGCTTCAACAGAAGCAGACTGGTATTAATTTGTTTTTATTTTATTAGATTTAAACTGCCTTCTCGCGTTCTTGTTACTATATTGCAGTTCTTATAGTATTGTATTGTCATTCACAGTTACCGACACAGATACCTCTGTCATTCACTAAGGGTGGATGCTTCCAAAATGTTTACACTCTCGTCGTCTACAGTCTCGCTCTCCTATGCAGCCCCGTAGAGCCTGGCAAGGAAGGAGAACAGCTGCAACACTAGCAGTGCTCCCACTAAATAAACTGAAAGTATGACAGAGTGTGTCCATACAAAATCTTAAAATAGTTTTGTCCACATCCATAACATTTTACCTGCACTATGTTCTAATTTAACAATTTTAATGTTTCAATCTCTACTGTCTACAGCGTTGTTAATATTGTAAAACAGAATATGCAGTCTGAATTCACTCCAACTATTCAACTTGCTCTTGGGCTCACCTCCTCTATTGAGCCGTGATGTGGTGTGAAATAGTGTTGTTCAAAGGCCACTACAAAATTAAACATTCAATTACCAATTATTGTTAATACTGTTGTGAAAAAGACTGGATCTTAAGCAATGCTGCAAATCTCTATGGAATTTTGAATGGACTTTCCATATATTGCTTTCTGTCCTTTCCATAAAATCCTGAACAAAGAAATTATAGCTGTTTGATGACTAAAAACTGTTTAGCTGTTCAGTACAACATAGTTCACAGACGTTTCATCTGGGATTGTGACTCGCTATAACAGATATGGATATAGTCCAACCTAATAAATAATACCTGGCAGCAGGGAGAAGACAGCTACATTAGTTTAATTCACTTATATAATAGCAGAAATGTTGGTGCTTTTATAGCAACAAAACAAATGAGCTCAGCCTTTTCTATCAGTGGACATTGATCTTTAAACAGTCTCAAACATCTGTCTGTTTGGCTTTTCATACAAAAAATTATAATATTAAAATATTATGAAGGCAAAGTTTGGCTGGATTCTCACACTAATACAGTGGATAAGTATATAGGGATAAGTAATTAAATCTATCCTGTCAAAACCATCTAAAATAAATATTTTTAAGAATACGGATACACAACACAGTTTACCATTATGAGTATTCTCTGCAGTGTCATTCTATTTAAATATGCCAAATAGCAGATGTCATGACGTCCTTGGTGTTGCACTGTGATTAATGACTAAGACTGTGAAAGTAAATGTGTGTGTCAGAGACTGAGTGCAGGCAGCGGCAGTCCATGCACTGTGCATGTGAGGACTAACCCCTTCCATGCATCCAAACTTTATTCCATGATTTATGGTTAGGGTTAGCAATATTTGCTCATCTTACAGTGAACTGTCAAGTCAGTCCTCTTAGACAGTTTGTCGAGTTGTACGAGAACCAGTCACTATATATAATTTTTTACATGATGTAGAAATGGTGATATGAGTGATGACTATAACTAAGAGATTACATTTGAAATCTCCACTTCTCATTACATGCCCCTTAAATTCTAATTTCATTGGTGTAGTCTGTGCTTAAATGCTGCATGTAGATCATTCTCCTCCTAATATAATGCAAAACATGTTTTATTTTCTGACCCATCCAAACTGTCAATCCATCTGTGTTTCCTTCCATCTACCCCTCTGTCCTCAAAGTGAAAAGTAATTGGACAGGTCCAAGTGGCAGCTGACAAGACTTGCTTGGCAGATGTGACCAGGAAGCACGGGCACAATGGATTCAATTGAGCAGACTGGGGGCCTTTTTACAGCCACAGATGGCCCCCTATAGAGAAACAGGAAATTATACAACATAACGGATGAGGAACAAGATTTCCATTTCACAAATGGCTTCTTGCTTGAAAGCATTTCAAGAGAGAACAAGTTGAGTCTCCCTCATGTTTGAGAATATGAGCCTCTAAAACTGTACCATGTTGAAAAATGTGCTGTATATGCCAAAATGCTATATGTGCTTTACTGCTTATGATGTAACCACATAATATATGCAAACATTTCAAATGTTCTGTATCTTTTTCAGACTTGACTTCAAATGCACCAGCACATCCCAAAGATTCTCAACGGGTTAAGGTCTGGACTCTGTGGTGGCCAATCCATGTGTGAAAGTTATGTGTTTTGCTCCCTGGACCACGCTTTCACAATTTGAGCCCGATGAATCCTGGCATTGCCATCTTGCAATATGCCCATGCCCTCAGGGAAGAAAAAAATCTACTGATGAAATGGTCCTTCAGTATATTAAGGTAGTTAACTAACCTTTAGGCACATAACATTGCTGAATCTAGACCTGACCAACTGCAGCAATCCCAGATCATAGCACTGCCCCCAGAGGCTTGTACGGTAGACATTAGGCATGATGGGTGCATCACTTCACCGACCCCTTTTCTTACCCTGATGTGTTGATCACTCTGGAACAGGGTAAATCTGGACTCATCAAACCACATGACTTTCTTCCATTGGACACTTCCTAACCCTGTTTTAGTTGTTTCATCAATCTCCTTAGATGTTTTCTTGATGCGTGACAATAATTTGACCCTTCTTAAACAGATTAACACCTTTTCCACAACCACAGGATGTATCTTCAGACATGGTTGTTTAAGAATTGAGAACCTACTCACAGCATCAGTTAAGGTTAAATAACTTGTTGGCAGCTAAAAGATAATCATCCATGCACTAATTATCTAGTGGGAGACTTTTAGCTATTTGTTTAGTTAAATCTAGGTGGTGACTTTTATTTTGGAATGGGCAGTGTATTTGGAGTCAATTTGTAAGTATTTGTTTTTGGTATTTATTAACAATTGGAAAAAGTTGTTGCATGCAAATTTATAGTTAGTGGCTAAGCAGAGTAATTCTGCTTGGATTCTGGAGCACTGACTAATGATATAAATTTATTTATGACCTGTGAACAAGTAGGTACTTTCTGTAACCAACTTAGTTGAGTGTTTGTTTTTTTATTTTAATTCGCAAAGTCGCTTTTTTTGTATTATTATTATTGTCATAATTGCATCCCATCAATTGTTATGTCCACTTTATTTAACTGTTGAATTTATTTATCTACATTTTAATTTTGAACTACTTTTTGTAAGTAGCTTTATTTAACTAAACTAGATTTCTTAAAAGGGTACTTCTTCAAGTTTAAAGGAATTACAAGCTTGAATAGCAGCTTCCCAAACAAAGATTTATCATCTCTCAAACAAATATAGACAAAAATAAGAACAAGATAATTATCTTAATATTGCATTTCCTCTCAAATAATGCCCATAAAAGAGAAAATTTCTAATTGAATCAATCATTTTCTATCAAATTGTTACATTTCTTATTTACAGAACCATCCAGATGTGGTCCCCTTCATATGCTATGCATCAAGGTTCATGTCAGATTTATAAAAAAGTTAGAAAATCCAAACGCTGCAAGTCAATTTATAAAATAACATGTATTAGGATTTATAGCATATTAGTTAATTTTCTGTTATAGTTTCAGTAACTTAGACTCATACAGAACAGGTGTAAATGGGCAACATTTATGAAGTGCAGCTTCATGGACACAAATACACTGCAGTATGCACAGTACTGTGTGACACTGTTTGAAACGCATGCATTTAGTTACATCACTTTGTAATTAAGCCAATAGTGAATTATGGCTGACCTTGGACAGTAAATTTTGAATGGCATTTAAAATGTTGTGTGGAGTGAGTTCCTGAGTGAGCACAGATATAAACTGCTTTAGATTGCACAGCAACATTTAAATCACATTTGAGTCTTCTTTCATAGCTGTTTGCTCCATAATTTATAAATGCCTGTCCTACTTACATTTGACTTAATAGATGCAAGTCCCATCTCTTCTTATCCTTGCTTTACCTTTATGTGGAAAACTAGTGAAAAGTCCACTTAGTTCAGTCAATCTCTGCTGTATGTGTGAATTCCATTGTTCTATTAATCTCATTCATTTGTATGTGTTTATATGTGTCTTACACCATGCTTTGACTAGAAAAAGGGCTGAACTCAAAACATGCAAGAGCCATGCTGTTGTGGCCATGTGGCTTAACTTAAGCCATAGTGTTTACACTACTAGATAATTAACCTGGAACAGATTTGTTAAAATATCCAACACAACATATTGCCAGCTGAGGATGCAGCATACTATAGCAAAGAATTTACCTTTTTTTTTTTTGTCAGAGCAGGGTCTCACTGGTCTCAGTAAAGTGAATGGTGAGACTGCCTTTTTCATGCAGAACAACGGCATTATTAGTCAAAGTAGCCCCAGCTTCAGGCTTTTCCAGAATAAAACATCTTCCATAGGTTTTGGATTATCCACTTCATCTGTGTTTGCTAAAGGCAATCTTATGCAATCTCAGGTAATCTACATGTCTCAAATGGCATCAAGTTGAATTTTACAGACTCCAACGCCTTAAATTGACAAACTGACTAAACTGCAGTGGAACGCTGCAATACACTCATGTTTCTTGATGTTACGGATAGGGAAAAGATAGAACATTTTTAATTTCAGATTGCACAGGGGTGATAAGATTCAGTAGATGACTGCAGATGGCAGTGATACCTAAAAACAGCTGGTGGAGGTAATGATCCTCAAAAGGCAGAAATGCACCAATAAAACAAGAAGAGAAAATCAAAACCTGACATAAACATCTAGGTTTAAAAAAATAAGAATAAAAAAAGAGTGTGCAAAATTAGCAGGTTTATTAAACAAATGTAAAATCCTACATTAGTAAGCAGCATAACAGGAAACTAATCCCCATTCTACAAATCATCAGCAGACATGGACACTTATCCCCTTCGGGAGGGAAACAAAAGGCTCATAAATTAGGAAAGTTTAAATATTAAGCTCTAGTAACTCAAACCCATATCTCCCATTTGTCTTAGTGAAAACAAATGAGCAACATGGCCACACCTGTTGTCTTCCTCACTTAGTGATTGTGATTATTGGAGGGATTATGAGCTCCAGCACTTTGCCTACAATAAGATTTGCTCAGCATTTAACTCAGCATCCATTCTTGCAAATGGCACAGTGTGACACCAACAATATGTGATAGATGAAATGCTACAGAGGCTACTATTAGTCTCCTCCTCCATCTTTCATAAAACCCAGCATTAGTGTGATACGCATGTTGTGCCTCTGCATTTAAGGGAGATGAGCTCTACAGGAATGCAGACAATAATTAAGCAGCATCTTTCAGAAGGTGTTTAAACAGAAGGGGGGGGGGGGGGTTGAGAAACTCGGATCAATATGACATTAAACCAAACAAAATATAGTGGATGAATTGTGTGCTGTGACTGTATCACATTTTTATAGTCAAGTGTGTCATGTTAACTGTGATATAATGCAATCCTTTCCAGACTTGACATGATGAAACATACCATCCACCTTGTATAAGCTGGGTATAGAGAAAATTAAGGCATAATGTGCTAATTTACAGTACAACACAAGTGTACAATTTATGTGATTATTTTTGAACTGAATGATGTTTTTCTTCAAAGTAGTTTAGTCTCTTGGAGTGGGTTTTCCTTAATCCTTCCCATGGCATTAGCTTAAGCATGGAATAACTCTAGTAGAGCATACTGCAACAAAATATTTGATGCCTTCTATCAAATGTCCTTTAGAAGCCTCATCAAGACAATTCAATTTGCTTTACAGACAGGGTTGAAATTCATATTCTTTATTGCTCAATTATTTCGATTATTTGGGAATCAATTTTAATTAAAGTATATTCAAAGAAAGAGAAAATTATTAATACGTCAAAGACCACATAGGTTGTATGGTATAAATGTCACAGAAACCATGTCTAAATTAAAAAACATAGGTCTTGGAAGACCATGGACATGTAAGCTCCATAACTACTGAAAAATGCCAAAATGAAATTATGCCACAAAACTCTTTTTTGAACTTCGAAGGTATAGACCCAAAACACTGCAATAGTCCTATAGGATGAGTCATGTGTTGTTAAGTGAAATGTTTAATTTGAAGATTCTATTTGATAAAATGGTCAAAAAAACACCAAGAAAACCAAAAAACAAGAAATATTTTGTCATGAAGCACTTTTTCTATTTAGAGCAATATTTCATTCTTACCCTGACCAAAACATAGATGTCTATTTTGTTTGTGACCTGACACCTTTTGACTGTGGAAATGTGAGGTTATGTAGCTAACGGACAATAGTCTTACCTACCAGTACATCCATCCATTATCTTAACTGCCTGTCGTCTGAAGGGTTGTGGGGATGCTGGATCCCATACCAGCTGTCATGGGCCTGAGGCATGGTACATCCTGGACACATCGCCAGTCCATCGCAGGGCTGAAATACAGAGACAGACAAACATTCATACCTTACCAATTCAACCCTAACATACATGTCTTTAGAGGAAGCCGGAATAGACACATGCAAACACTAGCCCGCAGATCCTTCTTGCTGTGAGGCAACAGTGCTAACCACCACACCACTGTGCCGCGCGATACCAGTACGTATGTTCCTTTTTCCTTCTGTCTTCCCTGTGCATGCACAGTGACATGCAACACAAGATAATAGGAGTCTATTCCTTCATGGGTATGCAGGTGTGTGTACACTCAAGTTCATGCACTACATCAAGACTTGCTTACATCTGCTTTAACACTGTTCTGAAAGATCTAAAAGCCATTACAAGAAAAAAAGTTGTACATATTTCTCTGCAGCAAGGGGAGGGAACTTGCCAAAAACATCTTGCTTTGTCCACAGCATTTTATACCAGTCTGAGTGCTTTTGGCAAAGTGCCTCCTTATCTCTGATAGTCAGAACCCTGGGCTGCAGCTGTTTTGCACTCTTAAGGCTCCGCAATGCAGGAGTGGTTTCTGTGAGTTTTATCTTGAGCTTCTGTT
Organism: Anabas testudineus; assembly: GCF_900324465.2. Taxonomy (NCBI): domain Eukaryota; kingdom Metazoa; phylum Chordata; class Actinopteri; order Anabantiformes; family Anabantidae; genus Anabas; species Anabas testudineus. The sequence goes on along the minus strand of NC_046629.1, from coordinate 15,062,832 downwards.
AATATGGAATCTACACTTTTAAAATGATATTACTATCTATCCATTCATCCATCCACTCAGCATATAAAATAGTTATTCAAACTCTTTTCATGTTTTATGTTTTGACACAAGGCTATTTTTCTGAGACACAAGGCATGCATAGCAAAGTTTTGCACAGCTGAAAAAATTATATTTTATAAATTATTTCTTCACCTGCACCTATGAGATTGTGATTTGCATATGTTAAGAAAAGGTACAGTAGACAGTTTATAAACACTGTAATCTTAAAGAAGAAAAAATGACTTCAACTAGGTAATTATGCTTAAATTAAATAGTAATATTTATCATAATATGGAGCAACAAATAATCCTCCCAAGAACAACACCAGCATCAGTTTTTTCAGTAAGTGCCATGAAAGCAGCTAGGAGTCGGTCTGTGCTTTTTGGTGAAGCATGACCACCATAATTCCTAAAACCATCAGCTTTCCCTAAACCTTACCAAGTCATTTCTCTGCCTACACCAAACCTTAAGCATAGTCCTGCCACATCATAAAACATATTTCTTTCTCACATTTATTTGCAAGTTTTGCAAGGAACACAGAAATGATGTCATTCTGCTGATTAGAGGATACAATCAGAAAGTTGTTTTATGTACTTATGTGGATGGCCTGAAAAAGGCAGATTTTGTCTTTCTACAAATGAAAAGACTCATTTGTAGAACTTGCCGATATGGAATTAGTGTAGTGATAATTATTAACTCAACCTTCATGTTGACAACAGCGGTTGTTAAAGCACTTGATCAGGATACCTCCTGGACACCTTTTATTGGAAGCTTTCTCAGCCTGTCCAATTGGTAACAAATCCTGGGATGAATCCAGAACATGCTGGAATGTTTATCTCATCTAGCCTGCTCAACTAGCTTTCAGATTTTCTTTTCTATTTTTCTTGTATTTGGTTATTTTCTTACCGCAGAGAGATCTATTTTTATGTCTAGTGCAGATGTCTTGTTAGGGCATGGGATAGCTATGAAATGTGAAGAATGAGAGCTTTCAGGCTTGGAAGTTTAAAGCCTGGGCTTCGGGGATAAAGTGGCCAACTGTTCTAGGGTTCCAGGCCCTTGGGGAGCTGTGCATGTCAGGCTGTCTGTGTGATGATGTTTTTTATGGTAATTTCTTAACTGCATATTTGTTCAGCTGTATGCATCATAAAAATACAATGTCATGGTAATGGTAAAGTCCCTGAGGTCATCCTGTTTTTTAAGTAACCAAGACCCTGTCTTTTTGAGTGTAAATTTTTTTTTTTTTTTTTTTTTACTGCTTTTGATAGTTATAATAAAAATAATAATGATGGTCACATAGTGCATGTTGTCATAACAAATTTGTGTTTAACCAAATTATCACAAGCATGCTATACAGCAAACCAGAGGCATGGTACCATTTTAGTGTAACGTTTGTTGGGCCTCTGGGTAAAATATTTTGCAGAAATGTGTGTAGGAAGACTCAAAAAAAGGTCCATATGCCCTGGGGTGCTGTGATGAGTTAATCCAACTCCTGGAGGCTGTGGTTGGCAGAGCTGGTCAGTCATTAATTGTAGTGTTGTTTTATTCCTGCCTCTTTGAGCGACCTCAAGCAAAGACACAGAATCTGAAATTGGTCCCTGTGTGTATGTATAGCTTTAAAGTGTAAGTCTGTTCAGACAAGATCATCTAACAAATTAATGCAATGTAGCATTAAATTAACACATTTATAGAATTATGCAGCATTGGAAGCTGCATGGAAGCTGTCCGAGGCCTTTCTAGTTTTACCTGTCTTTCTTTATAGTCTCAGCTTACTAAGACCATGTCTACTGCGATTGGTATATTTCTTCAAAACATACAAAATCATAACACAGCAAGACAAAATAACAATTGCTTTTCTTTCGTATGTTTAAATGGGTTCCTTAGTAGTGGATTTATCAGGTTATAACAAACTTTTACAGTTTTGCATATGTTTGTGTAGCATTTACTGTAGTGTTTGCAGTTAGTGATTTCAAAACAAAACTAAACTGCACATTTAAATGGTTACAGTTATATAAATATATAATAAGGTTTAGCAATTTCAGCATATAATGACTCTCTGGTCAGTTTGTGAATTAGAAGGAGACTACACATTTAGGACAAAGCTCAAACTGTCATTTCTTTCTCTTCAAGTCTTTATTGTGCATCACATACAGTATCTTATTGTAGTGGTTTGATGAATAGCTTCAAAGTTGCTCACAACAGCCGAGAGCAACATCTCCTCTTTCTTTCTTTCTTTCTTTCTGTTGCAGGCAATAGTTCTAACTTTTCACATTTCAGCATTGTGAATTATTAATATTTCCTTTCCAGCCATTCAATCACTTTCCTTTGTGCCTGCAACAGATTAAATCTACCTTTCAGCCACCTTAAGAAATGTTTGTGAAAAACTGTTTTCAAACTAAATTAATAAAACATATTTTGATAAACATTTCTAGTTATTATTACTTATATTAGCCTTTTAATATGTAATAATTAGAGGGAAACCAAGGGGCTATATATACATTATAGGCTCATGAATTACAGATTTACATTTTTAGAATAAAGATCTACAAAGCTAGAGTCACCACAAATATTCTGGGATTCCTTACCAGGGTTTTGTTAGCTAATATTTATTGTTCGTATAAATCTGCAATAAATGCTAATAAATCAAGATGTGGGAGTGCTTTATAGCACAGAGTAAGTGTGACTGATGTCTGCCATTGTCTTCACTCTGAATCCAGATGAGAGACAAATCAATACCAAAATTGGAGTTGGGGAAAGATTGTGCTGCAAAAGCAGGCTAAAGGCTCACATTACCCAGAGAGGGTTGCAAAATCCAATTACTTTGGTTAACAAGCTGACCTTCGCACGTATAATGGCAGTGTGTCCCCTGGCTTATTTTCTTGGCAGAGCGCAAGAACTCCAGGGCCTCAACAAACCTCTAAATATTGCAGTGATTGCACTCAAAAGTAACGTCCACTGAGTAGCTCTGAGCAAGCATAGAAAAACTATGTGATAATACAGAATAATGAAGCACTAAGGAGAGTTTCTTATTCACATCTAAAAACCAGGAAAATAGTGTTTGTGTGGAATTTTTATCTGTTTTCTATCTGTTTGTTTGTCAGCTTTAAGAGCACCTAATATTATTAGTCTTTACTGAGCTATAAACAGGTATCATACCAAGTGAATAGATAACCTGATAGCTAAACAGTTTTTACAAACTGTTAAATTGCAGTACAGTATAGCAATTATGAATGCAAGAAAAAGTAAGTCACATCATTCATTAGTTGGAATGTGTTACAGAGTAATCTCAAAGAGTTTAGATTTTCATCAGACCAGAGTTAGACACACTGACACATAGAGACAATTTTGTACTGTGGCTAATCTATATAGAAGTGAGAGTGCCCAACCAATTTAAATCCAAAGGTACTATACAGAATGCTCCCCGAGATGAAAAAGAACCACAGAGTAACAGTAACAGACTTGAAAGATTCTTTTTGACTGTTCACAACTCAGCTATCTGTAAAACACTGAACAGGCATGGCATCCATGGCAGGACATCGTAGAGGGAACCACTGCTCTCCAAAAAAAAGCATTACAGCGCACCGGAGGTTTCACAAAGTCCTTGTCAATCCACAATATCACAGGAAAATGTCTTGTGGACAAATGAAACAAAGATAGAATTGTCTGAGAAGAACATGCAGCACTATGTATGGTGAGGGCAAATTAATTCTCAAAATTGTCAAGGTTTTCAACAGGTTAATGTCAAGGTGGCTGTCTGTAAGCTGAAGCTCAAAAGAAACTGGGTAATGAAGCAGAAAAGAGATGCTAAACATCAAAGTAAATCAACTTTAGAATGACATCAGAGATCCAGTCATTTACATTTTAACATTTTAGTCATTTGGCAGATGCTTTTATCCAAAGCGACTTACAAGTGAGGTACAAAGCAAAGGCAGGGTAAGTGTAAGGGGGTCTTTCCTAAGAGGCCTACTGGACTTAGGCCACATGTTATTGCTGCCATTACTAATTTAATAATTTATTGAAAAATGTATTTACTTAAGTTAAGTTAAGCAGTTAATTAATCAAGGTGGTACTGGACGAGCAGCAGCAAGTTACAGTGGCTCTCCCTTCTCTTCACTTATTTCTAATTGTTTCTGTTGTCTACTGCCATTTGCAGTTATTCTAACTCTCTTCATGTAGTGTGGTTAGTGTGGTGAACCCCTGTTGTAATTGTGCATACAGGGAAACTACCTTTTTTTCTTGTGTGTTCTGCTTTTTACTGTTTTTTTTTTTTTTTACTTTTTAGGAGTGTATTGCTTCTGCATCAGACATGGCTCCATTGCTTAGGCTGGAGACCAGTTGTTAGCTCTACACAGCCCTGCACCTCTCTATGCAGAGGAGTCAAAGACTCCAGCTGAGAACGAAGGAGAAGGATAAGTCGCAGGGCAGGACGAAAACTCCAGGAAAGGAAATGGAAGTATAGACCATATTTGCTCTTATTCTCCATCTATATGGGAAACATCCGTTCTCTCTCTAATAAAATAATAAGCTTACGCTGCTGAATTAAAGGGAGCGTACCTCTTGTGTTTTACAAAGACATGGCTGAAAGAACTGAAACTGGACGCTGTGGTTGCCCCGGATGGATTAAAACTTGCCTGGGCAGACAGGAGATGGGAAGAAAGCGGTAAGGGAAAGGGTGGAGGAGCTTCCCATTACGTGAAGTGCCATACCAGGGAGAGCAAGATGCCGGACATGCTGTATACTAATGCAAAAGAAGCATACACCTCTGCTATCCTTCCCCCACTTAGTCGCTCTGATCACAACCTAGTACATCTGTTCCCTGAACACACACCTAGGGTGAGAAGAGAGCATGCACCAATGAAGACTGTGAAAGTGTGGACTGAAGTGAGAGACTTGTTTTGAATTGTTTTCAGACTACAGACTCACTGGGAGTGACTAGGAGACCCTCTACAGCACTCATGGAGATGACATCAATAGCCTCACCCAATGCATCATGGATTATATTAAGTTATGTGTCCAATAACAAGCCACTGAGCTTAAGCCCTGTAGAACAAGAAGAGCAGAACTTTTATATCAGGGGACAGAGAGGAGCAGGGGAGAGTTCAGCATGAACTCAAGTACAAGATCAGGCAGGGAGAAGCAGCTAGAGGAGAACAATGCACAAGATATGTGGAGATGCCTGAAGTCCATCTCTGGCCATGAACAACACGTAATCAGATGGACAGCTGGAGAGGATCAGCTGTCCGATGGACTGAATCTGTTTTTTAACAGATTTGTTTCCAGCTCCATTCCTACCATTACCCTCTCTCCCCCCTCTCCGCACATCTCCAGTCCAGCAGATTTCACACCACCCCCAATCCTCCTCACCTTAACCTGCATAACCAGCGCCCCACTAGCCCCTCCGCTGTCCCTGTAGTTCTGGTTGCTAAGACTGCACATGCCAAGGAGCCAAATCAGTACAGACCAGTAGCCTTGACTTCCCACCTGATGAAGATCATGAAGAGGCGCAACCTCAGTCACCCACACCTGTCTGAGGGATGCTTTGCCATTAAAGGGAAAGGAGCATTCCTCTTAGCGGCTGGGTGATGTCTACTTAAAGCCAACATCACGTAAGATGGAAGGACGGTGGCGTTTCACTAACTTAGATCAATCTTGCCTAGCCTGGAAACACAATTTAACAATATATATAAAAAAAGCTATCTATAAGAATACTAATTAATTAACCTACACCATCAACATGTCTCTTAGACCCCATCCAAAATAGACTGCCCAAAGATGTTTTACTTTTAATCAGCAGGTCCATATTAGATCAAGATCAATCTATCTTTTCTAACAGGCTACGTACTGCAGGGTTTTAAGGTTGCTGTAGTCAAACCTCTACTCAAAAAGCCTACTCTGGACATTAGCCAATTATAGATCATTATCTAATCTGCCCTAATTTTATCTCTAAAATTCTGTGCAGGTATAACCTTTATGAAGATTTCCAGTCAGGATTTAGAGTACATTATAGTACAGAAACAGCACTGGTAAAGGTCACTAACAATCTTCTGTTAGCATCAGACCATGGACTTCTCTCTCTCTTTTGTTAGAGCTTAGTGCTGCATTCAACACTATAGACTGGAACATGTCATTGGGGTTAAAGAACCAGCTGGTTTAAATCATACCTTTCAGATAGATTCCAGTTTGTGCAAAGTAATGGTCAGTCTTTAATGCACACAAAAGTTAGTTACGCAGTTCCACAGGGATTGGACTGATTATTATTATTTTTGGACCATAAATTTCCATTGCTATGCATCTGATAGCCCGGTATATTTATCTATGAAACCAAAAGAAACTAGCCAATTAATCAAACTTTAAGCATGCTTTAAAGACTACTCCCAAACTCAGACAAGACAGAGGTTATTTTGTTTGGTCCTAAAAACCTTAAAGACATGGTGTCTAATCATATTTTAGTCTAGATGACCAAATTTTGGCCTGAAGTAACACTGTGAGGAATCTTGGAGTTATCTTTGACCAGGATATCTCTTTTACTTCATACATAAGAAAATATCTAGAACTGCCTTTTTCCACCTGAGAAATATTGGTAAAATTAGGAGCATCCTGTCCTAAACTGATGCTGAAAAACTAGTCCATGCATTTGTTACTTCCAGACTGGATTATTGTAATTCACTATTGATGGGATGTCCCAATAACTCAGTAAAATGCCTCCAGTCAAACCAAAATGCTGCAGCCAGAGTTCTGATTGGAATTAGCAGAAGAGATCTTATTTAAAAATTTGAAAATCCTTCTCCTCACATATAAAGAACTAAGTTCCTAGAGTTTCCAAATGTAGAATGGGAGGCAGAGCCTTTGGCTATCAAGCTCCTCTACTGTGGAACCAGCTCAGTTCAGCTTCGGGAGGGAGACACCCTCTCTACAATTAAGACTAGGCTAAAAACTTTCCTTTTTTATACTTAGAGATGGCTAAGGTGACTCTGGACCATCTCTTACAGTAGTTATGCTGCTATAAGGTTAGTCTGCTGGGGGATCCTCCTTAATACAAGCTCCTCTTCTCTCCTCTATCCATTTAAATGTTACCATTGCATTTCATTAACTTTGTGTCTTCTCTCTCCCTTACTTGTAATTCCCCCTTTGTGTTTCCCTCTCTCTGTACTCCTCTGCAGGTATCCACAGCCCACAGAATTAGTACAGTTACTTACAGTTACTGGCCCACCGACCTGCCCAATGTTCTTGCTGCTTGTTGTTGTTGTTTTGTTGCCTGCTGTTCTTTTCTCTCTCCTTTTTCCACTCACCCCAACCAGTCGAAGGCAGATGGCCGCCCACCCTGAGACTGGTTCTGCTGGAGTTTTCTACGTCTAAAGGGAGTTTTTACTCTCCACTGTTACTTAGTGGCTCAAATGGGATTGTCAGGTTTTCTATATAATTCTGTATACACTTATATTTTGTATGGTCTTGCACCTTACACTGTAAAGTGCCTTGAGATGATTTCTGTTGTGATTTATTTATATTCAATTACAATGCATGAAAGAGACTTCTCAGAAAAAAACATTACCAACAAACTGCTCATCTTTTCTAATTAAATTGATTATTTACAAAACTGTCACTGCTACTTTGACATGTGCAGATAAGTGCAGATCACAATTCAAAGTTTTTGCTTTTGAGGGATAATGAACTGTATGTAGCAGACTCAGAAATATGGGTAACTTATGTTCTCATGTCGATAATGTATGCTTCCAAAGGTACACTTATTAACATAATTGAGTAGTTTACACCACCAGGGTAAAAGAATAAAGATGCAAAAGCTATCAGCCTACTCTAAATCATGCTCCAGAAGTTGCATTATCTTTGTAACCCTGCAGGAATTTGTGGTACTTTGGGTAAACAACATGGATTATTTTGCTTGCTTGTAGAGCAATTTGGTCAACTTGGATTTTAAATGAGCTCTGTAAATAAACTTCACTTGACTTAAAAGAACTACAAATGTCCCCTAATAGACAAAAATTATAGTGTACAAGCTGTGCGTGGCCAGACCAAGGACAGCTTTTAGAGAGGTTTTGTAGCACTGACTTGGATATTAAATTAATTATATTTAAAATTATATAAAGTAGATGTATGTATGAGCAAGTTTTTTAAATTTAGTAGTAGGCTAATATAATTCCAAAAATCTTGTTTATAAAGCATTTAATCCTCTCTCACGCTGATGTGTAACATAACATAAAAACCTGCTGTCTTCATTTTCTTGGTTTCTTGACAAATTGGTCAAAACTATTTTACCTTCCTTCCCTATGATGCGAAAGAAAAATGTTTTGTTCTGTAGTTAAAAGCAGGACAAAGAGGCTTAGCCAGACACAGGAGAGAGAGGGACAAAGTATGCAAATCAGTCAAATTTTTGCAAATGTTTTACATATTCCTTCTAGGGTTTAATTTCAATGGTGGGGCTACAGTTTTAGATGGCCTGTATTTGGATTTGAATATCTTCTTCTCTAAGGAAGTACGGTGGTGCAGTGGTTTGCACTGTTGCCTTGTTTGGGTGCCTTTCTGTGTAGAGTTTGTATGTTCTCCTGTGCCTGTGCGTGTTCTCTCTGGGTACTCCAATTTCCTTCCACCATCAAAAGACATGCATGTTAGGTTAATTGGTGACTCTGAATTGCAAATCATTGGGGTGAATGTGAGTTCGAATGGTTGTCTGTCTCTCTATGTCAGCCATGTGATAAATTGCCAACCTGTCTAGGGTGTACCCTGCCTCTCAGCTGGTGACTCCCACAAACCTAAGGAGGACAAGCAGTTGGGATAATGAATGGATAAATGTCTTCTTGTCCTGGGAACGAGCAAGACACATGGTGAGCCCAGTGCACCACTTGATCTTTTCCAATAGATTAATTGATTTATTTTGGAAATAAAAGTCTTTTTATATAAATAAGGACAAAGGTTATGGTGCTTACTCAGATCTCCACTTTACCTATAGTAATCTGCGAATTACATAGTCCCAATGTGTTATTAATTTTATATGTTAAAAACATGACATTTAAACTTTCTGCACATTTACTTATATTTATGTTTGTTCGTGTGTTGGAGTGATGGTATTCCCATGCACAATTGCAAGAGAGAGAGAGAGCTTTCCATTCATTGTTTATTTGTTTGTTTTCCCAGTCTTTGAAATGTAGATTCTCTTGTTTGAGATAATCTACTTTGAAAGTATCTTACTTGCCAGATTCAGTTTTGTTCAACATCAGCACGTTCCATTCTCGCAACAACCAGCTGAGGGTAGAATTCACAGACAACATGATCATCCCCAGCATAAAAATGATCTAAGGAGGACTTTGGCAAGCCAGACCTTCAATGTCAACAGTATACTTCTCTCAGTATAGTACAACACACTAACAAATGCTGACAGTCAAGACAAGCTGTTACAGCTCTAACAGGATGTACTCCATTTCTTAAACTCACCTACTAAATGCCTCAATGCTTCAGCACATCAACAAGTAATGCCCTAATGGTTGTTTTAATGTCTTGTTGACATTGCCATGTTTTTTAATACAACAGAATGTGTGTATTGCTTATTTACAGTGAAAATTTAATAATGACTTATTATTAAATTACTACTAAATTCCAGAAAAACTGTACAATCATGGGACCTCAGCCTATGGGCAAATAAGATGGCATTTAACAACGTCAGTAGCCAATATACAAGTATATTTTTTGGCATTTAGAATTTTTATTGTTGGTTGTTTGTCTCCCTCAACCCAGATAAAAATTGAAAATAAGGCCTGAGGAGGGACAAAGAGAGTTTCTACAAGAAGTATGAAGAAAACAAAGTTAAAAACTTTTAAAAGTACACACGTGAGGAGCAGTCTGACCAGTGGGATTTAGCCATCCATTTAATTTCTTTTGAACATTTCCAGGCTTCAGCCATTAAAGCCGTAAGAGAGGGTTCAGAAAAGACAGCCGTAGCTAATGAAGTGAGAGGAGGACATCAGCCACCTAGCACATATGCAACAGGACAGCAGTTTTTGTATTGTAATGGTACTGTATTATTAATGTATTTAAACAACCATAGATGTGCATGTGCAACCCCCATTGTCAGATACTACCATAGAGGATCTGACAGATACCGATATTTCTAATAGTCTAATTCCGTGGAAAACACTTATCTGTAATGTTAACGTTTTCATTAATTTGTATAATTGAAATTTGCTCATAGATGATGTGATTAACAGCAGGATACTTCATCATTTCTCTGCTACAAAAGGGAAGATAAAAGAGAGAATATAACGACAAAGAAAAGAAATATCAGTATCAGCTATCAGGCAAAATTATTTTAATCAGTATCAGAATTTCACATTTGGTGCATCCCTTGTATATTAACATAAACCTGTAATTCACAGCTAGATTATAAGAGTGGGAGTAAATTGATCCTGAAGGTGAATGGGAACAGCTTCATTTGAAATCACCTTCTTCTTTGAATATTCACTAATATCCACCATGATCACTTATCCCCATTACCCAATTAGCTGCATTGTAAAATTTTGGTGTATGATCGATTTACTTATGCTTTGAATTGAATCTTATCACACATCTCTGTCAATGTGTGACAAGATGGGTGTGTATATACTGTACATCCATCACTTTAACTCCCTGTTCAGCTACAGGTACTAGGTGCATGTTCCATCTGCTGATGAACAACTCTAGTTTTTCTGACAGACAGATGTGCAGTGCACATCCTCTGCACCTCTGGGATAGCAGTATGCTGAAAGGTGTTAAGGAGCAGACAGCTGTCAGACTCCAGCAATGTGTCCCAAGTAACCCCCCTGTCAATAAAGAGAGCAACAAGGGAGCCTGGGTTGACCCTCCAATACTGCTGTCAGATGCGCTAGAAATTGCAGCCTGGATCTTAATATTACCATATCTATATATGCCTATAGTATGGCTGATAATTCCTCTGCTTTAAAAAAAAAAAAGCTATATCACACATGCTGTAATATACAAGACGTCAATTCAATTCAATGGCGAGGCAGCGCAGTTGCTGAATAAATCAGTACTCAGCAGTCAAGTTCACCAAAGGAACCTACAGGCAGGCTTTATGGCAGCTGAAAAAGCTAGAGGCAACATTGTGCTGATGAGAGAGTGATGAAAAAGAGGCTTCCTCTCATCATGCCTTCATCACCATATAGCACTAGAGGATGCAGAGAGAGGTGGAAAATTATGGCAGCTTGAGGGAGAGTAAATCTTCAAGACCTGTTCCCGCTCATGCTCCCAGGCTTGACCATTAATTCCAATCACCCCAGGAGGAAGGCTTATGTACATCTGTGTACAGGTTGGCATGAGCAGAATTAGTGTGGCCATGTACTGTGTAAGCTGGGTGAGATGTTGTATGAGGGATGGATATAAGATAATTCACTATTTTATATTAACAGCTGATACAGATGTGACATAGTTTCCTTTCATTTGAAGCTTACATATGTTCAGCTACAACTGTTCTTTTGTTCGGGAAGGTGTGTGTGTGATGTTACAAATTAAAAATATTTTTTTACCTTTTCTTTTCTAACCATTTACGTCTTGGTGAATATGCATAACTTATAACAGGAGCTGGTAAACAACAGATGTGCTAAGATGTGCAACTGTAGATAGCATTAAAGTGACAGTAATTCACTCTGACTTCCTGCACTTGAAGTACATAAATCTTGTATGGAAGAGTAGGTTGGTCAAAAGCAGATGGGGGATGATGTATGGTTAGGTCTTGTGCATATCATATACATCACAAGACCATCGGCAAGCCAGTGTAACTGAGAGTTGATTTTATAGATACCTTTCCAAGTTTCAAGTGTAAAGTGGACAAGCATCTAAGACAGGAGACATACTGAACAAATAAGAGCTGTACTACATCCCTAAGTTCCATCATCCAGTCGCATGGTTTTTCTTATCATTACTATGCTGACGACACACAGCTCTTCCTGTCATTTCTACCTGATGACTACACTGTCTCGCTACGTATCTCTCCAGGCATATTTAGCTCAATCTCTCCAAGACAGAAGTTTTCGTCTTCCTAGCCAGACCTTCAATAAATCACAACATCAGCATCAACAGACAGTGACTGTCTCCACCAAGTCTTGGGGGTGATCATTGATGATCAACTGAGTTTTACGAACCACATCTCCTCTGTCTCAAGGACATGCAGATTTGCCTTTTTCACCATCAGAAAGATCACAGCCTACCTTTCAGACTATACGACACAATTCATTGTGCAGGCTCTGGTCATATCTCGGCTTGACTCCCTCACTGCCCTACTGATGGGGTTACCAGCTTGCACCATCAAAACCCTCCAGTGGTCAACAGGACCACCTTACCTGAACTCCCTTATCCTGGTCTATAATCCCTTTCGTCCACTGTGCTCCGCAAGCGATCAATGTTTTGTCGGGCCCTGAGCTCAACTCAAAAGATCCCAGGCAAAACTTTTCAGCTCTGTGGTTCAACGATGGTGAAACAACTTACCCACCTCTGCACGCTCAGTAGCCCCAGTCTCAATTTTCAGCCCCCTGCTGAAAACAAAACTCGTCTGAAAGTTTCTCTGCACTTAAATCTTTCTCTGCATTTAAACCTTAAAACAAAAAAAAAGCTCTTTCTAGAGCACTTTACTTTAAAGTTATTCTCCTTTGCTTAGATATTTGTTTGCTTTGTACGTCACTCGTAGGTCGCTTTGGATAAAAGCATCTGCCAAATAACTGTAAATGTAATCTATATTTGGATGTCTTTGGTGTAAGAAGTTGATTGGTTCTAAAGGACTGTGTCTAAAACAAGCAAACATTTAAATACGTGCATACACGTATTGGTGGAAACTTGTTGGTAGAAAAAAAAAACAAGTGGAAACTGAATTCTAATGAACTTGAAACTGAATGTAATTTTATCGAGCTGAATTAATTTGCACTGAAAATTTATTTGATCCTCACTAAAGATTCAAAGGTCAGCATGGTGCCATATTCAGTTGTCACAATTCAAATTCAGTTCTTCACTTCAATGAGACACACATCCAGGTGACTAAATAAAAGCAGTTGAGTACAGGTTACAGTGTAGCTTCACATCACTCCTTTTCAGCCAGTCAGCGTCATAGACTGTGTGTAAAAGATAGGTGACGCATCACTACCTAAAGAAACTGAGACTGCTGATTCTGTTTTTCCATCAATGTATCTGTATAAATCTGTATGTGACATCTGAACAATTATTACACTTCTTTCACTAATAGGTAAACTAAGTTAAGTTTGAAATAATAACTGTCTCTCCAGATTGTCTTTCTCACACACACACACACACACACACACACAAAACATTTCAACAGCTGGATGGTGGACTGTTTTCTTTATAGGTCCTTAGGTAATTACAAATTGTCTTCTTTTACATAAAGGTACAAAAAACAAAACAAAACTGTGCTGGGTTATCTGCAACAGTATTGACAAAATTCATTAAATACACAGCCAGCTGGAGAGCAGCTGAACCTGTCGCTTATACAGTGTATCTTATTTCCAAAACCCTACAGCTACAGGGGCTGACCTGAGATCAGACTGCTGTAAGATAGTGACTGAGGATTCTCATTAAAAGAAGCTAGCAACAAACTCAGAGGGACAAAACTTCCTGAATTCACATGAACATCTTTCTCGAAAATACCTTATGGTTCATGCAGCAGTTACTGTCGCAGTTACTATGTTGTTTTGGTGTTAATTTTATTTTTGTAGTACCTCATTGGTTGAATGTTTTAAATGTTTACTTTATATGAAACTGTGTTTTTGTAGGTTGAATACCGCCTGCCACCTGGTTGATTTAAAACAAAACTCACTCATAACTATTTCAATTTTTATTGGCTAAAAAGGTTACTGTCGCTGATATTAATTAGTAACTTACCTAAAACAATACAAAGGAGATGATCTTCAGTTGGCTAAAAACCCAATCAAGCTGTTGATCACGGCAAGACAACAGCTTTTTGAATAATCAAATAACTTATTAAAAACAAACTTATCAGAAAAAATGGCCACTTGCGCGCAAATGAGCATGATAATAGCTACCTAAAATTACAGAAATTGACTTTGGGAAATATTTATTAGATAGGGAGCATCTGTTCAATATTTAACAAAAAGCATTCATAAATCATCAGTTTCTTAAAAGGACACAACAGAATTAGATGCTATAGGGCTAACTTTCCAGCCTTGCAACAGAATGTGTTTATAATGAAGGCTCATTATCTCCAATTATGAATCACATAAATATGCAACAGCTTGTGCTAATGATTATGAGATTGATTTTTCTATGTAAAAATCACCTGGTAATGGTATAGTAGGACATTTCCCAACTGGATGACCCAGGTGTAAATGTGAGCAAAGAGGTTAGGCAGCAGGCAGCGTCAGGCAGATCAGGAAGAGAAGGTTGCTCTGCCATTGGCTGGGTTGTTGTTCTGTTTAAAATGTTCAGTACTACAGCAGGTACAGTAAGATGTTAGTAGGATGTGTAATGAACATCTTAACTGAGTGTGTATTATACTGGTGACAAAACTAAAAGTTAATGAGCTAAAGTTTAATCTCTAATTTAATGTTCAGTTTAAATTATCAAGATAATGCTGACAATATATAGATATGTTCCTCTGCATACAGGTTAAAATTAAATTTTCAGTCCATGTAAACCACTGTCAGGGTCAAATGCACTACAGAATTTGAAATTCCTGATATCACAGCCCTACCAGTCAGGTTCAGAAATTGTGCAAGATTAGTCCAGTCACAACAGACTGCCCAGGTTTACTGCATTTCTCCCTGACTTGCTTCCTTTGAGATTCGCTGCCAAGGGGTTTCGAAGATTAGAGAGGGGTTATCAGGTGGCTCTTTCCAAGGAATTGCAGCTATGATACAACAGACATATCCATAGAGTGAAATTGCTTTGCAAGGAGATACGGTAACACCTGCACGCTAAGATTTATTCAAATACGACAAAGTTTCAGTTTGATTTGGATCCCCATCAGGTCATAGTATATAAAGTGTGAGCTACATTAAAATGAGGCAATATTTCCAAACGTGAAATACATTTAAAACTAGACACCATTTGTCCCATCAATCTGGGACAAATCGTTTTCTATTCCTTATTTCTATTCAAACTACCAGTCTTTGAGATGTGAGTTGTCTACAGGGATTACAGTGTCTGAAATGTCTTACAGTAGTTAGTGGAAATGAAAACATTCCACACTGAAAACTAACAAATCAAGGTTCAAGATTCAAAAGGTTGAAAACCCCTTCAACATTTATGCTTTACCACCCATCCAGTATTGTTGCATTGGTAGATTTCAGAAAGCAGGCTACAGCCTGAACGTTCCACTTTAACCAAATCATTTCCTTTTCTGCTTTTTGGACCATATGCTTCTTTTCTGAGTCAGAACAGGAGACCATTCATCACCAATTCTAATTAAACATATCCTCATAGTGAAGCAGCGGCAGCTGTAGGGAATAGAGACAAGAGAAGGAGATCAATTGCCATGGGAGAGATGGAAAAAGACAGAGGTGGAAGAGAGAGGGGGTGAAATGAGACAAAGAGCAGTCACTGTGATAGAGAACACAGGAAGGATGTGAAAAAGCTGGGGCGGTTAAAAAGTCAGGTCTACTTCCAGATGGGCTGAGCCCCCTACCTGGGTAATATGAAGAGTGACTCCCTCCTCAGGATGCCCGACAGCCCCGTCTTGGTCCATTTCTTTAACAACATGTGGCCCCTTTTCCATTCCACTGGAGACTGATGGAAGTTGTGTGTCACAGAAACTACAGCTTTGGGACTTGGAGAACTGCACAACATGCTGGAGATGAATTCCTATACGACAATAAAACACGTTTTCTTTACTGACATATTAGTTATATTATCCTGACATTGCTGCTGCTATAATATTCTGATGTCTCTGTATTTTTTGGTGTCTCAGAGTCCCTCAGCAGGTTGAATATCAAGCAAAATTATATGCAATATAATACTGGTGGTAAATAGATGAAATAAAGAACGGAATAAAAACGGAATAATGATAATACATAGTTTTTATTTTTGTTAGTTCTGTCGTTTTTTGTTTTTTTTTTTTTTGCTAGCTCAATTTGATCAAGTCTAATAGCACCAGAAAATGCAGCAGAATAACAGGAACTGGAAGTTTGGATAACACAACAGAGACACAACACAACATCAGCGATCTCTGTGTCACTTTGCATTCCACAAACACCCCAAAGCTGAGCTCATCAATGCAGAACGTGGTGGTAGTTATGGTGAGAGCATGCAAGCGCGCAAAACAAAAAAACAAAAGAATAAAAAAGGTGGAGGCATGGAGATAAACACAGATGTGCATGGTTGGAAGGCAAGTGAAACAATATATTTTCATTTGGGCAGAGGGATCTGCCCAAAAGAAACCAGGCTGTTTTAAGGAGGATATAGCTGGGAAAATGGGATAAACAGACTGACATGACAACTGCATGCATGGCCTTTGACCTCATAGAGGCAATGACCCAGCAGTAATAAAATATGGACACAAGAGGTGTGCTGGATAGCTTGGAGATGCATATATGTGTTAAGGTGTAAATAGTTATGAGTCTGGGCTCTCCACTCATGATCTGATGACCCAAGATGCATCGTAATACCAGGTGTTGGTATTAAATTCCAGGTTATGGAGTAGTGCTAGGCTATCACTCTTCCCTGTTGTGTACTACATGAAATGGCTGGGCAGAAGACAGGATACACAATTCACAACATTTAACAAGATTACACGACTGCAAGTAAATGTTAAATAGCTTCACTGACCTGAAATTATGTCTGTGATAATCATCTATCATTTGAATGCCTTTGTCCTTAGTGGAAGAGTTCATTTCTTCCCAGTATAAGAAAACTTTGTGATCATACAAGTCACTATCCACTAAATATGAAGCCTTCACACAATAACACTTTAACTGCCTTGTTCAGCTTGTCTACTCTCATAATAATCCACTGGCGTGTCCTTGAGAGCAGAATGTTTTGTTCACAGACCCGTTCCATAGCACAGGGGTGACTAACCCTGGTCTTCAAGAGGCACAGCCATTCTTGGTTTCCAACCACACCTGCACTTACAGCTTGTGATTGGCTGAACACACCTTATCCAGGTGATCAGCAGTGGCTAGGTCAGGGATAGTTAGAAAACAAGCAGTGACTTTCAAGGACCAGGATTAGCCACCTCTGCTACAGCATGTCCCATGAATCTCTCACCATCTGGCCATATTTTCAGTTAAATACTCTTTTGTTAATTTTCATGTCTTTATTGTCTTTTTTTTTAATCACATCCTATTTAACATTTAGATAAAATTGCTGTATTGACAAAATTAACTTTTTGAACATTATAAATGATTTTTCCAATCATATATACTAGCCTAGGTGTTGGCAACCTTTGCTGGTAGAGCTGATGTCCACTACTGTGTATGTTGTGTGTACATATATATTTTTGTGTATTTATAAATGATTAGAATAGTATTGCATACAGTATGTTTGGATGTAAAACTGGCTGATCTTCATAATGCCATGTAGTGAACAATCAGATGTAAGACCAATGTAACCAAGTGCTGGACAAAGGAATACAAGAGATGAGGACAGAGGTACAAGATTTCATTATCTATGTATTTCACCTCTTTTCTCCTTAGTATTGACGAAAACCCCAACAATGTGTAACAAAATCAATTTATTGCTGCTCTGAGGACAATGTGTTGGAACAACTGCACTGAGGGAGAAAATCAAAGCCTACATCAGGAACGAGGCACCATGCTGAATTCAAAGTTAAAGTTGAGATCACATTGTGTTTAATTAATTATATATATATATATATAAACATATACACATACATATATTTCAGCCATCTGTGGACCAGCAGATTGCACCTGCCTTTGAAATGTATTAAATAAAGATGCAGTCACAGCCATCGCAATCGCTTTCAGGCTTGATAGTCACATTGCATGTGATCAATTTATGTATTTGCATTTTCTCCTGCCTGCATTTTGCACACATGGGCAAAAACACCCTATTTAGCATATTTATAAAGGCAAAGGTGCAAAATTGACAGTATTTTGCTCATTTGAAAGACGCAGTCCTTAGTGCACACCCTTAGTAGATCAGTTTGTGCCATATTTTGTATAATTCAACTAGTGTCACAAACAGCCACTGCTTAGCAACTCTCCTGGAATTATGACCCTTGAGTGTGAGAGTGAGAGTTAAGGCAAGGTATTTCTTATGTCTAGAGGCTGAGGCTGATTTCAACTGCAGAGACTGTTGGCACTAAACTCTGACACTCTCAGAGTCTACAGATATGGTGGTAAGAGTTTATGAGTATACCAGCCTTGCTTTTTTTTACATTTTAAGTCATCAGTGCAAACTAGTTATAGGGAGCTACAAAATCATAGGGTTTACTGTCTCAGGCCCATGATTCATTCTCCATTGACATTAAACCACAAAAATTTGGTTATTTATAAAATTAATTTCTCTGGATTAAGCTTACAAAACTCGAAAGGAAGAAACTGATCTAAAGAAACAGGTTTATCATCCTTATGGAGACATTTACAGCTCCTTAAAGGTGGGTCTTTAATATCTATTGGATGTTAAGTGGTCCAAATTGCCACGAATTGAGAAAACCCTCCTACATGGAGTGCAGGTGGCACATATGGCAGTTGATAACTGGAGAAAAGCAGCTGGTAACAGTCCTTGTTGAACACATCTCTGCTTTAGAGTTAGACAAACCCTTGATTTTGAAAGAGCATAGATACCAGATCACCACCTTATTAAACATGATGGTATATTGCTCTATTTAATTCCACTGGTATTTTACACAGTGGTCAAGAAATGAAATGTGAAGCTCAACAGAACATTTGTATTTAATTACACCACCTGGCCAAAAAATGGTTACCACCTGCATTTCACCAAGCAAATAGGTAAGTGCTTTCCATTGCATAATTACTGCAGTGATTAATAGTTTTCAGCTGGCAACACAGTGAGGCCAGCTGACTACCTGAATGTACATAGTGACCAGGTTTTTTCATCTCCGGATTTTTTTTTTTTTTTCCCTTGATGGCACAGGCATATTCCAAGATGATGATGCCAGAATTCATCAGGCTCAAACTGTGAAAACGTGGTTCAGGCAGAATGAAACAACATTTTCAAACATGGATTGGCCATCGCAGGTCCAGACCTTAACCCCATTCAGAATCTTTGGAAAATGCTGGAGAACACTTTACCCAGCAGTCTGATCTCATCATCAGTAGAGGATCATGGAGAGAATTTAATGCAATTCTGGATAAGACATGGCAAACGCCTGCTGTAATCGAAGCAAAGGGTGATCCATTAAATATCAGATTGTGTGATTTTTTTATTTTTACGTTCTTTTGGCCAGACAGTGTATCTTGTATATGGATTCAGCATTGCCAAAATGTACCAAATACAAGATATGCTGCGTTAAATATAACAGAACTCACTCCCATCAGACATAAACCAGCACAATCGCAGACACACACAATGTGATTAGGTCGTGGAGACTGACTGATGATGATTGGCACCAATTCACTTGGACTGGAAGAAGCAGACAGGAAACATGGGGAAAGTGCAACTCAAACACAGGACACTGCAGTTAGTGCTAGTTGTCATTAAGCAGCACATTCTGGAATAACTATAACATGGATATCTGAGAATCTTCACAGAGATTGGTTATTAGCCTGTCGCTGGATTTCATCCAACAGAATGAATGATAAGTATTGAGAGGTGCGGATCAGTGCAGGGTCCCTGGCCACAGTGCTCTTCTCCTGCTTCCAAACACCTTTTTCTTTATGATATATTCTGAGGCCCTTTTAGAAAGTCATGCTGTTCCATGGCTGTGAGTCATGTTCCGTCCCCGCACTCACTGACTCTAGGGCTTAAGTGATGTTGTATTAGACTGTATTAGACTGCATTACACTCACAGATTATCTAATATCCTTCTTTGTTCTCCCTGTAAGTAAAGAGGGTTGGAAAAGAAGATTGGACAGTTGAAAAAGACAGGACAACTCAGTTTTGGCAACTGTAAAACCCAAATTTCTCCTCGCCACAGTGCCTTTTATCCTCTCTCTGACTCATTTTACCGACTGAGAAAGGTTGGATATTCCAGGCAATCGAATAAAAATGTGCTAATACAAAGCTGTTACAGCTGTTGCAGGAACAGTATAAACCCTGCTTGCTTCATATCAAGCCATTGTGATGGATTGCTGTTTTTTGGGGTTGGTTGAATTTGTGTTTCTGCCTATCTGAACAAACATCACTTCCTGGTGTCATATTTTGACACATTCTGTTATTCCAAGCAGAACCAAACATCGAGAAGACACGTTGACCTCTGAGCCCCCTTTTTTGTATCAGCGTTACACTCTGTGAACCGAAATGACTATCAATACAATGCCAATGCAGTGTCTCAGCCAGATCTGACTGCTATATTGCTATCCTTCACGGATGTGTGCTTTCTGTTACATATGTCAGTATTACTCTATGGATATATTAACATTGGCATAGTATCTATTTAAATATTGCATATCATGAGACCTGTGAGCTTATCCAGTTTAGTATGCACTCATGATTTAAAAGGGAGATTTTTATCCTCACTGTCTGGAGAGGAGTTCATCCTTAAGTTAAAATGCATGTGAAAATTTATCCTGGAGTGACTTTTAATCTTCTGTACACCAGGTTATATCTACAGCCTCTTCTAAAAGTTGGCTATATAACATCTCTTCCAGCATGTGTTCCCAGGAGGGCAGTTTCATTGCACATGGACTCCTGCCCTGCAGGCTGACTCCAAACCAGAATCAGTCATTTCATTTCAGCCTCCTGGTCATAAAAAAGCTGCTTCATTGTCCATGAAAGATTTCAGCCTTTGAATTGCAGTATGCCAGTTCTCTTACTTGCCTCCCCACAGCTGCTGCAACATGTAGTATATGTTGTCAAAATAAGGCACCACACAGCTCATTGTGAAAGAGATTTTCAACTAGCAGCAGCTTCAAAATGAGATTGAAACGCATGGAATATCACCAGGTTGCAATTAAGTCATGACAGCCAAATGACACATACATTACGTTTCCCCTGTGAAGTTGTCCTGCAACTGAAAATGAATGAATGTTTTGACAGTTTGGATCTGGCTTTGATTTCATTTTCATGAGTGCACAAAAAGACAGGTCCTTATGGCAGTCGCCGGCTACTGTATTAATCAGCTCTTATTTTAATAACTAAAAATCTATCCCTTGAAAAATTTTGGCTGATAATGAATACTTTGTACTATTTCCTATATCTTATTCGATTTGATCAAATTAACACAGGTTTTCTGTCATGATCTCTCTATTATTCAAATTGGCATTAGTCTCTTAGACTACAATCTAATTAAGGCTTAAGAAAATGTAATGAAATCCAATTTGACAATCTAGCACTAGTTTCCTACACCATACCTAATGATCCATTGCCTTTTCAATATGGAAAAGGAGCTGGAGGGAGAAACTAAGAGTGCAGGCCTCATCACATCAACAGCTCTTTACTTCTCTGTCGATGACACTCTTTTCTATGTTATTAGATTAATCACTTTTAATCAGACAAAACTATTCCTTGCAGGACCGACACCAGCTCAACTCTTTCCCTTTAAACTGTGAACATATTTTAAGCACTGCCTTTAATGCAATGGGAAAATCATCTCCCTCAACGCATTATCTGGAAATTAACCATCAGTCAGGGGTCATGTCTTAAAAGGGTGCTTTATAGACCTTTCTGTTTAATTTCTTGCTTGCATGCTTCCAATGCACCTGTAGATCACAAAATAGCATGAAGCCCGCAGCGTGAATATGCATTGTGATGCCCATGATTTCACACCTGTACATGCACATCACTTCATGCACGATACAAATAAAACAACAATGCATTTAAAGTCTGTGGTCTGCTGATGGTCAAAAACTCCCCAGTGTATCTAAAACATTGGCTATGTGTCAAAGAATTCACTAGTTATCAATAAATGCATATTTATGCACTCCTAAGAGAAGCTAGGGAAAAAATATCACATGTATGAAACCAGGTTTGACTGTTAAGAACAAAAGGCAAAAACAAGTACAGCCCTGCACTATCGGCTTGTTGCTCTCTGAAGTGGAAAGAGAACAACATCATGATACTAATTAACAAAGAGGCAGTGAAGCTTAAAGAAACTTTATACAGATGAATCTTCCCTCAGGTTTCTTTTTCAGAGCAGTTAAGCTAATGCCTGAGTATGAGCCAGATGATTTCTCCCTTCCTCTCACTCTCTCTCATCTCTTCCCATCCTTTATTCCTGGGAAATGCTCCAGCTAAGCGCCAAGGGCCTGAGGGCCATTTGCTTCCTCCAGCCACTCTGGCCTTGCAGGACACCCCAGATGGATCCCCTTCTGGGTGTTCATTGAAATCATCCCAGCTGCCCACTCCCTATGCCCACGGAAAAGGCCTCTTCACCCCTCATGTCTCATTCTCTTCAGGTCTGTAATCCCAACATAGCTATCACTATTATTTTAATAAAAATATGTTTTCAGTGGTAAATCAACACAGACCTCATTCATTAGCATGGTCATTTCTTCCCGATTGACTCTCATTGACTCTTTTAGACAAGCAAGAGTCAAGTGGAGTTTTGAGGAGTTGGCATCCTTCCATTAACACAACACAAGAAAATCAAGGGGTCATACCAATCTACCAATCAAAACCCTTTTATTGAGAGATATACATCACTAGCGCGGTAAATTGAATTATTTTATTAATTTTAATTAAAAATGACTATTGTAGCAACAAGTACATTGGGCATATAAAACAATAGACATAAAATACAGTAATTCAGAGCCATCTGTCTCTCTTTGTCTCAGTTTGCTTGAAAGCTCACTTGTAATGGTGGATTTCAACGTCTTGCTGCATTCATGTTAATAGATCAATCAGTCAAGAAGCATCTGTTTTCAAAAATTGAGATGAGCTGCAATATAGCTGAGTCCACAATGTAGGTTGTTTTGCCTCCAAATCAGCTATAGGCCTTTGGTTGCCATCTTTTCAAATGCCATACCAGGCTGATAGTGGTGGAGTCTGAGTAATTGTTTTCCAAAGGTGCATTAGAACTCAAATTGCCTAAGTGCCTTGTTGTGAAGGACAGAATGGGGGTGACCTGTTAGTAAAAACCTCTCTCACAGAGAACCTCTAAGTTTTCTGTTGATTCACAGACTGCTTTGCCTGATCCACTGAAAGCAGTCTGTATACAGTGTATACAGTATGTGTGCATGTGCAAGTGCACTGAATGTTGGGGACTGATGGACTGGTTGAATCACTCATCTGGGTTTATTTATTCAAACATGCTTTATTTTTGCTATTGTAGCATTGTTTCTGTCACAACAGAGCTCCAGTATGAACATATATTAACTGTATGCACAAGCACAGGACTTTACCGAATTTACAACACAATTAAACAACTGGTGCATCAAAAAAGTGGTAGATAGATAAACAACAAAAGCAAGGAATATGATGGAAAATAAATATCCCATGCCTTTAAAGAATTTAATAACATTGGATAAACTTGGTTTAAGAGCTATATTTTCCAACAGGGATAATGTCCAAACACACGTTTTATGCAGTTTTCCACAGCATGTGTCAGCTTTTTATAAGCTGAGCCTGCTTTTGTAACTTTCCTAGCACTGGGTGAACTAGACTATGCCAGTGTAGGAGAAGAGGGGTTTCTTTAGCTGTGCAGATTGCGTAGCAAGGTGCAAATTTGGTGCCCATTTTGTACCAAAATAGCATTTGCCATAATATCTACTTACAACTAGCAGTTTTTCATCGACTTCTAATGAATATGCACATTGAAATTACTAAAAATGTTGCAGAATGCCAGTTTAACTCTTCTGTGTGGTGGCTGAGCTGCTTACAACGACTTTTAGAACACTGGATCTTTTCTGTGTAGTTTAAATACTTGCATTCATCACACAATAGTAAAAATTATAGGTGTTTCATTTACAATCTCTGATTTGGCAGAGAGGCTGTGCATAATTTTGGCACAGCAGCATGACCGTGTGTGTGGAGATATAACTACCTATATCTCTACACACACGGCAACACACAGCAACAGGATCAGTCTGGATTTAGGTAATTAGTTTTTTTTCTCAACATGAGACAGAAGAGCTTTTACTAACAGGTTTCAAGTTTTAGAGCTAACATCCTGTGAAGTAATGTGGCAGTTTTCACAAAGAATGAAGGATATGTTTGGGAAATGCAGAAATGCACATACCAAGTCAGAGATTGTAAAGTAATTTAGTCGCTTTTTAGATATTCGAAGGAAAAAAATGAATAGTTTAATTAAAGTTTGCTGCAGAATCCTACATCCAAGTGCAACATAAACAGACTATCCTTTTGAATTAGGATTTGAAGTGAATCCCAGAATATGGATATCCGAATGCTTCCAGATACATGAGAAGACATATTACCTACAATTGAATCATGGACTTGACCCCTTACTACAACACACAAGGCTTTTGAGAGAGTTCCTCCAGCCTCTGGTCAAACCCCACTGGACCCCCTCCAGATTAAAACATTCTTGGATTCTGGATTACTTCACTGACTGCCCCCAATATGTCCACTTGAACTGCATGTCTGACACTATTGTCTGGAGCAGAGGTGCTCCACAGGGGACAGTTCACCACAGGGGATACTTTCTGTCAGTGGCCATCGAAGTGTTCAAGTCCTACCCCTCTGTAAGCATGACAGTGATCGTGATCATATTTTGTATCATATTTACGTCATTACTCTCCATTTCACTACATTCCACGCTGGACTATTGTTGACATATTTCTTCCTATTTCTCCTACTGCTTCAATAGAATCTGAAAACGGTGCGTTGCAGCCAGGTGCTGCTTATCATTAGATCTGGATTAATTGATCATCAGCAAGAGTGACCTGACTAAAACAACCCAGAGTTCAACATTCTACAGTGAGAAAGATTATTCACACATGACGAGCATTCAAGACAGTTGCCAATCGTCCCAGGAGTAGACATCCAAGCACATTCATCCTAAGGTTAGGCTGTGCAATGCTCAGAGGGAAAAAAAACCCAAAAGCTCCACTCACTGAACATGTGAAATGTTGAAGTCCATAACAACACTATTAAAAGGAGACTGAACAAATACAGTTAGCTTGAAAGGGTTGAAAGGAGAAAGCCTCTTCTGTCTGAAAATAAACATGAAAGCATGACTGAGGTTTGCAAAACTATATCTGAACAACCCACAAGACTTCTGGAACAATGTCATATTGACAGATTAAACCAAAAGGGAGTTGTTTGGAATTAATGCTCAGTGCCATGTTCGGCAAAAACCAAACACAGCATTTCAGCAGGAACACCTCATACCCACTGATGATTTGGGCCTGTTTTGCAGGTACAGGACCTGGGCACTTTGCAGTCATTGAGACAATTACGAACTCCTCTCTATACCAGACTATCCTGGAGCCAAATGTGAAGCCATCTGTCCACAGCTAACGTTTGGTCAAAATGACATGAGAGACTAAAAGAGTCATATAGTAAACAAATAATTCAAGTTACTGCTCCTAAAGGTGGATCTACAAGCTATAGAATCATGAATCATTAGAATCATGTTTTTGTTTTGTTTGTTTTCTTAATTTTTGTCAAATAAATAATGGCACATGTTGTTTACATGACTTTAGATCAGCTGCAGGTTAATTCTACTTCTGACATTTATTGCAATTCACATCATTAAATGTAGTGCTGGGTATCTTTGCTCTTTCTGGAACGTCACAAGAGCCTCATTCATAGCGATGAGTTTCTCTCTGAAGCCTCAGTATGTCCTGAGACCCAAGTCCTGTAGACTAACTCTGTTGGGCTCTACGTCTACTACAATACTAGAGATTTAAGTGCATCCTCATTCACATGCAATGGTCTTTTATTTTTACGTTCAGTATGAACTCCTCTATCGTACGCCATTCTTTATTTATTTCATTCAATCACAACTGTAGGATTTATGTTTGGATCATGACCTCCTTGTAGTACTTTGCTAGTTCTTCTTGTTAGTGGTCCTTTGGGAACACACTAACACAGAACAGTACAACAATCTTGGAGCGGCTCAAGGTCTACCAGTTTTTCCCATTAATTATTTTTTCGGGGGGGCATGCCACAAAATCACTGACCACCACATACTGAAATGTTAGGTCACTATAAACTGTGCACATGGCACACTGACTTGCTCAGCCCCTGTGTTTCTCTCATACAAACACAATGTTGTTACGATAGGTTATTATTAGTCATAGTATTATTAAAACAAAGTTTAAAATTCTGGCAAAATCATTGTAAAATGTGACCTTCACGCTTTTGGAAAAAAAAGAAACGAAGAATAATAATAAAAAAAAAAACTAAACTCAAAGGGAGATCTCTTCTCTCATCAAAAAACAAATCAGCGGCCAGGACAACTTTTGCTCTGAGCATAGATGCCAATGTGACATTTTTCTCTCTGTACCTAGGAGAAACAAAACTGTCATGAACAGCACTGATCTCCTTCTCAAACTGTGAGCAAAGCACATAGGTTGCTGGGAGGGTGGGAGGGGGTGGTGGAGTGGCACTGGGAATGACACCATGTCAAACTTGCTTTGGATTGGAGTTGTCAGTGGGAATGAGCGATGTAAAATGCCTATGTCAAAAAGTCCTGTGTTTAGCTTGTCCATACTGACAGGTTAGGAATCGAGTGTTCTACCTGACCAGCATAACAGAATGACTGCCCTCCAGTGCCACAGCAGTCACATCTACCACCAATGATAAACAAGCCTTCATGCCATCAGTCAAGTACAGTTCTCTTTTCTCCATCTCTTTCACTTTCTGTTGCTCTCTCACTGTCAATCACTTTAATAAACCATTGCTGTCACATTCTACAGTTAACTGCCTTAACTGAACTCTCCAGTTAGTTATTTGCCAAATAAGAACCTTCATGTGTTTGCTGGTCATTTGTGTTGAGTGTGGATTACTCAGAGGCAGTTTACTATACAGTACAATGTAGAGCGAAATCATACCAGCCCTGCAAATAATAAAATGGAGTAAGCACAAGGAAATCGCTATAATTAGTGAAAAAGGCCCTTACTACTCAGCCTGTCCCTGTCCTGTGACCTCTCACTACAAAGATACAATCAGTAACTGTGAAAACAATACCTATGCTTTGTCTACACAGAAAGCGTGAGATGTGCTTTTAACTTGACTAGATGTTCTGAAAGGGTTCTTCTTTAGGATGGACAGAATTTTGGGGTCTTCAAGGCCTTTGCTGTTTCTAAACTGCCAGTTAATCCCTTCTCTATAAGAATGTTTCAGACTCTCCTACTGGTCACTTGCAATGTCTTTGCCATCTCTGTGATGGGTTTATTTTGTTTTGTTTCTGTTCGTTTCCTTTTTTTCACCTAATGCCCGGCATTCTTCAATTGCATAAGACACTTCTTTGGAGCTCATGTTGAGAATTCCACTGAGAACATCTACCCAATGCAAACCTAACCATCTCCAGGTCTTTCAACTGCTTACATTGTTCATGGAGTCACAAGAAAACAGGCAACACCATGTCCAGCTTGTCAGCTGTTTGTCCTATTATTTATGAGCCCCCAAACATATGGGTCTGTGTGCGCGAGAGAGAGAGAGAGAGAGAGAGAGAGAGAGAGAGAGAGAGAGAGAGAGAGAGAGAGAAATGGCTGTAATTCCTAAATGGTTAAAATTTCACTTTTGTCAAAGTCCTTAAAGTAAAGCAAAGTTTTGAGTTTTGACTTTACTTTTCAAATTTGGAGTGGTGGTGTGGAGGTAAAATAAAAAAATAAAAAAGCAACATATCCATTAATTACAAAGCTGATTATGTATATGCATAGCTAGGTTATCCATACTAACACTGATTACATGAGAGGAGACTCAAACAGTGGTCTTTCAGGTCAAAGTAATATACTTTGTATAATTGTATCCCACAAAAACTGCATGGCATTTGTCATGGCATGGAAACGATACTTTACAATCTGTCAGCTACAAGCACTAATCCCATTGAGCTGTGTCATGCTTTCATTTGAGAGGATTTGGGGGTTTTTCAGTCTGACTCGCTATGAAATATCTAAATTTCTTTGTAGCAGAATAGGCACACCGATTTTCACAACCACAGAAAGAGAAATGAAAAGTGGATCATTTAAGAGTATTGCAGCCCTTATAGTCAAATTCATCCTAAAACTGGAATCCTGATGAGATCAGACTGAAATGGGTAAGATTGAATTCAGACATAATGATAGGATGGATGGCCTGAGGAGAACCTATCAACTGATTTTTTTTCTTACTGTATTTCCTGGCCCTTGTCTACAGCATATGTAGACTGCAAAATATTTGGACAAGAGCTGAAATAATAATGTCTGATTCTTCTTAAATGAATCAGTGCTCATGTCGGCTATTGTTTCAAACTTGTATATTATAGATCTATAAACAATTATATACAAATATTGGTTGTCTCTCCTCTGCTAGAACATATAATAAGAGGATGGCAATCCTTTATTTTGGATTTCAGTCTTGTTTTAAAGACATTAAAACTTCTATTGTTGTAAACTCTGAAATACAACTTCTATTTTGAATAAACAACCTCTCAATGACCTTGTTCCACAATTTATGAATAATGCATGTGAACTGAATAGTCCAGTGCTTTAAAAATGTGCATACATTTATAAATACATTTATTGGATATTAGGAAAGTGTCATCAAGCAGACAGAAACAAATTATTATTAACAGTATAATACATTCCATCTATTCTGGTGAAAGAATGTATATACACTGAAAAGTACAGATCCAGTGTTCAGATCTACCCACATGAACTCCACCAAGGGGAAAAACAAACCGTTTAGATTCAACCAAACATCAATCTTAGGTGAGAAAAAACCTTAAGTGTGGATGTACAGACATCATATAGTAAATGTAATTGTGATTTTATTTTAGATTAGCAATGTTCACAATCTATATCGCCAACACCTGATTTAAGTTTTGCTGTTTTAGAGTAGCTTATAAGGATGAATTGCAGATATTGTATGAAGTGAAGCAAGCCAGAGGAGGAGCTTCAGACAAATAGATCTGTTCCTGCTACCAGGTTAAGGTTTAATCTATAGTATATAATTCTTGCTGTTGGCATTTGAAGATTCAGATGAGTAAACCATATTGTATCTCTCATACAGTTACTCTTTAGGAATGTTTAACTGACTTTGTTTTTCTCTAAGCATCCAACATTTGCTTTCAACTAGCCTTCACTCCTGCCTTCGTTATTGTTGCTGCACATCCACAAAAGTATTGGTCTTCTAGGAAAATATGATTGTGAAACTATATCCATTTATATTTCTTGACAGTACCTACTGTAATATCTCCCAAATCAAATAAATGTCATCATTCATCACACAAGCCAGTCTCTTCTGATTTGAGAGGTAGGGGAAAATTCAATTCACTTTGGCTTGTCATCCATCTATCAATATCATATTCTTTAATTGAAATTCAAGGTTAATATTTTTGGTCTTTTCTCTGCACTGTTCTATATTATGATTCACTTTAACTTTAACATTGTTAATGTCCTTGCAGGTGAGTGTCCCAATGTACTCATTGGTTTTGTAGATAGCTTAACTTTTAGCTCAAAATTTGTCTTTACCTAAACATTTAAAGTATATATTTGATAAAAATCTTTTTTTTTTAAATTTAATCATAAAATTGGGATCACTATTTGCAAAATGACATCCTTGTCTCTCACAGAATATTACGATACTGTTGACGATTGAACAGCTTAAAAGATGTTTCTGCCTTTAGGGAGAATAAAAAACAAAAAAGTAGGGAACCTCTCTAACCCCAGTGTTATAATGAATAACCTGAAAAACTCATCTCAGTTAACATATTTCCTGTCTGACCTACCCGTGTGTTTTAATAACATATTTTGAGATTTTTCAATACAAATATTTGACTTGAATGACGCAGGACACTCAAATTCACACCTATAGGCAATGTAATGTTAAGTGACCAGTTAACCTAACTGCATGTCTTTGGATGGTGGGAGGAAACCAGCGTACCTGGGGAAAACCCACACAAATAAAGAGGGCGTGCAAACTCCACCCAGGCCAGACGGTCCATGGATTTGAACCAGGGTCCTTCTCTTTGTGAGGCAACAGTACTAAACTTTACTCCACTGCACAGCCTCGTTTTACTTTCATCTTTTATTTAACATGTAAGGGAATACTTTCTAGTAGAAAATCATTTGTACCGGTTGACAATGAAAGAGTTAGACCATATTTAGGGGCTTTATTGAAATGAGTAGGAATTGATTTATGTTTGTTTGTCTTACAAGGAAAAGAAGGAGAAAGGTTGACACTCAAAGATTAACTACAAACAAAAATGTAGTTTTCAGTTTGACGATAGGAAAGTAACAGAATTTTTATTTTGGTAAAGTGAATTGGTTACCCTCAACATTACATAGTCAAGTGACCCAAGTACCTGTTTTGTTGGCTACAATAGACTCAGATGTTTTTTCATGAAATGTGAGCATGTTAAATGTTAGCGTTAGAAAGTCCAAGGACATTACCTTCAGGCTGGATTATCTAGCTGGAACATACTGTGAAAAAAAGCTGTTGATGGAGTGTAGTATGGAGAGTTCAATTTAATTTACAAAGATATTGAGTCAATCAGGGAAAATCATAAAAGGCTTTTCACACTGAAGCGCACAGAGAGGCAGATCAGAAACAGTAGTCCCTCTGGATACTATGTTATTCTCAGGCGAGGTCACCCAGACTGTTTGTTTCCCCACTTTATGCCTTCCACTTTGACTCCAATCGCTGAGAGAAAAATAACCCAAATTCTAAATTTTGTACATTTGTTGAGTCAGTACATGTTAATTTTTAGCCAATGATGGCTTCATCCACTTTAATGGGTTAGTTCAGCAATGAGGTAATCATATTACCTAAGAGCATTGTAGTAATATTAGTGATAGAAACCAGGATTTATGACAAGCACTGAGAGGGCAGGTTTTTCTGGTTTTTACTCAGGCCATGTGTCATCTGTGATTATATCACATATTAAAGTCATGCTGAAATGTGTTGTTCTACTTGGAAATAGCAAAGTACGATAGAAAAAAAAAAGGTTAATCTCAGACAAGGGTGCATTTCTGCATTAACATCCCTCCACATTAAAACACACACACATTGTTAGCATTTAATCCCCTCCAGCTTTGGGATAAAATGCTAACCATAAACCATAATGTTAGTGAGAGAAATGGGTGACTAGTTCACACACTATTTCAAAGATGAGTGGACACAAACATGCATTTATTTGCCCGAAAACAAACAGAGCAAAGGCACCAATAAACCTGCTCTGCTATGGTTATAAAACGTTACATCATATAAATTTACAAAATAAGTGCATCAGGAAAACTAAAGACTTTAACATACAATCTTTATCGATACGATAAATTATAGGCTAAAAGTCCACAAAAAAACACAGTTTTTAGTTAATATAGTTTTTAGTTAAATACATAGATTCCAAAGCCAATTGTAATTATGTTGAATGACCGCAATCTTACTATTTAACAAAGTAATCGTGATGATGATTTTTGCCATAAACAAGCTGCCTTGCAACAGCTAAATAACCACCTGATGACATGATTAAGTTCAAGCTGTACAATATTGGTTGGTAGAATTAATGACAAAGTAAATATGTCACAAAGATTCTGCAGTGGTAACTAGCTAGAAAACTCGTCTGTCCTCACTTGAGACATCTCTAGCAAGCTGTAAGTCACATAGAAAAAAAGATTTTACATCCTATGGGCTGATAAATTTTGGAAGGATGGCTGCTTGAAATGACAAGCTCATCTTTTCAATGTATGCATGTATGCGTGTAGACTTTGTACCACTAAACTCATGACTTTCCCTTCAGCCCAATACAATGATGTCACCAGATATTCAATGCTGTGGAAAAAGGAACATAAGGTCAAACTCATATTTTAGAAAATGTTATTCTGAATTCAACTGTATTATATTCCTTCAGATTTTTTTTTTTTTTAAATATGAGTTAATGTATTACTATTAGGGCTATTATAAAAGCAACAGTGAGTTGTAATTAAGTTCTGTTGTATTTAACATTTTGACATACGTAGCTCATAATTGACTGCGTTCATGCCTGCCTCAGCAGTCCTCAGTGAATTTAATATGATTATTGCCACCTCGTTGGTCACTGTAGTTGCTGGGGGAATTGCTAGCGCAGTGATGCACTGACCTCTCCAGTTAGTACATGGATTTATTTCTAATTAAATCCACTTTTAACCTAGGGAATAACTAAATGATACTGCTGGTGTTTTACCTGCAGATATTACCCCTACAGAACATTTGTGAAACTGCTGTATATTGTATGCATGAGTAAATACAGATGGCACTGGGAAATCTTTTAGACAGTATTCATTTATGCTGTGGCTATTTGTGTGGCCTCTGTTGAAGTTGTGCACACCTCTGCATATATTTAGGATATATTTATACGCAGTGCTGTCAGATGTGACTTAACAAGGCAAGAGAGGACATCAGGAATACTGGACTGGACTTTTGGTCTTTGACGTTGAGATTGCTTTTCGAAACTAATCATTTACAGACTCTGAAATAGGTAAGAAAGCCAATGTCAGCAACACAGAAGCCAATGTATACTTGAGACTAAAATAGTTTTCAGATGGCTAAGTCCATTTCAGTCTGCACTCAGTTGGGGCGCTCCACGGTCCAGTGGGTTTACACAAATTCTACAGTATGGAGCCTTGTGGAGAGTTCATTTTGGCCTCTTCACCTACTGTGTACAAACCGGTGAAGCAGACAGGGTAGCATAAATAGCACCTCTAAAAATAAAGCAAGTATATGGAATGAAGCTCAGCAAGTCATGTCCAAAATCTCCAGATAAAACAAGTGATGCTTAATTTTATTTCGCTTTGTATGTTTGCTGTTGTCTTATTTTAAATGTAATAATGAAGCAGCTGAAACAGTTGTCCATTATGTAACAGTAATAAATTGCTGATATGGGATAGTTGCTGCATCCAGTGTACTGCTGTTGTCATGGGCTCAGTCACAGCAGCCAACGGTGCAGAAAGGTTCTGGGCTGATAAACAAGCACACAGCCCTCTGATCACAGCAGCACTCTCTCTATTCAAGCCATTGTGACACTCAGAGACACAATTAGTCTTGACGAGCAAAGCCCTTGTGTGCCTGCCTTTTACCTGCTCCTGTCCTCTAATTCAATTTACAAGCAGCAAATATGATTGCTGTGTGGATTCCAGACAAAACTGATCATACCGCTCCTTTGTTGTCTCCTTGTAATTGAGTCACAGATGAATGAATGTCATCCCCACACATGCAATAAAGATACACACAAGTAACTTGGGTCTTGTCAGGCTATGTCAACGCAACCTCACGTCTGTGACGGCACAGGCATGCTTTCATCAGCTCTTTGAGGAACGTGAGTGGAAAGACCGCATTAATATCGCATAAACAAACACAAAAGGCCTGCATATATCACAACCCCTCAACGAAAATCCCCAAACAATGCAACTAAAACTATTGGTCATTAAAAACATCACTGTTACACATTGATGCTTTTGTCAAAGAAAATTATTCAATTTTAAGGTAGATTAGGTGATGGCCGTGTTGCGAAAAACTTTTTTTTTTTTTGCACCATAGAAAACACTTAGACCTTACACATTCCAGTGGCCACCCTATATAAAAGTGGGTGTGTGACTTACACAGTTGCGTAAGTTTATGCCTAAAGCCCTATTTTATATGTTATATGTTCTATGTTTTCCATTCTGCCTTCCATACAGCACAGAAAACATGTCTGTGGGTGTGCATAATATTGGACACCCACATTCTGTATGACTTACACTTGACAATATATTGATGTTAAAAAATAACATAATTATGTGTTAAATAGTATTTATTCCTGCTCTTATGTGTATTTTATTCATTTTAATTGCCAAAAGATTACCAGTTTTCATAGTTGCAAATACCTACAACATTACTGCATTCAGACTATTAACACAGAAAAAAAAGCTAATTAGTGTCGACTATATGACATTAAAAGGCAACATTCAGACTTTTTTTTTTTTTTTTTTATAAAAAACCTGACACCCTTTTCTAATTATGGTCAGTTATGTAGAGTTAATAAACCATTATCCATGGCCTCTAGAAAATAGGGGATTTGAACATTATCAGTCTTTTAGGGTAATTAGTTTGCTTTTGAGGACTCTGATTTCAGCTCCTCCCTTTCATTACTTTTATCTCACAGTTTAAGATTTTGACAGGTTCCAAAGTCACATCTGTTAAACTGATGTCTTTCTTGACGAAAACTATTCTGATTTGGCTCCAGCTCGGCACCGCCTTGTTTAGCATGTAGTGTGTTTTCAGAAATGCAAGAGAAAAGCCAGTGAAATCCACCTGGAATCTTAAGTGAAACACCCTATTCCTTTCACGTTCTGAGAAAGCCTGCTCCAAAGCTTTGACATCAAGCCAAGGTCACAACTAAAAGAACAACAGGGACCCATGGATATGCTAGTATGTCAAGCAAGATTTAGAAGATTGCAAGAGGCAATTACTGCTAGGTCGTAGAGCTCTGTGCACACAATAAGCTGACACAACCTGATCAGGATTACGATGCCCTAATTTCCATAAATCTGCTATCATCA
Organism: Anabas testudineus; assembly: GCF_900324465.2. NCBI lineage: Eukaryota > Metazoa > Chordata > Actinopteri > Anabantiformes > Anabantidae > Anabas > Anabas testudineus. Next base: position 15,028,072 of record NC_046629.1, on the reverse strand, counting down.
CAGCAGGAGGCACAGATGACTGATTGTAATCGCCAAACATTTGTGAGGAATAACAAACCTGCCGGGTCAAGGTTCTAATCAAAAAGCAGTGACACTGTGGCTGGAAATTACTCTACCTCCAGTTTTCAACAAGTTCATTGAGATGCAGATGACAGTGTTCAACCAGTTTTTTTTCCCCTGGTTTGCCTTCATAGCAGGAGCTGCACATTCTGATCTCTATAACACAGCAGCCATACCACAAACGTTTCTCAGCCCCATCACATAACGGGCCTGAATAAGAAACTGATCAGTCATAATCAGGCAAGCTGTCTTGTGACACTGCTAAGTAGTATTAGCCTTGCCATCCAGAGGTAATGCTTGTTACATGTTATGTATGCAGAAGGACCACAGGCTTTGCCATCTACAGTATGCAGGTCCTTCAAAAATACATTATACAAGAACAAAGAGTGGATTCCAGATTGCTACTTGACACTGGCAAAGATGGATGCAACACAATGCAGCACTGTTACTTCTGGGCAAGTACACAGTCATGGTAACACAACCCCACTTTTTATAAATTGCTAATAGGAATTCATAACAAAACTCTTTTTGCAAGTATTTTCCTACTTGAAAGAAGACGATTAGTTCTAATCGTAAACTTGCTAAATCTGCAATGCATTGGACAAACATTGACAGGGTCTGCTAATATTTGCCAATTTTATTGTCAAACCAAGTGTTCAAATCCATCCATTTGTCAACAGTGCAACAATGTGATAGTTTGGGGGGCATAAAAGATTACATGTACTACTAGGAGACAGTTACCCCACCAGAATTATTAATTGTGCTGTGTCTGCGCTGTGAACAAAAGCTCTTCTCTGGTGTCAAAACCAACAGGACTCTCTTAAATGTTGTTTTTGAATCCATCCACATATTTGAATGCTTCGAGCTCAGTGACTAAATAATGTAATGCATGGCGGTTTGTGCTTGGCCTTTGTTTGAAATCCAGGTCAGCTGTTGGTCTCTGTAATTTTCTGTGTACAGATGCCAATCTTGGTTATCACTGGCATCTGCTTCTGTCCACCTGTCCAAAGGCATATACTCTTGAGTCTCTGTGATCCTTAACCAGCAGAGATAATGTGATTCCAGACTGCCATGCAACAAAGGAAAATGCCTCCTCTTCTCTGCCTTGTTTTCGTGGCTCATGTGGTAGTTCTCCTCTGTCTTCTTCAAGCAGTTGTAGCTCTCCAGTGAAACAATTATTTTAGATTATTTGTAAAATGGTAAATGGCCTGCACTTATGTAGCACTTTCTACCTATCTGGTACACAAAGTGCTTTTACACCCATACACCCTCACACACACACACACACACACACACAGGCAGGCAGCTGACCTGACTCACTGGGGGCATGTGACAGAAGGAGCTGGGAACCAAACCACCGATCGCATGATTGGTAGACGACAGCTCTACCTCCTGAGCCACAGCCGCCCCAAATAATAATATAGTATCTGTAATGTGCATTGCAGTCTGAAAGGGGACATTTTTCTGGCATGGTCTGTTCAATAATAACTACAATGACAACAAAGGAATAACAAGGTCAAGAAATAAATACTGACAGGACAGCATTTCACCCACACTTGAAAATAATGTGTTATCTGTTAAGACAAGCAGTGAGCAGTTATTGCACCACACTTGCATTTTTCACTAAGGCATCAGCACAAAAAGATGGAGTTGTGACACAGAATAAGATTTATGCACACTGGCCAGACTAATAAATACTGTCCAGCAGCAGCAAGGAGGCAGGTGCATTAATTTAATTCACTTATAGTACATAAGGATGTCGATGCCAAAAGCTGTGTCAGTCTACAGCTTCTGAGACAGTGTCTGCACAATAGAATCATTTACCGTAGGGCTTAAGATATTGGATTCTAAATGTCTTGTTCTGCAACTGTATGGGGCTCAAGCAATTTCTCAGATGAATTACATAATCTTTCATATTTTATTTTCTATTAAAGTATATTAATTCACCATAAATAACACACTAAATGAAATCATTTTACAGGAGATGCTTCAGTCATTCTTTTGCTTTCCCTAAAATACACTTTACCTTGCAGAAGCAAGACCTAAACCCCACAAAGCAATCATATTACAATTCCACCACTACTGGGCTTACTTCAGCGAATAAAATATGCATCACCAGCTGAGAATTTATGGAAAAAAAAAAAAAAAAAAGATCAGACCGAAAAAAGGTAACCACCTTCCTTTTTATGTTTCGACTGATTTGTCTGCGCATCAGCATGTCGCACAAAACTGATTCAGACCCAAAAAGTTCCCTAATCTGTTCTATTCCTATAACATATAAAGCTGTGAATTATAATGACAATTAAGTCACAACAACACAACAAGTGTTCATCTGTAGCCACTTAATACTAAAAGGAATTAGCAGAGTTACAATGCTTTCCCAAATCATAGCCCGAAAGGTTTTAATTTATCAATCAACTTACTTCATGTGGGTTTCCTGTTTGCCTACTAATTGCACTAATGCACTAATTCTCTTTTATCTCAAGGTCTGAACAAATCCTTTGTATGTCCCATCTGTCACAGGCAGATGACAAGATTTTATATTACATAGACCCATACAACCCCTACTGTCATACCCCCAGACAGCAGGCGCCACAGTACAGAGGTACTACTGATGAAAGTAACATGATATGAATGAATCAGACTTTAGCTATTGTTGTTAACTGTAGTAAAAAAAAAAAGTATTTAGGTGAGTGGGTTACTGTGGATCACTTGGTGGGGCTGTCCTCTATGAACCCCAGAGTTGGTGGTTTACTGATTCCCAGCACAAGTTGAAGCGTTTCTTGCAAGGTGTGGACAAAAAGAGCAGGAAAGGAAAGGAAACAGCACACGTACAGTTGTATTCATAACCTAGTTAGTGGGTTAAAAGCATCAGTCCACACAAGTAATAAATTAAACAATAAACTGCTTTTTATCAAACATTTCACTATCATTAACCTCTGTCACTGTCCTCACACTTACTACAGAAGAACGGCTCCTCTCCCCTCAGAGTTGCTTAGATTATTTTACTGCATAGTTACAACATAGGATACTAATCAAACATTGTTTCTTGTTTTAATCAGGGCAAACTTTGGAGCAAATTATCCTGCTAATCCTGCTATCACAAATCTGCTTAGGTGATACAATGCTTGGCAGCTCTCCGTAAGAGTGAGAAAATTACAGAGCAAACAAAGCCAAAAAATAAATCCACAGACGTGCAAAGAAAAAAAAAAAAAAAACACTACACTGACCATACTGTCAGGTAGTTTACATGGTCCTCATACAAACAATTTAACTACTTTGAGTGCAAAGCCAGTGCAGTCATTTGTATAAACAAATTATTGTCATTAACACCTCATCACAAATTATACAACAATCTTCAGATTCAAGTGCTCCTTCAGCGGACGCCAAATGCACTCGCCTCCGAAAGTACTGGAAGAGTGAGGCCACATCCTTTATTTTTGCTGTAGACTGAAAACATTTGGGTTTGAAATTAAATGATAAATCTGACTGAATGGTCAGTGATGACTGGAGATGCATTTTAATCCTGTCTGTTATAGAAAAGATTCTTCTGCTTTTTTTTGCTTCATTTAGTCACTTCTTCACTTGTGTCATGAACATCTTCTTCCTCTAACTATAGTTTCCTTTTGCTAATAATAATATTTTGCTATAAATATATTTATTTGATGTGTTAATTATCTAACTTAGTAATTGCTACGTTTTGTATTTCATGCCAATATTGGGATTGTAAAACCTCTACTTTTCAAGGAAAAACAACATCAAGCGCACAGTACAAACAAACATGTCAAAGGTCGTGGTTCAAATGTATGGGGATGTTGGGGCTGCAGCCATATTCCAGTTTCATGGAATATCATGATAATAATGTTGATGGTTATCATGCCATGTACATTTGCTTATTACAGATAGGTAAAGAGAATCTTACACTGCACATTTGTCATACTCACACACATATGCAGCAGCTGAAGAAAACAAGGCCGATATCACCTGTGCCCAGTCCCTAAAAAAGAAATTAAATTCAGCAGCTTGTGATTACTTTGGATAAACAAATGTTTGTCCTTAAGGACGAATATCCAGTAAGTAAAAAGTGTGAATAAAAAGCGACTGTAAAAGGATCTGTGTCTTTAACCAAAGTATGTGTCCCAATAATAACATTAATAACATAATTAAACATGAATCATAAAATGCACCACTGAAATAATTTTCTACATCTTGTCTACCGTGTGTGTGTGTGTGTGTGTGTGTGTGTGTGTGTGTGCGTGTGTGTGTGTGTGTGAAGGAAACGTACACACAGGATCAGTCACATTGGTAATTCTTTTCATAATCATTAACAGAAGGCTTTTTGCATTAGAATTTTTACAAATGAATCAGTAGAGAAAATCTGAAAAGAATAATATTAATTTTGAGATAATACACACTTTTAGTTACTACTTTAAATATTTTCAATGTGTTACAGTATGGTTGGCTATCAGCACTTTTACTTAAGTAAAGAAGATGAATGCTTTCTCCACCACTAGAACTAAATCCTCTCTGCTTTCATTACTTTAAGGGCTGTTGTCAATTGGTTTTCATGCGACAACGAGAGCATGCAATTGCATAACAATGACTCAACTTTAACTCGACCCTACCAGCTTGTTTCAGATTTCACATTAGTTGACATCAGGCACTGCAGAGGAAAAGATGTCTGTGTTGTAAATTCAGCATCACATGCAATACTAATCACATATCAATAATAATATTGCAAGATTATTGGAATACTACAAGATTTAGGGTCTGACATGTCAAATAAAGCAATAACAATGATGACAAAAGCATTTATGAAAATCCAAATGAAACAGTATAGATTTAACCACAAGAGTCTAAGCAAGTGTCTGCTCTCTTCTTTCTTGATTAGTCAGCACAAAGCCTGATAAAAGTTTCTCCTACATATAGTATTTCCTGAGGGAGCCCCAAGCGAATAAGAAAGATACTGAAGAATATTTGCTAAAAGTATATTTCATACACTTAATATACTTCTTAAATGTTAATACTTTAGGTTGTGTTTAATTGTAATCATTTAAGTGGTACTTGATACACTAAGAGTTGCACTTAAGGTATGGTTTAATACATTAAAACTGTAATTTATCAGAATGTAATTGTATTTCTGCTTACCAAAACTTTAACTTGTGTTAAAATATACTTGAAGCATCTCAAGTATATTAGAGAAAATGTATATTACAGTTTTTAGCCTCTTAGTATATTTTATAGTTTTTTTAGTATAGCATATTTCTAGTTTACTTGCATGCCCTGAAGATAAGCACTTGCATTGCTTTCACAGTATTGCATTCTTTCATAAAATGCAATGACAGAAGGCCAGATTAGCCAATAAGTTAACTGAACTTTATGTTTATTTTAAATGTCTAAGACAGTTTTTACAACTACTCACAAGCAAGTATGTGGTACCCAAACAGGTTTCTTCAACGTAAGTTGTCAGGAAAAGAAAAGACACAAGACCAAGAAAATTTGCATATAATAGTTAAAGTATAATATAAGATATAAGATTTTTTTTAATTAACTCTACAGAACAAGGAGATACTGTGCAATATCTTTTCAGGATACGCCAGTAGAGCAATGTATCATATGTGCCATGTGAGTAAAGGACGTTTCTGTGACAGTATTTAGTTTATCTTTACTAATGAAATTAGGTGAACAAAAATTAGAAACACATCAGAAGCACTTGCCCAGTATCAGCTGAGACTACCAAAATATAGCTTTTTAAATAATCACAAAGTTTCATCAACACCAAACACATGATGTTTTGATTTTTCACATACATTACTCAGAACATCAAAACCTTCATAAAGAGGGATATACTGCAGGACTGACATAGTTTTACAGTACCTAGTTGTAACCAATAACCTGACAACAATGATAAGTTAGCTATACTGGCTGCTGTTAACTTCCTCCAAATCTGTAAACATATAGTTTATGTTATTTAGAAATGTCAGGCCAGAAAGAGAGAAGACACATATTTCAGAATCTGTGTATGAACACGTAAATGATCGTAAAAAAAAACAATACAATCAGAAATATGAATCAATATCTATACCTGCCTCGAAATCAGGTGGGATGAACTTGCAGTCAGTGTTGCTGCAGCGCATGCTGTTCTGGCAGTGTCTGGATATGTGCCTGAAATCCAGATCAAACATCAAGTACAGTGACAGGAGAAAGACTGAATGCTGCAGTGTAATTCTTCTGGTGGTTATTTAAGACCTGTGTTTTCTCTGTGGACTTTAATGGTTCTTTGGACCATCTGCTCGTCCACCGTCTCAGGCTGATCACAGTCCTTGAAGTCGCAGAGCACAGAAATACAAACTTGAGCATGTAACATGGATGAAAATAATGTACTACAATTAGCTAAAATTAAATATAGCATGTTTTGTAGAGTGGTGCATGTTGGAAAATACAGAGCTTATGTCTGCATACAAAGTGTTCAATGTGGATCTCACTGCTGCAAATCTAAGCACCTGTAACTAACTTACTAACTCACATGACTCATACAGTGACTAAGTTGATCCCATCCACAGATGACTGACATTATTTTAAGTCAATTAACGCCAGCTAATTAGCCAGTTTAAGCTAGCTGACATCTGCGTTAGCTTAATTTGAATGGCGCTAACGTTATCAAAACATGCTAATGCTAACAGGGTGTGTAGTGCTGTAACTTATGTTTACACTAAAACACACCGGCAAAGTTTTTAAAACACCGCAGGTTAAATGGTTTAATTGACTTAAAGAAAGGGCAGAAGTTCAAACTCAACATCCAAACTAAACCCCAGCCGTCAGTGTCCAATCAAAGCCTATATTATAGATTCAATATTGTTCCATCTTAACATATTGCATTTCCTAAAGGTACAAAACTAGTATAAAGATAAATAACCAAGTTATTTATTTAGCAAATCTTAAAAAACAACTCACCAAATATGAAGTTAATTGCTACAAAGGGTAGCGTTGACTCTGAGGAGTCAAACATTAACAGTGTGACGTAGCTCCTCAGCTGACATGCGCACTAGGTGGCCTCTGGGAACAAGCTATTTATTAATTTATGAATTTGTCTATTAATCAAAATAGTACTTTTAATAGAACAAAAAACGGACTAACTTACTATTGAAGTAGGTATTGATGCAGTGTACTTCAGAATATTGCACTAAATATACTTAGACACTCTTACTAATTATATACCTCTGATGAGTGTACTGTTAATATGCTCCTACAAAAGTAGGTATGCACTTTATATGCTAAAAGTATAATTCAAGTATAGAAAATATATTTATTTTACGCATGGGGGGCATTTCTACTGATGTTTGGTTGAGTTTCCCAACCATTAGCCATTCCACAAAGTTTTTACTGCCTTGTCAGCAAGCTTCCACTACCAATTACTGCCACTACAGCCCCAGCTATGCACTCTGATTCAGCAATTAATGCTCTGCACCAGCAGTCTGGGCAGTGACCCACTGTCTACCCCTGCTGCTTCCCAACTGCTTCCTACAACTCAAGGCTCTGCCTTGCAGAGACAACAGATACATTACAAGCAGTGCCAGAACTACAGCATAGTTTTCCAAAGCAAGGCAATCCTCGCAATTAAGCATGATTCCTTCAAAAATGTGCTAAGTGTTGCATGTGATGGATGTGATGTGGCTGCTATAGGGAAAAAGGAAAATGAGTTACATAGATCTCACAGTTGTGTTTGTGCTGATAGATTCCAGTTGAAGGGGGCAGGGATATTTTCGCTAATGCATTTGTGCAGTCATATTTCAAACTCATGAACTCCAGCACATCCACTCTCAGTCAATTACTGAGTCCCAGATGCAAATCCATCATACTTTGAAAAGACGATAGCCAGTGACAATTCCAGTGATTTAGAAATTGCCATTGTCTTTGTTTGGCTTTTTAAAGGCGCCCATAGAAAGTTGTTTATCCAGCCTCTTCACACTGTCTAGTTGGCATGGACTTTGAAAGGCCTCCTTTGTTCTATTTACTGCACAGAAGAGGCATTTAAACATTGTCTTGGACTCAATACTGTTTTTTGTTTTTGTTTTATTTTGTTTTATAAAATTGCACCACAGTACTGCATATACAGTACAGTACATGTGCATCACCTCTGGGGAAGTATAAATCAATATTTTATGCAGGATTTTATGCAAGAAACCACATGCAATGCAGAGGAGGATCCATGGTGGATCTGGGTGTACAGTGTAAAGATATAGTATTTATTGTGAATATAACTCCCATACATTACCATTGTGCACCTTTTTTGTGTGAAGATACAGCATGTGTATATATATATATAGGCATGCTGCATGTAGTTCACGTGGTAGAGCTGTCATCTGTGCACCCCCAGGTTAGTGGTTCAACTCCCAGTTTCCCCTGGCCACATGCCAATGTGTCCTTGGACAAGACGCTGAAACCCCATAGCAGACAAGCTGAAACCCCATAGCAGCGCTGTCATCTACTACAGCTGTCCAACAACAATTTCTCCAAGGGGATCAATGTAGCATGTATGTCATATTATTTCTTTAGTGATGACACACTCAGACACTGACATGTGCAAGCCACTGATAAAACCTGGAATGAAAGAAATGATCAAAAAATGAATTCAAAATACTTAACTGTCTCATTTGTAATTTTTTATCATTTTATTTCATGGAGCTGTAGGGGCTGTAATTTTTCAGATGCTAAAAAGTAAATTGTTAATTACCATTCTAAAAGTCACATAGGTTTCAACTTCTAATGGCTTGTGTTGTAGTGGTTGGCAATTTGTCTTTCATTATGGAAAGAAGTGTCGATGAATGTGCTTAATTCTTCCACAAATAACTATGAAAATAGTTTCCCACATTCACTAGTCTAGTCTATTTGTCGATCAGTAGGCCTAAAGACTTTCTGAAGGCCTAGGCTGATTCAAAGAGTGGTCTAAACAAGTAATGTTTGTTTTTATTCATCTTTGAAAAAGATAGAGCCATCCTATAAGGTATTCAACATAATACCATACTAAACACAACGCCATAATAGATACCGTCTTTCACTGTGATTTATCATTAATTCAACTCATCGTTTCCACTGTACAATGTTCACACCTATGTGTGAAATTCCTGTGGGTGAGGAGGCTGACTTTCCACTGTAGCTTTGTTTCAAGAAATCGCTCAGTAATTCTCTTTGCTCTGCTCACTGCATAACAATTTCAAGTTTCCGCAACTGAAAAGATCCATGTGTTAGAGTGCGTCTAATCTTTGCTGTTCTCATAATAAGCATTATAAATATGCAAATTGTTACTAGCACTCTAGAGCTGTCAAAACGCTGTTCATTTTAGACTCCTTGTGCCTCGGTAAAAATTCCACATGTTGTCAGTTTAACATTTTTCTGTGCTGTCAGCTAGATTATGCATGCTAACTAAAAAAAAAAAAAAAGACAAAATCCAAATTTAATGCTAAAAATCATTTGTAGCAGTTTCTGTGACTTCTGATGTTTCACTGAAGGCCACTGAAGGTTTCTTTCAAACTGGCTCCGCCACACAAAAGCACTTTGTGGAAAATTACCTATTTTTACAGCTATTTTTGCTACTTCGTGAACCAAGTCCCAGTAATTTAGGCTTCTGGTAAACCTGAATAGGAAGTAACATTATCAAGCTTGGTTGATAACTAAATAAAGAATAGAGTGTGACATCAATTACTGATTCATGCTCCTATTCCTGTCACACACACACTACAAGAGTGTAGAAAAATACAGTGTATGCACTGAGATGATGGTGAGAAGCAGGATGAGTGTGCTTCAAATAGCGTGTAGTCTCACAGGAATTAAGCCTGGGGCCACGGCATCCATCAGGCTACAGATGAATTACTCTGGTATATACTCTTCAAAGCATGTGCCTTGTAAACAGACCAATACTTCATCCAGTCTAGCTTAATGTGTGGCAAAACAGATGAGAATTTGGAGTAGTTGGATGCCTTATGAATAAAAAGAATAAATGTATGGAGAACAATTTTTGTATGCCTAAATATTATTTACACTTCACGTGTCTGTGTGTTTTAGTTTCCTTGTGCGTGTGTGTGTGTGTGTGTATGCATGCTTCAACACGTTTGCTCATTAAAGGAAAAAGAGTGGGTGAAGATGAAGTTGAGGATTCAGTGTTTTGTTGATTTGATCATGGTAATATGCCAATCTCTGCTGTACCTAGGTGATCAAATTGCCTCTCCTGCTTGTCTGGCAAGAACAGTGCTAGCTAACTGAGAAAGACAGCTTGAAGCTGATCAGAGAGTCTTTCTTCCCAGCAGGGCCCAAATAAAGAAATGTAGGTTCTGGACCATCAGGTTGCATTGATGCATGTAGGAGACTCCTCTGACAGTTAGTCCCTTTGGCTCTGATGCTCAGTTTCTTTGTGATGCAGCACTGAGGGAGTGTATGTGTGTGTGGATGTTTGATGTTTTTGATGTTTTTGTGTGTATGTGCGTCTCTATTTTCTTGTGTGGACAAATTGTGTTCAAATACTATTCTTGTGAGGACATTTCAGCAGGTCCTCAAAAGTTTAAAGAGCGTTTTTCGGGTTCAAGTCTAGGTTCTAGGTTTTTAACCTTGTGCCTTTTTGAGAGCTATGTTAACAATGCTGAATTTTAAGGGGTCAATGAGTCGACAAGGGAGGAAGGTATTGTAGTATATTGGAAGTGTTACACCACTGACTTACAGGATTTTACATTCTGCTAGTCTGCTCACTGTTTATTAGCAGGTTTGACTCAAAGAATTATTTTACTCTCTTTAATAACTTACATGAATGCAATGCTTAACATAACACCTTCATCTTCATTTAAGTCAAGAGTATATAATATATATAAATATAATGTGCCTACAATAATAACACAGAAATATTTTTGATCTTTTATGTCTTTATTGAAAATAACCATAAAAACCCTATAGTGATAGTGGAAAAAGTATGTGAGTCCTGATACATCAAAGCAGGCCCAAATCACGATGTTTCCCCCACCATACTGTATGATGGGGATGATGGTTTCATGACGATATGCAGTGACCATTTTATGCCAGATGTAGTGTTGTGTGTTTTTTCCAAATATTCCAATATAGTTTCATCAGTCCCCAAAACATTTTTCCAATAATGCTGTGGAGTGTCAATGTGCTCTTTGGCAATCTTCAGGCGTGCAGCATCTTCTTTTTAGTAAGCAACGGCTTCCTTGGTGGTGTCCTGCCAAAGACATCCTTCAATGTTTTACGTACTGTAGACTCATAAACACGAATGTTAGCCAGTTATAATGATTCCTCAAAATCTTTGGCTGTCACTAGGGTCTGCTTCTTTACATCATTGATGAGCGTTTGTTGTGTTCTTGGTGTCATTTTGAATGGCCGCCCACTTCTTGGTAGTGTAGGCACATTGCCAAACTGTCTAACCCTTTTTCGGTTTTGTGTAAATCATCAATTCTTGATCAAAGAGGCCCTCAAAGCTGTATTCAAAAGTGTATTCTTCTGATGAGGAGATAACTCAAAAAGTAAATTTTTTATGTGGTCAAAGGTCAAGGTCAGTTGCCTCATGTTCAATTCAATTCTTGTTGAAAGTGATGTCTCAGGAACTCCTTAAAGAAATTTCTTTAAACTTAGCACAATTTTCCACTTGGGGTCAATGATGAACGGATTACATTTAGGTGGCAAATGTCAAAGTCACAGAGACTTCATGTTCATCCACGTAGTATGTGGATGATATGTGAAGAACACTTGGAGGAAAGGAATGTCTGCGAATTTGGTACAATGTTAACTTGGAATCAGCAGATGAACTGATTCGTTTTTGGTAGCCAAAGGTCAAACCTGACATTTTAATTACATGAAACCTTGACACTTCTACTATTGTATGTTTTTGTTTCTACTAAATTGGAATCAGTATTTCAGTTATTATTACTACTTATTATTATGAAATCAAAATGGTTAAATGGGTTAGTCAAAAACAAAAAGGGGAATAGTTTTGAGCCGTATATATATTTGCAATTGCTGTTTGCAAGATGAGTCGTTATATTAAACTGTGACAATAAGAATAATAGGAAGTGCTTCTAGGTCAATTAAAGGAAACCTGTTGTTAACACCTCTTTCTGGTAAATTATAAAAACAGTGTGGTGATTGAAGGTTGTAGGTTGAACCAGAAATTACACCCTTTGCACCCTTTAATTTGTGAAAATAACACATAGCACATAACACTTGTTCTAATAGGTTGTTATTTTGTGTCTGATTGTCCTCGATCTCAGAGAAATAATGTGCATCATTATGAACATAAAATAGGATGGCAGGGATTTCACTGCGTTGCCTTATACTCCTGCTTTGTACCTCCGGGATGTCTTTTTTTTTTTTTTTTTTGTCTGTTTGTTTAGGTTTTTGGGGGAAAGGCGACCTCCTCCATTACAATGATAGAAGATATGCTGCTTTTACAGCATATGAGAAGAGCTCGTTTCAGTGGTTATGATTAATGACAGTACCAAACACAGGTACTACTGATGTTTTCTCCCTAATACAAGCTCTGATACATCTGCACTGGAGGTGTGTCTCCACTGAAGCAACAACCGTGATCATAAAAAGCACAAAAAAGAGTGCAGGTCACACCCTCGTGAACCAACACTGTAAGTCTCTCAATTATGCCTTTATTATTCAGCAACAAGAAATACTCACTTAGCTGCCATTTGGATTGTTTTAATAAGAAAATGTTTTGATAATGTTTGTGCTGTGCTGTAGTCAACAAGGCAGATTTCCAGCAACAATAATGAGACTATTGGTGCTTTACTTTTGTACAGTAATAAAAGTAATGGTCAGCCCTCTCGATGCCCTTTCACTTTTTGTTTTATCAAAGTGATTTTGAGAGTATTTCTCCAAACAAAGTAGAAAAACGAACAAATGTCAATTATTTACCAGCGCTACAATATAGTTGACAGAGTCAAATCTGAAAGTTTGTTGGCCGAGCAAATCTTTTTAGCGGAAAAACGGAACAAAAAACTAAACCAAACTTTATGCTCAGCTCCAGACAACATACAGTATCGTGGCATACTAAACCACAGCTAATGAAATGCCATCACTAAACAGATGTTTGTCTTCAAAACGAGCAGAAACTAATCTGCTTAGTCAATTATAGATATGACAGTGCAGCAAACATTTATTTATAAATAAATTAAGGATTTAAGGATTTGTACTTTAAAAGGCTTACGGTCATGGTTCAAGGAGAAACAACATTAACAGGAGTACAAAATGACACGTCTTTGCCTCTGGCTCCAGCTATTACTTTAAATATAAGCAGGCAGCCATTTACTGTATGGCTGAGATGGATTGTGCACTGCTTGACTGATTTATATCAGAAATATGTCATTGTATAATATGAGAAATGTAAGCAATAGAATAATGGTTGGTGTCACGCAGAGCTATCCCTTCGAGTCAATTTAACTACTATTGCAATGCTGCTGCATAAGAACTTTCTCTGCCCCTTTTGCCTTGTTTATTTGGATGTTATCACCCCAGTCTAGCCTTGGCTTTTTTATATCTATTCATGTTGTACTGGGCATTTGTGCAATTTACCACATAGTATAAAACCAAAAACTCTACATTAAGTGATGACTGTGCATCTCTCTGCACAGTGTGTGATTCTCAAAGTCAGCAACTGAGGTTAAGGTTTACATCAGCACAATGTATTTTTGAAACAGCAGGCTATCTTCCCTATTCCAATCAAGCTTGGACACATGGCTGAACAATAAAAATGCTCCTTTATCAAAACAAAGTGGAAATCTGACAGAACCACACGCAAAACAAACAGATGTAAACTCTGCCTTTGTTAGCACTGTCAAAGTGTCAAACAGTGTCTAAGGGATCATCAAAAGTAAATATATCTTGCACAGAGAAAAAGAACCTTCACAAGCTATTGTCTTGGTATTAGACAGCAGCACTGAAGCATTTGATATTCAAACTCTGCTGTTTGCTCAAATGTCAAGATCATGGTACACTTAAGACTTCTTTAGTGGAACAGAAACAAGCGCCGTAGCATCATTTCTGCCTTCCACGCGTAAGGCTTTACGACCTTTAACAGCTGAGAGTGCAACAATAGCTGTAAGCCACTTTCCGTGGTGTCTGACTCAGTCAGACTGTGTGGGGCAGACAAACACTTATGAGGACATCAGACTAAGACTTAAGCTTCACGCAGAGATTTCCTTTAGCCTCTTTTATCTCACCTCTCTTTGTCCCCATAAAGACTTAGCAAGGCTAAGCTATTTGCAGTCATGGTTGTCTGTGCTGTGACATCTAAATCTTGTAATATTGTGTCACACATTCTGAACTGTGCTCCCAAAGCTGCCATCTGTAAAATGATGTGATGAGATCAGACACGCTGACATGGATGAATTGGACAGATGTGACCCTAAAATCCTGATAAATATTTAGACTGTCTATGATCATAGCATCCTACCCTGTTCAGCTGGTCAGCAACAGTGGTATTAAAACAAAGACATTGTGTTAGAATAGAAAATACATAAACATTGACTTGATTTTGTATGTTGTATGACAATAAATATCTCTTGATGGTGTAATATACACAGCAGGCAACAGAAGAAGAAAGATTTACAAAAATCTGTGCGGAAACATTTGATGCAAGTGGATGTAACTCACACACTAATTTAGAAACTTTGGTGGGCTGTTGCTGTGGAAACAGAAAACTAATTTATGGCTGGGAACCAGAGAACCACATTCATCTAGAGACAAACAAGTTGCGATAACAAGTCACGTAATTATGTAGCCTCGGATAGTCCTAAGAGAGGGATTCTCGATCCATTGAGAAAAGCAGAATTTAGTTGCAAAAAACAATCATTTCACAAAAGAACCAGATTAATATCAAAAATTATAGACAATTAGCTGCCAAGCAATTAATTCACACTAGTTAACTAACTTAATATCTTAAGCTGTTAATTTGCTGCTTGGCAATGAGCTAAAAGGCTGTAAAACATTTTGGTGTCGGAAAAAACCTAGTTACACAGCACCACTGCTATTAGTTCCCAGTGTCTGGAACTATATTTAACTGTTTTAAAAAAAGCAAACTGTTCTAAAAACTATGGAGATGTTGTCATTCTCCTTATAAATCCACTCTAGGAATAACCTGATACCAAATGTCATAGCTAGATTATTTTACCAGCTAGTACTGGTAAAATAAATTGTTTGGCGTTAGGGATTAAATTACCTTTAAACTTTACAGCTGTACCAGACTTAATTACATTTAAAGGGCCCCGTGAGGCGAATGTGAAGACTGTGCCTTCAATAAAAGAAATCTTCTCATTTGCTAGTTTTGGTGCACTTGTTCTAACTAAATACTAGAAATATTCATATTATTTAAATATTTTACCTGTTAGGGAAGTATGTGTATTATTGTGAATCTGAACCAGCTTAAGGTACAAACATTATCTGCCTATTATGTGTGTAATAGTTACAAGTATCACCTGTAGACAATTTTAAAATAAATGAGGTTGAAGTATAATTTGTACATTGTTTTGCACAAAACCCTAAAAACATAATTAGGATTTGTTTGTTTGTTTGTTTTTGGATGAAGTGACCAAAGACTGTTACAAAAAATATTCAAGTAGTTCCTAAATGAGGAACTACTTTTCTTTTTCTAATTCTTTCCCTCAGTGAACAAGTAAATAACTATTTCTTACTCACAACTTACACAGCAGTGGTATACACACGTCTCCCTCCCTCCTGAGAATCATGTACAGTGAAATGGCTTAAATCACTGGCCAGAATAAACACTATATCAGCCTCATTGTCATGATTTTTTTCTTTTTCACTGTGTTACTTGTATATTCTACTCCACACGACGTTGTCTCTACTCTGTCATCATGCCTGATTAAAACTCTCACTATGGCTGCCGGAGCCGTCATTCATGTCATTGCCGAGGACAATCCCGTGATTTCCCAAAGGTGTCTGCAGCCAGGGACACTGCTCTACTCAACAATTTCTCAGATGGATAAATTTATCTCTGCAGAACCTGAAATGGCTCCACAAAGCCAAGAAACTGATTTGGTGCCTGGGAGAACTGACATACCTGCCAGATAAGATATCATAACTGCATAAAATTTGATTTTAACCCATTCAACAGTGAAACTGTTATCCCTCTCTGTTCTATGCTATCAAAAGCAAACAAACTGACATTACAATGATATCAATGACAGCATGCAAGCTCAATGAAATCCAATTTTAATGGATAAAGGCTAACAGTTATCAAATAATACAAAAACAACACGCTACAGAATTAATTAGCTTTGTGCTTTGAAATAAATAAATTACAAGAAATATATTAACATATTTTCACCCTATTACTGGTGCATAACGTACATAAACAGTGCATCGATACAAAAGTTTACTAAAGATGAAGACATTTTACACAATGTTACCCAATACTATTCCAAGACTCATTTACACCAAATGAAAAGAAACACTGATACTTTACTCTGTGTGAATTTGTAACATTTGTTATCTATTCAGAATATGGTTGTCTTTATCATATCATACATTTACTCTCTCACTGGAGTACTATATATGGTTTTCTACATTGTAGTGGCCAGCTCAATTAATGTACCATTGACAGTGGAAATGGGCCAGAATGTTATATGTGAGAACCAAACTAGCTTCCCTTCTCACAGTTAACAAAAATTTTTTATCCAACATTAAAATTGCTCCTCCGATTGTATTGGATAGTAAAAATAATTCAACTTGTAAATGTGTATACAACATTGGATTTACAGTACAAAGAGCAATTGTTATTATCTTATTTGTTTGGTAACTTTGGGTTGTTCTCAGTAGATCTACCACATAATCGGACACAGACCTTTAATATAAGTAAAATTATTCATTTAGCTGCTGATGTCCAAACAAATCAGATTCTTTTAAGAACATTTTAGATTAAATGTAAACTATTACAGTGCCACCAGACCCTCATTTGTATAGTGTATTTCTGTCTATTTGAAGTGCCATTTTATACTTCCTTTGGGGCTTAGCACTGTAATCGTATAATATTTTTCTATCAGATGGGTTCAGTCAAACTCCTTAATGCTCACCAATCCAAGTAGATAGTAAGTGAATGCAGCTCAGGCAGTAAGCTTGAGCTGCATTCAGCCACAAATATTGGTGTTATCCTATTACAAAAAAATCCTGTGCTCAACAGGTGGAAACACTGTACAGTAGTAAAAGTGCAGCTCTTGCTTCAAGTCAGCAGTGTGCAGTAAGTTTAATGTAATCCCAAATGAGATCAAAATAATGTTAGACACTGATTTAAATAGCAGTGGAACAGTGAAGTTGTCTGGAACTAATAGAACGTAATTTAAGACCTGACTGCACAAAACATCACAGGTAACAAGTGAGGACTACCTTTAGCTGCAATTTTGGCTCTGGGGTTAACTTTAATGTAAAGCACTGCCCAACTGCACGGAGGCTAATTTAAGTCATTTGTTCTGCGTTCTCATGCTTGAGGCCAGCATCTGCCTTCAGCAGCAAGTCCTACTCCAAAGAGGTGTTCATTTTGGCTCAGAAAGACCTGACATTCATTTACTAAGAAGTAAATCTATACAAATGGCTGTGAAGACATTGAAAGACACAAAGCTTCATGTTTTTTCAGCCTGTTTATGTGTGTCACCTGGCTTAGACTAATGTGGGTCTTTAACTCAGTTTTACAGGTCTCCACTTGAGAACGTCTGTGACTCCTCATGATGCCAAGTTCATGTTAAAGGTTTTGTTGTAGTTGAATGTTTTATTGGCCATTAATTGGCTCAAGAATCCTGCAATGTCAATTCTCAGTTCAGCAATTGACTGTGAAAGAGACATAATGTTAAATTACATAACGTTGCTGAACCTAGACCTGAGCAACTGCAGCAACCCCAGATCATAGCACTGCCCCCACAGGCTTGCATGGCAGATACTAGGAATGATGGGTGCATCACTTCAAATATAAAATCTGTTTCAAGCATGCAATATTTAATACCATTGTTGATGTGTTTTAGTTTTAGTGGAATTTTGGGTGTCACTCAGTCAAACTTACTAACTGTAACAAAGAAGGCAACAACGACCTGTCTGAGCAGACTACTTGTTAGTCAAAAATGGATTTCAACAACAACAGTCTGTATAAAGGGCCATATTAAGGTGTAGTTGAAACTTTGTCAGTAAATGTGAACATAAGACTCACTGGGGGACTACTGGTCATACGCAATATGTGCATTCCATGTTGTAGAAAGGCAGGCCAGTCTGTAGTGAGACTGGGATGTTCCCTTGTGAGGTGTTTTCAAGAACTGGCTTGTCCTCAATTGCCAGTCAGGGTGAGAGCCAGCTGCTGGTCACTGGTTCATCTGTGCAGCTGCACATTAATATAGTACTGTAGCAACTCTTTTTCCCTGTAGGGTTGTATCATGTCAGGATCTATAGTTGGATCTCTCAATCTTAGAACCATTCTAACCTGTTGCTGTTTCCTCACCATTCTATAAAATGTTTAGGTGCATTCAGGCTTTTCAGACGTTTTTGTCATCAATTTCTTTCTTTCTTTAATAGTTTATATATTTAATTGTATTTTTTTTTCCTATTATGGGGATGTGAACATAAAATATTCTGGTATACTACGCAGCCAAGTGAAGGTTTCCTCATATTTAGTGGTAAATTTTTAATTTTGCCTAACCCGCTGTGAGGTTCCTGAGTGCTAAAGACTGCTTATGATTGATCGACCGTGTCACAGACAAAGGGCAAGAGGATAAGCGAAGTTGCCTTGTAGTTTAATGGAGGCTGTAAAATGTAAAAGAGCTCTCAGTGATGCATTTACTGCTCTCCATAAAATAATACTCAGTGTGGCCACACAGGCGGAGAGCCACTTGATCTCCATAAGTACAATGTGTCTTTATCCAGTCATCATGTCAACATGTACGTCATAGTGCATGACGTGATGCCGCATTTGATTTCAGACCTTCATATTTTTGTGGAGTGACCTTGCAAAAAGCAGCAGCTTTTCCTCCAACGTTGAACCACATTCTCTCGTGTTTATATGATTAAATGTAAAATGAGCTCAGACAATATGGTTTAGTGGTAATGACAACAGACCAGACTCAATTACCAGTTGTTTATCATAATTAGAGTCAGTAATCTGAACGTCTCTCTAAGTATAATGAATGAGCTGAGCTAAGGGCAGGATGTTGGTCAGCAAATGAACATTCAGCTTCCCTGTCCATAATGTCTGCAATTAATCTTAGTCAGCTCTTGACTCAGTCTGTGATGAAGGGGTCATTTTCAAGGCCACATTAATCCAGACACGTCCCAACCTCATCCTTGACTTTTTCTTTTGAATGTATGATTTAAGAAGCTAAACAACAACCGATATGTCAGTTATAACATCATTACACTCAGTCAAAGTCCTTCAGTACAACCCAAACATACAACATCAACAAAACAGAAAACAGCATGATGATAATTCAGCAATTCAATGAAGAAGAGGCTTTTTTAGATGTGGCTTCCACCTGGATGATTGGTGTCCATGTTAACAGCCAGTTCAAGCTAAAAAATAAATAAAAATGCACATTTATGATGGTTATAATATTAATAGGAAAACACAAATGTAAACCTCTAAAGTTAACTTCCTGCTCACTGACTATTACAGCGTCAACCCAAATGTACTTTTGAAGAAAAATATAGGTCACATTCTGCATAAAATGAGAGACTATTAGATCTACAACAGCACTCTTTCTATTTAGGATTATTGGGAGCACTGGATGAGAATACAGTTATAGCAAGAACATAACTGCAGTGTTATGCTTTCATAGAGTAAAAAGTTGATGAGTAACTGGATGTTTGAGCCTTAGGCCACATGACTGTCTTGCTGAAATTGGCAGTCTCAATAGCTTTTTTCAACAGGTCATAAAAAGGATCATGACAGACACATATTCCCACACTGATGGCTTCCTTCCCCACAGAGAATTATAAAAACCTTACTAGAATGAAACATTTTGAAAGAATAATGAAATATTTGTTTGATTTCTCTGAGCTTACTGTACAATACTTACACAATGTATTACCACCTTTGAATGTTCTGTACATTGTCATCATTTAAATAATAAACTGTTTCTTAAAATTTCAGCTATTATTCTTCACTTCTTATTGTTATTCTTATATGTTATTTGACAACAAACTGTTATTTATTTGGTCCCCCTGAATCATAATGAGGACAGTTCAATCCTGTTATTAAATGTCAAGAATGTAAATAAAATTAAAGCTTTCCTCTCTCATTTAGAACATGAGAAAACTAATTGTGACCCTTCTGACCTTTCTGAGCATTTCAGTATAAGGTTAACTGGAAAGCTTTCCCAAACTGCAGTAAGAAGCTGCCAGTTAAAAAACATCAAACACTGAAACTACCTTGTGGTTGTAATATTGCAGTGGACAGGGCTCAGCATGGGAAAACTGTAATGCTGGCCATGATCGACAGATGTCAGAACACACAGTGCATCACAGTTTGCTGTGTGTGGGGCTGTGTAGCTGCAGACCTGTCAGACTGTGCATGCTGAGCCCTGTCCACCACAACATTAAAATCACCAGGTAGCTTTAATGTTATTGCTGGTCGGTGTAAAAAGATCAGTTTAGAAATAAAACCACCTGTTTTGGACTGTGTATGACATGACAGGGTATACAGGGTTGAACAACCGTGTAGTGGTTAACAGCAAGAAGGACTCAGGTTTGAATCAATAGGTTTCTGTGTGCAGCTTGCATGTTCTCCCTGTGTGGGTTCTCTCTAGATAGTCCAGCTTCCTCCCACCGTCCAAAGACATGCATGTTAGATTAACTGGCAACTCCACATTGTCCATAGGTGTGAATGGTTGTTAGTCTTTATATGTTGGCCCTGTGACAGACTTGAAGAATTGTCTAGGATGTGTCCCGCCTGTCGCCCAGTTAAGAGGCTCCATCACTCCTAAGACCCCCAAGAGTTGGATGCTGGATAAATGATGTTTGACATCATCAAAGTGCACACATGGGTAAATGGGTCCTTGTGAGGGTGCATAAGATCAACAACATGGAGGGAAATAGTAACCTGTAAGATGAGCTGTGAAGAACATTCAACTAAAACTCCTAAGTTTCTTAACAGGTTTCACTTCACAATGTCATAAAAACATAAAAAAGCAAAAGCTTATTATGTAATTTATGATAAAAACAGTCATCAATTAATTTTCTCCTAACTACTGATATCATTTTAAGATCACAGAAATATCTTTTTTCATTACAGTAAATATCCATTGTGCACTACTCCTGGAGTAAACTTACTTTTGGCAGCCCGTGTTTATTTTCCTTTGCAGAGTGGATAGATGGCTGGATTACCCAACCATCATTACAAGTGAAATTGCTCCTGCAGCAGAGGTTATAAAGTAGCCCTTCTAGCGATTTTTAAAATAAGGGCACTGTCAGACTGGGTGGCCAGGCTGCAATGCCTGACAGAAAGAAAAGCTTCAATTGTGTTTTCTATTGTCATTTCTTGCCCCCCAATACAATAAATACCACCCCTGTCAGATCAGTTATGCATATTGCATGAATAATACTGTGGTTGGATAGGAAAAGGTTTCACAGCATATATGTATGTGTTCTCAGATAAAGCAGCCTTTATCTCTTGTGGTCTGATCACTGAGGAAAAACAGTTACATAAATGGAACCAGTAATGGACGACAATAAAATAAGTAAGAGCTCTCTTTGATCAGCAGAATGAGGAGTATCATGTCATTAAGTCTGTCTTGAATGCAGTCTCTTCTCTCTCTAGCCCATCTAACCCATTATGTACTATGAAAAATAAACCGGCTGTGTGCTTTTCTCATCAGTTTGATATAGTCAAAATGTTACAGTCTCAATTAACTAATTTCACAATGTCATTAACTTACTCAAACCAAATTCACTTTGTAAAAACACATACAGTACGGTATGTTTCTGGGACACTTATTATAGTCATATTGTAGCTTCTCAGTAAAAAGAATGATTTACTGAGAGAGAAAAAAATCTGCAAATTTTCACCCAAACATAAAATAAAAAAAAATGTGTGTTCAAAAGTGGGCTCAATGCTACTAGAATATTTAGTAATCCCTAAGTAAGTAAGTGGAATGACATAGTTTATAGTATTTAGACTGAATTGGATTATAGGATGAATATATTCAGTAGAATAGGGAGGATTTGGTTATGGGTTTTTATTAGATTATGTGATTCTTGATCTGCTGAAAAAAAAATTCCAGAAAACATATTTTACCATTTAAATTTATTTGAGCTGCATTTTGTGTATGAGAGGCGTGATAAAAAGGTGTATTATTTACTGTACTTAATTGCAGCTGGCAAATGACCACATTAACACTCAATGTTGAGGATGCTGAGAGTGTTGCATCCCAGAGTTGTTTGTAATGGGAGCCACACACAACTGTCGTTCATGAGAAGACTGAGCTGTCTAATGGGTGGCCATTTGTCTAGTGTTGCTTGGTGGCAACTAATGGGCACAGGATGTGAATTAATAAATAATGCCCTATAGCACATGTGCGGACAATTAATAGAGTTTAATGAGAAACAAGATAGACGACCGAGGGGCAGGTGACAGACCTACATTTACCAAAGTTGGGTGTTGGAGGCAACTTCTCTGCTGGAAAAAAAGACATGACTTAAAGAGGGTCAGAAACTGGGGACAGAAAGCTTTTAATCATGGAAGGCAACGGAGAAGCCAGCTGAAAATAAAACACAGCTCATTATTGTTGTAGTATATGGTAATTGTATTATGACCTGCAGTTGTTTTACTTAACAGTATGATAGTTGCATTTTCCTGCTTGTTTGCTTTCCACAAGCAGATATAATAAGGGTCAAAGGTGAGTGTAGCTAGATTCCTCTGCACAGTACAAGTCTTGATACCCAATAAATGTAACACACCAACTAACACCAGTGGTGGAAACTTTGAAGTAGGCAAAATTATAATACTAATACAGTTGTTAGCCATTTATTGCTGCTTGTTGCTAACATGTTCCTATCTTTTAGGGTGTTTTGTCAGCTGCAACAGATACAACTTTTGCATACTGCAAAGTAGAAGAAAAGTTTGAGTAGTTAGAGAAAAAGGTGGCCATTCATATTCATAGGAGAGTGAAGTGCATTACACAACACGGAGCCCATTCTGAGCTTGGTGATTCAGCACTGGGCTTGTCTCTATCAGATAAGATGACAGACTAATATTGATGGGTCTTGTCCTTGCTCAAGCTGATAGTGTACAGTGTACGGAGACACAGGGCCACAGCATTCCCCAGGGCTTCCCCTTGGCTTTGCAGCACAGCCAGAGGAGGAGGACTGAATTTGTAATGAGAATCTGAGCAAGAAATGTGGCTGTTGTATTGGAAGCAGTAAATAGCAAGCACATTTTTTTTTCAATTATTGACAAAATGCCCTTCACCTGATGAGGTCCAGGAACGTTGCAGGGCCTATGGTGAATTGTTGCTTGTTCTATTCATTGAAAAAGAGCGCATTCATCACGGGTTACTGAGCAGGTGCTTGCAGTGATCATATTAACAGGAATTATTACTGGCAGGTGGAATCGCACATATTTAAAATTCAAATCTCTGCGTAAACTTTGGTCTCGTCTTTGTAAAGAAGACAAACATTGGAGTTAAAGTATGATCCGGTTGAATGTGCATGTCTGTTTACTACACCTCACATATTCACCTGTTCAAGGTGCTCAAAGTTGCCCAATGAATGCTGCATTAGGCTTTTGACACTGTGGGAGTCAACAGGAACTACGAGTTGTAGAAGAGAGAGAGACAGATGAAAGGACTTAACTTGATTTCTAAATAAATCTAATTTACATTTCTCAACAATTCACCACTTATCCCACAGATTTTTTAATGCCTAGGCAAATACACTGACAAAAAAAGACAAGTTTCTCTCTATCCAATGCAGCATCTTAAAATTGTAAGCTCTGCTTCAGCACCCACTATCTTAAAGCTAGTGGCTATGTGTAGCACATAATCCAATATGTCTTCCAACGAGTTCCACTGAAAAGCCATTAGACCCACAGTGCTCCTTTCATCGAAAACCCTAATGGCCTTCTGCTTGGGACAGGTGCTCCACAAATTGCTTCCTCTCAATGATTAATGAGTAAAGATTTAGGAGGGGGGCCCAAGTGCATGGGCTGTGTGGGAAGACTGTGTGTGTGCATAACTGTGGTGCTGCTTAACAAAAATGTAGAATAGCCGGTTAAGTTAGAGACTTTCCGAGAAATTCTACTCCTGTTGATTCATATTCAAAACATGTTGCATAGTGCCTGTTTCACATTAACAGACTCGGAAACCACTTTATTTTAAAAAGTTCATTGCTGTAAAATGAAGTTTTACCAACGCTTGTCTGTCTAGACTGAGAAATGCTGGGTATGAAAAGCCTGGACACAGGAAATCTGACAGGAAAATAAAGCAAATACCCACAGACCCCTCCAGAAGTATTGGACCAGCAGAGCAAACTCCAAAAACCCAAAGATAATTGGGTTTGACATTTAAACATTTTTACGTGACAAAATTTTAGAATTTCAGCTTTTATTAAAATGTAATGTACATGTTGCTATGTAAAACCTGTGATGACCCACTGACAAGCTCAGAATCAATTTAAAATTATTAAAAAAATGTTTTGGAGAGCTATATATAGCACTCTGATGTGTTCAGCCTTTGTCCCTCTTGCTCGCTCTCTCTTTCTCTCCCTCAGGAGCAACAGATCCGTCTGTGTATAAAGCAAATGTCACTGTCAGCACAGTCAGTTGTTGACACCCAATCCTTCAAATAAGTTAAGCAAGCATGTACAAAGCCTACCTGATGAGGATAGCTCAGCTAACATTACTTAGCTTCAGCAGCTGGGTTGTGGAGGTCGAGATTAACATGCTGTACACAGCTGCTAGTCAATATAGACTGATCGGGTCAAGTGGATAATGTTAATGTTAAAGTCTCTATAAGTCGAGGTTTTCCCAAACTCAAAAAGGGCTCATCCTGAGGAGGCACAGAGTTGGTCTAGACCAGAGATATTAGTAAAACAGAGTCGACTTAGCTATTCAATTTTTTTTATATATACATATATATATATATTTCCAGGCTTCAACCGGTGCTGTTGTGGCAGCTGAAGCATCAAGTCAAGGTCAGGAACAGATAGTTGGAGCTAATAAAGAGAGAGATGCAGGAGAGGAGGAAAATAACAGATGCACGCCAAACACAAAGATGTAGAAGCAGGGCACGGCAGAAAAGCAGGTTTCTTTAGAAAAAAAGGGCCTCATTTGGATTCTTTCTTGCACTGTTCAGTTTATTACATAGTGTGACCTCTTTATAATAATCACATTTTAACCTGGATACCAAATGTTGGCCTCCAGAGCCTCCGTAGTATCATTCAGCATTAATTCGAAGCGTGTATTCTGGGGTCTCTGTTCTCATGCAAGACTTTTCATGCCAGTTGTACCACCGTGGTAGTCCAGTTCCAAACAGCCTATTTGGCACACTGCTTTTATGTTGTCATCATTCAGTTTATAGTGCAGAAGCACCATACATCATCTGCAATTTGCCTTTCCTTTACTGTTAATGTGAACTAGAATCCTGACAGTCACTGCTGTGAGTGAAAGGGCTGTCAGGCACCCAAGCTGAGATGGTAGGCTACATACAGTAATTCCACATTTTAACAGTGCACTTGTGTTAATATTACAACAATGTGCTGACAAAATCTGTTTTGCAGGTTGCCTTTATTGACATCCTCCCTAAAAGAAAAAAAAAAGTAAAATATCCAAATACCAAAATTAAAATCTGAACACCTGCTCAAAGAACAAATGTCTGAATAGTTCAATATTCAGGTCCTGATGTGCTTTGTTGTTGTTTTTTCTTTCTATCATGCAGCACATGGCAGGTGACAGAGCTGCGGGCCCGGTGCTTCACTGTTATAAATCCCTACAGTTCCTCAGTCTGCTGGAGATCTCTTCTCTACCTTCTCTTGTTTGAACTGTGCCACTATTTCTGATATCCCATGTCTCACTCAGATTACCACATTGCCTCGTATGTTCAGCTATTTTGAGTTTTCATTATGTTTTGTTAGAATAAATATTTTTATTTGCCTTTCAATCTGCATCTTTCTCTCTTCTGTAATAGTTTTAGTAGATTTAGGCTGTGACGTACATGTATTTAATGCAACACGTGGTTCCAAAACATACATTTATTTAATCCACAAACCATTTAGTAGTAGCCTATTATGAGTTTAATGTACATAACGCAAAGGCATGAAACATTGCCACATCTCTAATGTTTTGCGCCTCAATTTTAGAACCAGACTGTCACTGATAAAATCATACACATTTGCCTTCAAAATGAAATACACTGCTAGCTGTTTAATAATGAGTAAGGCAGTGACAATGCCTGAAACTCCTTAGTGCCAACATAAAATTAAAATATTGTGATAGAGCCTCTGAGCAACTGTTTAACTGCTTTCTATTCAAATCAAGAAATTCTGTACTTAAGCAAAAATACCCATGTAATCTTTCATTACTCTGTGTTCTCCGAAACTGATAAGCCAAAACTGTGGGCATTTGTAGAGCAAGGCAGAGAGAAAGGTGGAAAGAAAAAAAAAATCATTTTTCTCTCTGACTCGTACTTATGGAGGTTGCAGGAAAGATATTCAGGATAAGCAGCTACTCTGGGAGGGAACCTGTGCCTTTGCTTGCTTTATGTGATTTGAATTCTCAGCATGGCAGTGGTGAAGGTGAAAATGATTCGGGAGCCTTTACTGTGGCCCCGTGTCTCTGCGCCAAAGAAATGACTGAGCAAGAGGACACTAGGTCAAGATAATTACAGCCATATTGCTCAGAGATAATGGTTTGTTATCTGACATTCGTTAGCAATTGTTTGTGCATATGAATTATGAACATATGGCTGTGGAGCATGAGGAAAAGTACAATTTTAATATTTCATCTTTCAAAGCTTTTTTTTTTTTTTTTCTAAATGAGCAGCATGGTAATGTGACCACTCCTGGCAGAGTAAGCCCACCAATTTCTATATTTAATCATTGCTGCCTAGCAGTCTGTGCCTGGTCCACAAAGATCCATGCACATATGCCTTCACTCCAGAGTGAGCTTTAAGCTTGGGAGAGAGTTTTACCCTCAGTCAGTTGTAATGCAAAAAGTCTTTTTGTTTTAAGTGAAAAGAGTCTTCAACCGAGGCTTAATGTCTATTTTACAAATTACATGGGAGACATGTACATTGAAGAATAGTTTGTAAAAGTGTGTTACTGGGATCTGCTGAAGCCACCCTCCCAGTTTGGGGGTCCCAGCCATAGTGGTCCAATTACCACAGGGACCACTGATGCCTTCAACTTCCACATCATTTCTAGCTCTTCTCTCAGTCCTTGGTATTTCTCGAGCTTCTCGTGTTTCTTGTTGCCATTGGGTGGAATTGCTACATCTATCACCACGTCCTCCTTCTGTTTTTCTACCTATACTATGTCCAGTGGATTAGCCATTACCAGTTTTGTCCTGGCTTAGCTTGATCATTCCCAACCAACTGGAGGTGGACCCCATTTTGACTTTCAGCCCATAATCGACACAGATGTTCCTGTATACTATGCCAGCCATTTAGTTATGGCATTCCACGTACGTCCTGCCTGCCAGCAACCTGCACCCTACTGTTATATGCTGGATTGTCTCGGGGGAAAAATTTGCACAGCCGGCACCAGTGGTCCTGTCTGTTGTGGTAGACTCCTGCCTCTATTTATCTAGTACTTAGAGCTTGTTCCTGTGCTGCCATGATTAGTGCCTCTGTGCTATCAGTCTAGCATTGCCTTGCCTCTGCAAGTGGTACACACCATGCAGGGGTCTGACTTCCATAAGAGTTCCTCTGTTTTCTCCTCTTTCTTGTTGGATTTCTGTGCCTGAGTTAGTCACTAAGTACGGGTCAGTTGGGGCCATGTTCCTGATTTAGTCATGGATCTTTGTTCTTTAATCCTGGATAGGATGAATGTTCACTTGTCCTCTGCCTCCTTCCTTCTGCTTAGTGTACAGTCTCATTGTGAAACCTTCCATGCATTGTAAGGACCTTTCTTGTCTTGATGTCAGTGCCTTCTATCTCCTCTTTTGGCCAGCTTTTTGTGCCAACAGGTTATCTGATGACCTATGTGTTGATTGCCTGGATTTTGTTTTTTCTATTCAGCTGTGTTCTCAGGGCCTTGCCTTTCTTTTTACAGGTATTTGGTGGATAATATTCTCCTTGTGGCCTCTTTCTTATTGCAATTTGCCTTATTACTTTTAGCTGTTGTCAACATATGCTATTTTACCTTCTGGTAGTACCATACCTTCAGATCTGACTACTTCCCTGTCTTTAGTTATCATTTGACTACACTTCAGTACAATGTTCAAATGACATTGTATTGTTGTTCCATTATATCTTGGTGGTGTGGATCATTGAGTCGATATTTTGTTCACTCCTGGCTTACAGCTTGATGTCATTAATGTAAAGGAGGTGGCTGAGGTGGTTGTTCCTGCAGGAACAGAGCAGACACACAGATACAAAGAGCCTACAAATGACAAGCATCAAGAACAAAGCATTGTGTGGCTACACTTCACCGGAGTTGCTGTTTTAATGTATGCATGCAACAACGTATTTGCATGTAAGTGCAGAAAAAACATGCAATCTGTTAAACACTAGTAGCAAAAGTCCATTACATACAGGCAGAGAATTGCAAAGTTTACAACCACTTAGTAGTTAATCCTATGGTGCTCCAGGAAGTAGTAGTTATGCAGGAAACCTAGAGCCAACACACTTGTTAACTAAATTATATGAACATGTTTTAATGATAAAAAATAACCATTAGTCGTTTAATTATGTGTGGTCATGAATTCTGAACTATTCATCCATTATCCGTCAGTCAAGTTATTGTCCTCTTAAACAGACAGCTTAACAGGTCGCAGTCTGTTAACCATTCACACGTCTGGGACTTTGGGCAATTTAATGTCACCATCTAACCTTAACCCTAACCGCATGTCTTTGGATGGTAGAAGGAAGCCAAAGAACCTGGAGAAAACCCACGCAGACATTGGGAGAACGTGCAACCCTTGAACCCTGGTCCTAATTACAGTAACCTACAGTAGCTAATTACACCTTCAAGGCACCCTTGTTTAAAATATTGCTCAGAAATTTACAATTTCGGTTTCACTGGACTCACAGGACTCACAGGTTTCACAGGTTAATTGTTATGTAAAAATAAAGCTATGTTAATTCTGTTCTATTAAAAATAACAAAAAGTATCTATACCATTAAGAGTAGTAGTATCACTAATGCCCATGCCTATGCTTTCAGTAGCATTTCAGAAGAGTGTGCCAGGAATGTTACACCTGTTCCCTGAATCAAATCACAACTAAACTATTAAAAATATATTAAATTAATGAATGTAAACAATAAAAACTCTGTCCAGTCAATAATTTTTAGCTATAGTGGAGATTACTGTACATTCCCCTTTTTCCTCTACATTCTTGTTGTTAAATTTGAGGTGTCATTCTGAATTTCAGGATATGATTGGTTTGGTATTCCGAGTGCATCACTTTCAGCAGACTTTATTTTGTTGTAGCTTAAATTTTAAATGGATAAATAATAATGGATAAATGTTTAACCCAGCCTCATTAATGCAAATGATGTGGACAAAATTATAGAAGTAGAAAATTATTTGTTTATGCAACTAATTTGCTTTATAGAAAATTCAATCTAGCGAGAGACTAATTGACTGAGCAAGCCCTCTTTCTTACATCACCATCAGGTGTGTTCAGGGAAGTGCAAAAACACCCTGCTAAACCCTAAAAAACGACAGCCGTTGAGCCCCACACCGATAACTGATGATTTTCGTTTTTTTCGTGGGTGTTTTTGCTATTGTAGACTCTGATGTTGCTGCCTCGCTTGCCGCCTCTTCTCTCTTAATATCCTCCTTTCTGTCCATGTGTCCTTACTGAGTGTATATTGTTCTGTGTATATTGTATTATCTTCTGGCTCAACATCTGTCGAATCAGAAAGAATGTTTTAAAGAAACATTTTGGTATAATTCATTTCATAATGTACCTTTAAGAATAACATTGTCCACATCCTTTCTCTTTCTCTTCATCCCACTGTTACTGGTATGACCCTTTTATAATAACAAACTCTGTTTGATGTGTCTCCTGATGCTCATCAGGCTCTCCCTCACTCTCTGGCCTGGAGCCTTGTAGTTGACCCTCATCTTAAACTGAATCAGCATTAAGAATAACATTTTTCACAGCATATTTCATGCAAAGCTGCAACAATTCTAACAATTCCTATTCTGAATGTCAACTGTCATCTCCCACAAAAAAAAAAAATGTCATAAAGTATTTCGTTAACATATTTGCTGGCCTTACCATTCCTCAGTTCACAATAGTTATTGTAAGGATTGTACCTGATAATCTGTTTATCCAGAAATCTCTGAATTGGGGCTTTGTTAGTAAAAAGAAAAATCACTATTACATGTTGCAAAACATAAACAGCAGCTCAGGTCACTGCATTACTTTGCACATCTTTTATGGTTTTGGGCTACCCTTTCCGTTTCCCAAGAAGGAATGATTACCAAAAAGTAATGCAAATATTGATGCTATGGCAATTTAACTAATGTGGACTAAGTTTAGCAAATATGGGCAACTTGTATATATAAGCAGCAACAAAAAAAAAAAAAAAAAAAAAAAAAAAGGCAAATGAGCTGGATCCTGGGCAACTTTAGATCTCAGATGGTTTTAAACAATTCTGACTGTCTAAACACACCTGATCCAGGTAATCAGCAGTGGGGATAGAAGGACCAAAGGAAGGCAATGGGCATTGAGGACCAGGTTTGGGAACTCCTGACCTAATGGATTGCAGTCATTTATGACTGATTAAACATTTACAATCACATGGTTGGCACCAAATCAGTAAGGGATCAAACAGGATAATATTCAAGTTCAACTTAAGGCCAGTAGCTCATCTCTCTTTAACGTTGCCAGGTCATTAATCTGACTTTAATCACCACAGTGTCCACTGGAGCTCCTCTTCTGGCTGTCAAAAACCCATTAGACTCTTCTTAGATTGAGAGAAGTGTCTGACCAATACACTCTGCCACCCCATCACATCACCAGTCCATTTAAACATCTTGTGAATCTTCCTGTCACTGGCAGGCTGTAGAAACGGGCACTATCATTGCTGAACTTTGAAATGAGAAGGTAGTTGTGTTGTTACAAAAGACCATTTGGAGACATAGCATTCTTAAAGCCAGTAGCAACTCTACATGCCTGTGATGACCCAAAATGATGATAATAGGAGCCTGAAATCTTACTGTGCCTGAACGTTACTGCATCACCGTGGGCCTTAAATAGCACAGCGAATGGGGGACTCATTTTGAACCTAGCTATATGCTGGCTGCAATAGTTATTCACATAGGTAATCTCTCCTCAAAGCATTTATATGAAATGTGAGTGATGAAAGTAGCTGTTGAAAGAATGACATGACATTCTCACCTCCACATACCTAGCCAAAAAACAAAAATACAACTCAAGAAGTCTTGATCTCAAAATTCTGCACATAGTGTTTTCAAAACACAGATAAAAAAACACTTTGATTGAGCCTTGAACACCTCACCTACAAATGTTTCTGACCTATATTTTCTATGGCTGTATGGTCTCTGATATCCACACACTGAGAACAAGCTTCTAAGCAGATGCTTCATGGTTTTAACGTTTCACTAAAAAGGAAGGTGATTTACTTTAAGATCATTTACGTGTCAAGATTTAAAATTTTGTAATGATAGAATCTGTGGTGCATAATACAAACAACAAACTCTTGTTGTTTGTATTTACGAAATACAATTATGTTAGGCTGTGAAAACACTGACATCTTTGATTTGTATTTTTTTTGTTAGATAAATAGAATAAATAGGTAAAAAAAAATCATAGACTTTTAGTTAGTATTGCTTTTTAGAGAAAGTCCCAACTTTGCTTAGTTTATAATATATGACCTTCATAAAAAAAGAGACTGAAGACACCACTAATGGCTATAGGTATTTTACTGAACCACCTAAACTAGGGCAGTGGCATTATTTTTTATTATTATTGAGGAATATGTGTGCACCTGGGCCAACAAAACATGAAAATGACTTGGTAGGTGATCTGAGCAGGCATAAACACTAGTAAACATGATGTATTTACAACAAGAAGGGCATTTTTGACTCCTAATTTGCATGAATGGAGATGACATTTTTTTCTGTCATCTTTCTGTCCCTCTTTCTTTTTCAGCCAACATAAACCACTGGTGCCTTTAACATTTGCCGATCAGGCCTTGGACAGAGATTTCATAAAAGTGAATAGCCTGTGGAGCTTTTGACCACTGGAGCAATGTTTTTATGAGTGGGTCGTCTTTTAGCTTGGCTCGCGAAAGCACACAAAGGCAAACATGGCAGACTAGGGCTGCAAATGAATATTCTAAATTTGATTCTGTAATAGATTAGTGAAAAAATCATCAATGTCACCGCTGATTGAAAATGAAAGGTAGGTCAAACTGAAAAGAATAATTCAACCGTGTGGTAATGATGGCAGAGTTCACAACCCAGCACGGCTGCAGACAGAGTGGTTTGAGGTCTGAACAATCTAAAAAGCCGTGTCTGGAAATACTTTGTTGAATAGACTGCAAACAGTGGAGCCTTGACATAAAGTTGTTAATATGTTGCATGCATTTCAGAAATAATGAATGAAGAAATCTCGACAGGACTGCTTTAACAATAAAAACACATACATTTCTACAACGGTTTTGTTATTCCTCTTCAGCTCTTTATCTGTCTCTATTTTAAATAATACTGTCCATAATTGTCCGATACAAGTTCTAATTTTAATGTGTTGGTCCACCCGTAGCCTATACTGAGCAAAAAACAGTACATTAAAAGTAATGTAATGCTGACATACTGTTACCATCAGTTGCACAAAGGTCTAATTGAATGCATTTGATAGCCCCTTTTGATTTTGCTATAGTGTGTTTCATTGTTTCTTACAATGCATGCATAATATTACTCTGTAATGCACACAAATACAATACAATATCTTGGAAATCTAATATTTCCTGTTGCAAAAAGACTTAGACCTCATTAGCAGCCTATCAGCTGATGCTTTGACGTGCTGCATTTAGTTGTGCTTTTGCTGATTTTGCACATTTAACATGATTTGGATTCAAGCACAGTGGATGTGCATCCAAAATAACATAAGCACAAGGGTTTACAGTCACCAATTTACTTTTGTCTATAGCCTGTGTGAGATGAGAAGCAAAAAGACAGAGACTCGGGTGATGTCTTTTACACAGATGATCCGTCGAACTCTATTCGCCTGACACTACCTCTCAAGGCGGCATAAAGAAGGACCAGCATGGACCCCCCACAGTACTTTGGTGCCTTTTATACAAAACAGCATAACAGCATATTGGCGCAGTAAACCCGCCTTGAATGGGCAGTGTAAAAGGGGTTTTTGACACAAACACTCACAGTAAAATGACCTGCCAATCAACATCGTATGGCTGAACATTTTTATGATTGCTGTGTGCCCATTGCCAAGCTAATCAAGTAGCTGATTGGGTATTTCTGCTGTACCATCAACGAAAGTTGGCACTTGGGATGGATATTTCCTCTCTTCTTGGGGTACACTTGTTCATTCGTAATCACTGCAGTTGTTATTCAAAATACATGTTACCACAGTGAACTAGAGCATGACATTCACTGCAGTGAGTTAGCGGGACCTCAGGCACCCAAGCTAGAATATTTACATTTTAATAGTGCTAATAAAATTTAATTATTACTGATATCTTACTTTTAGTTAAAAAGCAAAGGAAAACCAAATATGAACACAGTAAACACATTTATTAAGCTCTTATTTATTAATGTCAGAAATCTAAATTTGAACTGCAATACCATACCTTCCATTTCCTACCATACCTGAAAAAAAAGTGAACACTTTATAGTACCTGAATAATAAAGTTTAGTAAGAATCTCTTTTTTAAATTCTGACTAAACATGACTGAGCCTACACCTGAAAATAGAAATAGGAAGAGGAAGATTACATGTTTGTAATTCTAAACTTAATCACATTTTAATATCACACAGAGATAACTTTAGCAAATACAAAACACAGGTTTAAATCACTTCATCATTTCATTTATAAAATGGAAAAAAGTTCTAAACCAAGTAAACTTTAACATTTGAACATATAGAACCAGGATGGTTTGAAGAACCAGAATGGTTTAGAGCTACTATCAGTCAAGCAAAAGGCATGGTAAAAAATCTGCTTGGCCAGAAATTAACTAAAAGTTCATTTTGGACCCTGAATACATTTTATTCTTCAGTTTAAAAGAAAAATACGATGACACAATATTTACAGAAGGCCACTGAATGTTCTTCTTTGTTAAGGAAGAAAAGCATACTAAAGCATAGCATACTCAAAGCATACTAATGACATCATCAGATTAAAGGAGAAATATTGAAAGTTTAACTTATAGCAACCATGAGCTACTGCAGAAATTATAATAATAATAATTTCAATGTTAACTATTAGTTAACTAACTATTATCAGTTCCTCTGGCTCATTTTAAAACTAGAATCATGTGCATTCTTAACTCAGAAAGCAAAGTCCTTAAAGGAAGGAGCCACAAAAAAAAAACAAACTTCTAAACAATTAGTAATACTCTGGAGACCTCTTGGAAACCCTGCTTAAACCCTACAATTATATGCATAGCAAGCCTCCGGGAAGGACTTGAAATGTTATTCATAACACTGAATGACAAGCAGGCAACAGGATCATTAAGAAGAATAAACATTCCTACTAAGTAAGGGAAGGCGCTCATAAATTCCTGCACTCCTGTTTTTAAAAGAACTAAAGCCTATCTCTTTGTATGCTAATGAACTTGGGAACAGATGGTGGGGGGGTGGAGCATCAGGCTGGATTTTCTGCCACTAAATGTGCTATTTCTATTTCTTTCTGCACTTATCAGATTTTTTCAGTTCCAATACAACTACCTGTTCCTGGACTTTGCGTATCAGTTGATTCCTGATACTGATCCGATCGCTGAATATTCACAGTAGTTGTCTACTTGCCTTGTGGACACTAATGGAGGCATTAGCCTTGACTTAAGCATTGCCTTTCTGACTTTGTAAAACAAAATGCATCAAATTCATAGATACATGTACTGAACTTTTATTATTATATTTATTATTAAAATAAATAATTGTTCTTTAGCAGCAATTTGGAACAGGATTCAAAATAAATAGGACTTAAATTTCCCTTTAAACATTTAGTGCAAACGGAGATTCAAAATCCACATACTGTCAGACACGCGCTGAGCCTTGAATGTATCTAGACATTGTGAATGTGTGAAAATGATGTGTCCTGCTCCCTAACCTCTTTCACAATTTGATCCTAATGAATTGCGGCATTTTTTAAATTTTGGAATATGCTCATGTCATCAGGGAAGAAAAAACTCCATTAATGGAAAAACCTGGTCATTCAGTATAATCAGGTAGTCAGCAGACCTCATAACGTTGCTGAACCTGGATCTGATCAACTGCAGCAGGCCCAGATCATAGCACTGCCCCCACAGACTTGTACAGTAGACATAAGGCATGATGTGTGCATCACTTCCCCCGCCTCTCTTCTTACCCTGATGCACCCTTCACTCTGGAACAGCGGAAATCTGGACTCAAGAGACCATAAGACCTTCTTCCATTGCACAGTTCTTAACCCAGTTTTAGTAGCTACATCAATCTCCTTGGACGTTTCTTTGCTGTGAAGCAGCTCAGTAAGTGTGTCATGTCCAAACATTAGCTGTGTTATAGTGCTACAGCATGAAATAATACAATGTCTTATCCATGATATCTATGTTGTGCACAGCTGAATGTGCATTTAGAAACGACTGCATGTATCATAATTCTGATCAGCTGTATCTTCCTCTGGTGATCTACAGCGCTGATTTCCATCTCACCAGTTAAAATTCAAACTCCTTCCATCTGCAAAGTCTGCAAATGTAAACAAAGCAGTGGGAGCTGTAGGCTGGTTGCTTCACAATGAGAAAATAAATTAACAGCATATTTGCCCACCATCTTCACAGCTGCCGCCCTCCCACACTTTGAATTAACATAGCAGGCAAACATTTATAAAACCTTCCAAGCGCATGGAACACAAGTTGATTTTCTGAATTTATACAAATGAACAATCCACATGCAATATATATAAATATATAGCAGTTAGAATTGAGAATGGGAGAACAGAGTGACTCAGCCTTTTCCAAATTAGCTTTACATGTAATAATTCCATTTAGATTTGCTAATGCCATGTCGTGAACAGCTGCTCTAATCAGAATACAGAGGACCCTCACAAAATGTGTCCATAGTGGATAATTCATATACCCAAACAAACAAGCAATGCATGAATCATTCTCATTCATTCTCACAAGATACTGCTCCTGGCAGCCTCCAAAGTGTACGTGGAATTACAGTCTAAATTTAAATGTACATTTAATGTTTGAAACAACTACATTACTAAATTGCATTTAGACTAACACAACAATGATAAATCTAGCTGGAACATTTTTTCTCTTCACTTGAATGTTTTTGCAGGTCTTGGAAAGTGAGAAAAAAAAAAAAAAACGTTTAAGGAATAGTACCGCCGTAGCTTCTCATGGCTCTCAGGCCTGTGTCCCTAACCCTGAAAACTCCTTAGTTGCATTTTCTTTTACAAATTCTGAAAGCTTTTAGGAAACTTTGAGCATCTAGTAAGGTCTTTTCATTCACTTTTGTATGTTTTTGTAGTTGTTCACCTCCAGATATGGAGTCCACGTTCACTTTTATATGTGTGTTGTCCACAGCAGCCACCACACCAGAATTATTTCATTTCACATAGCACAAATTAATCCAAATATTGTAAATAATTAAGAGACACTGGATCCATAAATAAGACATTTTAAGAATGACCCTATGAGAAATCATATAACTGTTACGTTTGTACAAACAACACAACATTTTTTACATGGAGAAGGCATGTCTCTCAGTAGCTTTCATTACCCGCTGACAAATATGTCTTGTCTGACTGATGGATCGTTGCCGGCCAGAAGACAAAGTGAACTGGAGGTTGTGGGGAGAGTTATGACTTTTAAAGGATCATAAAGAACCTCTAGGCGACAGCTCTGTAGAGGATTATTCAAAGCGCTTTAATTTATTGGGTAATTTTAAAGGAAGAGCCCTCCTTATCAATGAAACTGCTTCAATCTGAATGTGAGTCTTCTGACATTTAACTCAATTCTCCCCAGAGCTCCACCATTATGATGAATGTCCAAACATTCCCGAAAGATTCTGCCACATAGACAATATACACTGCACCAATTATAAAATAAAACTTCAAATATCATTTTTTTGAGTCTTAGGCAGCTGTGGATCAGATGGTAGGGTATAGTCATCCATCATCCCCTGGATTGGTCTTTCAATCGTCAGTTCTCCCTGGCCTCATGTCAATGTATTTCCAGACAGAACACTGAACCCCAAAGCCCCAAAAAGGCACTATTGGTGTAATATTAGTATTGTTAGTATTATTATATATAACAATATAATAAAAATTTCAGTTCAGTACCACACAATCGCAACACAAAACTAAAAATTCAACATAAAACAGCACAATTTAGAATATCATGTTTGTGATGCTTCCAGTGGCACATGGCTGCCTTCAGTTTGAGGTGGTGCTTTTCAAAGTGGGGGAAAAAAACCTATATAAATTATAACATAAAATATTGGCACAGACAGTGGTAGCATTGCTTTTGTGTTCTTTTTGTTCAACAATAGGGAAATTTCCAACCCTGTTTGTCCAAATCATTGTGTTTCTAGCAAACAGTGTGATACATGAGTGCAAATTTGAATAATAACAGGAAGAGATGCATCTGAGTGTGAGATTAAAAACATTGCAAAGACAAGTTCAATATCATTACAAACGTTTTCATTAAAAGCCAGTGTTTGTCACAGAATTAGATTACACCTGTGCTTGTGGTAGGTGAGAGAACGCCAACTGTAGTGTAGACCTATGCATAGCAGAGGGAGATAACTCTGACTCTGGCACACCTTGCTCAACACCATATGAGATTACTAGATAACCAGATTTGTTAGCGTTGACGAACCCCACGACAAAATCACATCTCTATACCATTATTTACACGGGCTCAGTCGAAACCAGAGTAAGTGATGCAAAACATTTTTACAATATAGATTCCATTAATACAAAAAGCATCACTGAAGCATAAAATACAGTAACACATAAAACCCACATTTTTTTTTTTTTTTTTTGGATATCAGTCACATATTCAGAATCGCTCATATCCTGCTCTTTGAGGAAGTGAAAATTATTTCCTATAGTGTTTTTCAGATTTTGTCTTTTTGAGTTCATCGTGTGTAACAGTTGTAATTCTTAGTTGTTTGAATAATGGTTTATTTCTGCAGTTAATGTGCTGGGAGATGCTTAAAAACATAATTTATTTACCTTTACCACGGGAGAAAAACACAGTATATCAGAACCCTAACATATTAAACTTAAAGAAAACATGCAGGGCTGACTTTCATAAAAGACAATATGACCACAGACACTAAAGTGCTAACTAGCCTAGCAACATTAAAGGTACAAGCCATTTAACATATATTATCTGCTGTCACCACATAATTATCTTTTTCTCAAATATAACACAAAACCCATTTTCCCTACATATAAATTCCAGAAGTAGATCTAGAAATTCACAGCATGCCAGGTGCAAATTGGAAAGAGAGAGGTTCCACGAGGCCAGGAAGAGCAGGTTGAATTAAGATTAGTCTTTGACATTTCATGACACAGTGACTGTCTTCTCTCTCCACCCTATGTCACAGAAATATATTGCTCCTCAAAATTTGATATTCTATCAGTCAATCAAATACAGGGACGAAGGAAGCGCTTCCCCCGTGTTGTAATGCTAAATGTGTCTTTAGTGTCATAATCGGTGGGTGAACGACAGTCACCTTGCTACGGCAGAGACTAGTGAACCAGCACTCAGAATGAGAATGTCTATCAAGGGCCTAATTAGCAAAGGGCAGATGAAAACTCTGAAGGAGAGGTCACATTGGTTGATAAACGTACTGAATACGTGGTTATACAGGAAGGACAAAGATCAGATTCCTTTCCATTATTCAAAGACATTTCTGTACTGACCTTTGACCTACTATGTGCAGTGATTTCAGAAACTATTAGGACCCCATCCATTTTGTGCAAGGTGTTTTTACACCATTTCACTTTCATTCAGAGACAAAAACTGAAATCTCTCATTTTCAAAAGTATACATTACACCTGCTTTTGTGCAACCCCTCTCAAACTTCAACACACTATTTGGGAAGCTACCCTGAGAAGCACTGACACAGCACATAGTTGCCATCGCCGTGCTTCATCGTATCTGACGCAGTTCCTGGTGCCAGACACTGTGCTTGGAGTTCTGCCCAAAACGTTCCCATTTGTCTCATTCGACATGAGAAACTTTTTGTCTCACAGTTCTTTATCTGGTGTTTGGCAAATCCAAGCAGGTCCTCCCATGTCTGCAGAGGACTTGTAAAGATTTATTAGAGTAACAATTTGGTTCTTAACCAAGCTTCTTTTTGCCAAGTTAATAAGGTCCTGTTGGTTCAGACTTCTTCTATTCCAATATTACTGGGATCAAGTTTTACAATTTTGTGCAAAATGATCTGTTCCTGATCACAAAATTTAAAACAGGAAACATGAAAATACTTAGCTACGGGTCTCAAATACGTTGGTATTTCACTTTCACTTTTGATTTGTGAATGGGTCCAAATATTTTCTGAAGCCTTTGTATATCTAAATCTTCCAATTGCCAATAAAATAATATGACACAGCATTAAAAACATCTTTTGACTATTGCATGAATCTGACATAACAACACTTTATTAGTGTTATGTTGTGAAAGAACATATTCTTCGGAGAATAACATCATAAAACATTTGAAGTCAAAGCACTTATACCATGCAAAAACAGTCAGACAACACCTTCATCATTATCATTTTTGTATGCACCTTTATCAACATTAAAATAAATATCGGAGACACGTCTTCGTCAACTAAATTTCCATTTGGAGTCTCTTACTGCTTATTCTCTGCACAGGTACGACCCTTTGAGATCTCAGAAAAGATGAGTGGAGACTCTCACTCTAAAGAAACATCAGCATCAGCACAGCAGGTAGGGACTGCCACGGGGCAGAGTCTGACAAGAGAAACAAGCCCCAGAGCTTGAGGGATGAAAGAGAATAGCAGTTAATGAGAAGATAGCTGGCTTTCCTGCAAATACTAAGCTCACACAAATTGAGTGTTTTGTTTGTGCACCCCAAACCTCACTAACTTATGAAAAGAAGTTTGAGAATGACCGAGAAGGTTCACAGGTTTACTTGTAACATCATACCTAGGGTTTTAACATTGGATATTAGAAATGTACATCATTGTTTATGATTAACAACACCGTATCACTATATTTCTCTTACAGTAAGTGCAGCCTTGAATGCCAAACCTTTGCTCTTTCCACATGACTCTGCATAGCCTCTCTGTGTTTTTCCAAAAATGAAATGATGTTCAAATCCAGCTATATGTCACCCTATCTTTTGGAAAACAAGGGGGCTATAAATGACTGGAAACAGTGGCAGAAGGAAAAATGAAGGGGCTTTGTAATTATGCCTGGAGATTCCAGTACGCTTGAAGATAATTACATAATTAATCCTCCATCGCTGTCAAGTGAGCGCCACTCGCCTCTCTCTGTCACTGCCTCACACTTCCAGGGAAGTTTTCAGAAAGACATTAGCACTGCATGAAAAAGAAATGCAGACACTCCGTTCATTTTTTACCGAGGGCTGATGGAGGCAAACAATTAATAAAAAAATAAAGTTGCAAGGCTAGTGTGAGAAAAAGGTTAAGCATCTAAAGGGGGGGGGGGGGGGGGGGGGTGATGCAGCAGGCAGTAAGTGATGTACTGTCCAGTTCCATGCAAATGCAAGCACACGTGTCCAGTAGATTCATTTTTAAATGAATAATGCTCTACGCTTTCCCTGTGATGACAGATCTTATCCATGCTGTCTTGGCATCTTAAGTCTTTACACACAGGCAGCTCCTCAAACCAATGTTCAAACCACAATCATATTTCATCATCTGATCGGTACTGACAACAATTCAGAGGCATCAGTCACTAAAACTACTGCGTATTTCTAATGCAGAATGTGTTACATATAAACATAGACTCAGCTGTAAGAGAAGAAGACAAATTGCACCACTTAATGTATTATCCTGCCAAGGTTTAAACCATAATTTAAGTTCCCTACTGACATTTTGCGAGAAAGAATAGCAGCAGATAGTGTTCCAATATAAGTTGCTAGTAGAAAGCCTGGAGGAAGTGTGCAGAGGAAATTCGTGTGTATTGTAATAGACAATAAAATCTATAACAAGAGTCTCTGAGAAGCAACAGTTAAAGACAGCTTTGTTTGCTCAAATGACTGGAATAGGTTTTAATGACAGTGTGACGTATGTTAGACTGGATACAGCAGCTACATTTTTACAGTGAAGGGTTGTGTACACAATTACTAGCTTCTAAATCTAAATGTAACATAAAAATAAGAAATGCTCAGTTCAACTAAATCACTGCATGAAAGTTATGATAAGTTAGTGATAGATTTAATTATATGCTGGATAACGCTGGATTCTGATTTCTGGTTACCCTGTTTAACCTGTCGTCAGCTTGATGTTTAGTTTCTTTCTGGTTGTGACTTCTCACTCTGGATCAGACACCACAAACTTAAATGTGACGACTGACTGTGTGGCTGGTCCCCTACTGATGGTTACTGTAAGAAGGCACTGCAGGGAGGACCAGGGCCAATTTAAAAAATTTAATGGAACTACAGTTTAATTAGCCTGTTTCACATGGGAACAATGAACAAACAGGTATTCAGCAAGGCCATCAATTGGGTTAGGTTGTCAGGCCATAAACAATATGCCTCTCTGAGATGAACTCAGAGAGGTTCATTGTGGACCTTTGCAACAGATATTACGAAATAAAAAAATGGAATATGCATCATGTTGCATCAGTAAAATACCATTTAGTTTGGCTCTTTAGTTGCTAACTTCCCCACTTTAATGCTTGATTGGCAAAGGTTACCGTTTACAAAGAGGCTATGACAAGAAAACTGGCCCTGGGGATAAAATGTTAAACTGACATCAGCCAAAACAGATTCACTGATACCATCTGTGATAGAGAAAACTGTGAGCCATAACTTTATTTTGGTCACACTAACAGATACAACATGTGAAGAACATAATGTATCACATAATGATTTTAATAAACATGTAAAATCATTCATCTGGGCTTGTAGACAAATTAAGAGTCAACTGTTACATGTGGATGCTACGGGGCGTTGATGTGTGTGTGTGGCCATGAAAAAAAGAAAAAAGAAAAATTATAAAACAAAGTTATATTTATTTATCAGCATAGGTGAGGTAAAGTTCAGTGTGACTCATTTGTGGCTTATGATAAACTAGCCGTGTTGCACATCAGTTTAAGGACTTTGTCATATGAATGTGTTCTTATATGGTAATAGCCACATTGGTCTTGAAGTTCTTGTTATTATTAATGTACATGTGATAAATCACATATACATGAGGAAAAACATTGAGACTGGTGTTTGAATCATGTCAAAAAAGAAACACACAAGAGAACTCCAGTGATTTTACTCAGATATATCGCAATGGGTATTCATCAGGCTTTATCTCAGCTTGGGCTGGAATCCATATTTTTATCACACAAACCATTGTAGAAAATGGAACTGTGAATTTTAGAAAAGAAATGCAGTTACAGCTATGGAGAGTCATACACAAAGCAAAGCAGGAGCCAGTGGTTCTTGAGTACAACCTATACAAGAGATTGAAATTCAGCTCTTCTCTTATGGCTGGTTTAACAGTTCTAAACCTGGATTTGGCAGTTTAACCATGTACCTTACACGTGCAGATTAAATTAATGCACTCTTTGGTGGTGCCTGCTGTTTCTTAGTGAACTTAAACAAACCATATTCTGATCCCAGCAGACAGTTATTCAGGTCAAGGAGCAGTGAACGGTTTTAAGGTGTAGATTTTGGATGTTAGACATGATGTAGAGTACTAGTTATCCTTCTTATTCTTCCAATTGAGCTCTTAAGAAGATAATACCATGTAGACATTATATAATACTTAACTTCGAGCTAGTGGTCAGTTTTCATTGTTCCAATTAAGCTGAATCGAAAATCACAATTTAGAATATTTCCTTCCTTAAATTAACAAAAAAAAAAAAAAAAAAATGTTTTTTTGTTGGCTCGTTAGCTGCCTAGTTATTATAAGCTACCATAAACCCACTGGCATGTACATAGGTTCCAGTGGGTGCCAGCCACAAGTAGCTGGCTGACAACTGTTGCTCTTTAGCCAACTGTTTTGTCTTTTTCTTTGTAAGTAACATAATAACAAATTTCTTTCTTTTTTTATTTTTTTATTTCTTAAACAAAAAAGATGAAGCGGCCAGGTTTTATTTGGATGAGTCGATAACAACTTCTCTAAACACTTAAACCTAAAACAGCAAAAGAAATAAATAAGAAATTCAGAAAGCAATGTTTTCTGTCACTAAACGTGTTGTACATGCTTCTAAAATACGTCTGAGATGGAGAAGAAATCAGGTTGCATTCAGAAATGGTTTCTCTTGAAGTATTGTGATGCAATTTTGAGACTACATCGATCACCTCTAGGTATGGCTAATTAGAGAGAAACTTCAGGCATAAAATCGGAGTCAAACTTTGTGTACAGGTATGAAATTCCTGCTGTCTACATGTCCACCACTCCACCCAAATCACTTAGTTAGTTCTCCCTTCTCATTCATTTTATTGTGCAATGTAAGATATCCAACAGTCACCTATGGTTTTTACAAAATGTGTTTGCAATTGCAGTTGCACAGTTGGATAGGAACATAACTGGGGGGCACAGGCTGCAATAGTTGTAATACATACTCACACTCAAGTACATGCAGAGATAATTAATTTTTCCAGTATGGTGTAAGCACAATCCTGATGCAACAGTACAGTACGTAGAAAAGAGCAGAAACAATGCACAATGTGTGGGAGGATTACAATATCAGCAGGCTCTCTGGGTGACTCCAATAATGTCAGATTATATCTGCTGCTAGTATCTGTTTTAAACAGCTTAATGACAGTTTAAT
The DNA here is from genome assembly GCF_900324465.2 of Anabas testudineus. Taxonomy (NCBI): domain Eukaryota; kingdom Metazoa; phylum Chordata; class Actinopteri; order Anabantiformes; family Anabantidae; genus Anabas; species Anabas testudineus. The sequence continues at coordinate 14,983,662 of NC_046629.1, read as the reverse complement.
GGATTCAGGAATATATAAGCTTACATAGATTAATGCACAGCATCATGCATACAGTATGCATTATGTACAAACTGATGACATTTCAGGAGCCACAGAGTGTGTCAAAAGCCTTTTTTAAACAGAGGTCCCAGAATACCACTGCTAAGTTGACCTTTCTTTATGATAGTTTTGCCTAAACTTTTTACACAGATGCATGTATTAGGGGTGATGTTCAATGTGACATTTGGCAAAATGTCTCACATAGAGAATCATAATGTTTAATAGTGTTGCTTTCAAAACAATAATGTCAGATAAACAGAGTATGGATGTGCAGTTATAGTCTTGCACAACGTACGGCATGATTTAGATTTAAGCAAACTAATAATTATGACCATGGGTTTGATTACCTGTGAGCAAGGCGTGTGTGGAATAGGACATTTGTTGAAGCAGAAACTCTCAGCTTAAAAGTAGGCAATAGTAACTTTTATGCACTAGTCAGAGATAGCGCAGGAAAGGTTGAGGAGAATCCACAACAGTTAAAGGAGCTTCACACATCTAAGAACTAGAACTAGACAATGTAAAATATTGCAGTGACTAAAAGCTCATGTCCCATTATAGGTCATTTCATAACCAAATAATACATGCACAATAGCACATTGTCTAGAAATTTATTTGGGGTGTAACAAATCACAAAAGTCATGGTTCAGCTCGTATTATAGATACAACACCATTTATAAATGGAAACATTTTCCACAATGTTGTAGGAGGCTTCATTTATATTTTAAAATAATATTATTTGTAAACAAGAATAACTGAAAACTATTATACTGTATTTTTATGTCACAAATAAACTCGGTTGATTATTTGATGCTCCTACTGATCTACTCATGTCATTCACTACTGAGCAGGTAGCTCCTACTTTCACGAGTACTGTAGCAACTCAGGTATAACAAACTAAAGTATCAGCTCACCTGGACTCCTTCTGTTGTCCTGCTGGCTGTCTGCTCTGTGTGGAGGAGCGGAGCCCTGCCCCCAATCAAAGAGACATAGACACAGCCAACCAGTGATAACTATAACATTACATGCTAAATATTTCCCCATTGTGGGATAAATAAAGTCTTTATTCATCTTCTCAAGTTTAAATGACAGTTTAAAACTATAGTTTGGTTCGCAGGGTTTGATTCAAATGTGGATTTCTGACATCAGGACAGGCTCAAAAATACACATACAGCACTCCTACAATTTGGTTTGGTTCTTAGCAATTAACTCCTTGGCATCCAAACGGTTACAGCACATGCTACATAACTGCAGCGTCCCTGGGAAAATCCAGCTGGGGACCTTTACTACATGTTATTCCCCCATCTGTTGAAAATGTCTGTGCTCATGTTTACTGTCTGGCCCCTTACTATCAAATAAAGGCAAAAATCCCAAGAGACAAATAAAACATCCCTTTGGAAGTTCACCTTTTTACGCTTTTGGCAGCCATCAATAAGTTTCTGGCAGAGACCTCTTCTTGGCACAATGGATAAAATACATGGAAATGTGTTGTTTCTCTGGCACAGACCTGACTTCTGAGCAGGGCTCACATATTGGTTGATTCGGGTTCAGATCAGGACTTTTTAAAGGCCATTCCAAGAGCTTGTTTTATCCACTCCACATCCAGCTCTGATGTGTGCTTGGGGTCACTGTCCTCTTGGCGCATGCAACGTTTCAACCATCTAGCTGATGATTTGAGATTATGAAGAATTCTACGTGTAACCCAGTTTGAACATGCACGGTTAAAACAGAAATCAATTTCATGTCAGTGTAACTTGTTTTGCCGTAGAGTTGATGTAAGCAGTCAAATTATTTTGTTAAAAAAAGGCCTGAGAGAGGTTTTACAGTGTAGCAGCAGAGGTTTTACAGCGCAGCGGGGGGTGCGTTTAGCAGTCCCAGAGGAGAGAATGAGGGAGAGGACGAGCACTGCTGTGTGTTCCCATGTGGAGCATGAGAAGCACAGATAAAATTGTTGTCAGAGCTACACCGGAGCAGGGAAAACCAACAAAAAGTAAGAGAAAGCTCCACACAGAACACGAGGAGTGCTAAATGTCAGTCGGATGAGATTGTGCCAGTCACCCCAGCAGTGCATCTGAGATCAGACTTGATTAGTTGGTGCAGCACTCCACCTCTTTTACTGTACCATTCAATGCACAGCCCTGATCCAGAAGGATTATCCAGGTTTTGCAGAATTCGGTACATGTCAGATGGACTCTCGTGCCAAGATGTATATCACAATTGCACCAAAGCATCTCATCTTTATAAACTAACAACTGCTGCATCATGTTTTTCTCTCTGCTGCTATAATAAAGCAAACAAGGCTCATGACAGATATCTTAACACCCACAATTCTGTACTGTTAGCAAAGACTTTGCCTTGGCCTCCATTAAATAATACATGACTGAATGAATGATTTGGCCATTAGAGTCTATGTCAGACTCTACTACTCCTGTTTTACTTAATTTATTAGGCTACCAAAATAATGTTCATGTGACCATTTTATCAGCACAAGTCAGGGCATTAAAAGGTATAGCTAAAAACACTATGTGTGAAAGAAATATTATCATTCCCCAAGCATGGAACGGGCATCACAAACACAGGTATCCAGTTAGTAGTAGGTGTTACAGGTAAAAAAAAAAAGTACAAAGAAGTTACACACTTTCAGTACAACTACTGCTATCTATGTTTCCTGAGTTGTATTGTGCTTACGATGTGGATATTCTTGCCTTGAATTTGTTTTCAAATCAAAACAAATTACTACTGTTGCAAAGTGAGCTTTTTTAATGCATTACACAAGCAGTCATTGGTTTTTGGAGCCCACTGGCAAATATTATTTGTAAGTCTTGCTCCATTATACACTCACCGATCTGGACAATTCTACTGTTGGTCACCTTATAAACCCTGGATAAATGATGGAGGGAAAACATTAAAATAAAGCACTAGAAGTGTTTCCGCTGGCGACATAAATCTTGGCTGCCATGACAAAAGGTCTGTGTGTGGGCTTTACTGACCAGACCAATCAATCTTCTTATCAAACATGTTACCTGCCGGGGAACAACAAGAACAGCTCTGTTAATACACAGTCTAACTGAAGACGTTCCCCTCTGAAGATAACAAGACGCAGCTTGAACACTGTTTCCACTTTTACAGTGGAACCACAGTGGCTAATGTGCAACATGTGGACGTGAGGAGCAAATTTAGGCAAAGAGAGGTCACACAACAGCTGGTGTTACACTGTTGTCCTTCACAGCTGGGTCCTACAGTGCGGCATTTAATTTGGGCACAATAAGTGATCAAGTTCTGAAACTGATATTGGCACAATACAATAAACTCAGACACTATTATGTTTAGTGAATGCAGTGTGGACTACTGACCATCCAGCAAGAAGTTTCTGATTTTACTTATTGTTAACGTTGTTGTGATGTAGCCAATACTGTACTCAACCAAAGAGAGAGGGAAGACGCTCCACTCTGTACACAACATATACAATATACAGTATCATAATATTAATGGCAAGATCGCCCAGCACTAAACACAGGTATTTTGTTTGACAGTTAACTTTTTTTTTTTTTGTGCACTAAGGAAGATTCCCACCCCCCACACCAGAGCTCTTGAGCCACATGATACACTGCATATCAACTCCACTATGCACTTAATCATGGTAAAAACAAAAAGTGAGAAATTATGGCTCTGTAAAAGCAGAATGCAGTTCATACATAATAAAGTGGCAAGTGACTGTAAGTTTACCAATGACTTTTAACAAAAAAAAAAGTTTTTGGCACAGTGGCAAACAAGCTACAAATACTTAATGTATTTGTTATTTTACTTAATGTATTATGTGCTTATGTGCATCATTGATCCAGTGATCAATGCCATGTACCATCTGTGGCCATGCACATGCACTCAACGAATTGTTGAGTGCATGTGTGACTGTTTTGATGATTGATTTTCTGTCCAAAATGCCCTGTGCATTCCTTTAGTGAGCACAAAACGATAGATCCTCCTGTGGATCCAAATTGCAAATTTTTCCAACTCGGTGGTGTTAGAGTAGATATGTTTTTTTCTTCTTGCCTTTGACCCTTCTACATAATGCTCTGTGCTAACTGAGTGTAATGCAGCGTATCAACTAATCATTTGCATGCATCTATGATTTCTAGAATAGCTACTGCCTGAGCTTCTGCTCATGGCCAGCTACACAAATGGATGTCCAGGGGGCATACTGATACTGTTCATTTATGTATTTGTGTCAAAGTCATTTAGACCTTCTAATAACGAATAGATAAAACTTTTCCACTTAGTCGAAGTTGCCAACAGAGATGAGAAGAATAGTAAAAGTGCATGAGTGAATATTTTAAAAGAATTAACTTTTAAAAAATAATGCTGTGACCTCAAAGCTGGACACATGATGAGTGAGTTTCATGTGAGTAAAACAGATTTCTACATAATTTATAATGTAGTGTATTATTTAGTTATAATTGTCTAGTCAGTACATGTTTTTTTTATTATCCATTGGTTCACCATCTCAAGATTAGTTTTCTGTTTGTACTGTACTATTTATGCTGTATGCCCTCTAATATTTGCACTTTGCGGTGTTTTCAGTGTGTAAAACAAACCAGCAACTTGCAACGGCATGGATATAAACAAATTAACCACAGTGCACGATGTATATGCCAAAAACACATTGTGCTATTATTTATAATTAATTAATTATAAATAATAGAAGCAATAAAAATGAAAGTATGACTGTAACGTCGCAATCACTGGCCTTTAAATGCAACGTGCCATGACTGATTTAAAGGCTCTACCACTAGCAACTAGAATTCTTCCCCCCAACCCCATCTTTTTTTATTTTATTTTATTTTCTGCATACACAGCAGAAGCATCCCCAAGGCGCTTGTTCTTAACTCCGCAATGAGGGCAATCCCAAAGTGACTACTTTTTTAAGCACTTTGTGACAGTCCCTAAAGGCTTTAGTCCAGTTTCCAATGAGCATTTTCGAGCACAGAGCAGAGTTAAGTTCAACCAAAGCTGCTGACCTCAGCTCTCTAACCTTCCCCATTAGCAGTCCAGATATCTCTTTGCATTTACAATGCAGCGGCTAGCTCTAGGGTAGGTGCATAAATTTAGTGATGGTGAATGTTTGTTCTAATTAGATTTATGGGTAGGAAATGTTTGGAGAAGCAAGACAGCGCTATTTTATTATTAAGCTCGAAATCAGGTCAGATGAAATGAGCAGCAATGAAGTACACTTTGATATTAATGAGATCTAAAAGCGACACATGGTACCCAGCTGTTAAAAGTTGGACGCACAGTCATTTTTCAGGGTGAATTTAAAAGAATTGTTTATAAAATTCCCAGGACAAAACATACAGAACTGATTCATAACCACATCACAATCGCATATTCACATTACTCAAACTAAACAAATAGAAAAATATCCCGGACACACACTTCCAACCCTAGATTTATTTATGTATACTTTAAAAAAGGGTTGTTTTTGTATGTGTGTGTGTGTCTTCGTTGGAATTCTTCAAATCACTGTTGTACTCATGTTTGTCATGAATCTTATGCTAATGAAGCTTCCCGACATCAACATGTCTTTTTCTTAGCTACTGTAGATTAGAAATTCTTAGATTAGAAAACAATCACACCTAGCCACTAGAAATAGATAGCCTGTCATGCTTTGTTGCTTTGTATTATAAATAAAAAAGAAACTATAGGAAACAATTATTTTAAGTAGTCATCACATTGTTATCTTTCACAATCCTACAGAATTGTCTGCATATAAAATCTAAGTTTAATTGGCCTCATGACCTTTTATTTAAGCTGTACTTCTACATTGCCATGAACGCCTCACACATTACAATATTCACGGCTACTGTAGTCATCAAAAGACTGAACTGCATTAAATAATACAAATGATGTAATCATTACTGCTTTCGAATAACACATGGGCATTTTTGCTATTGTAATGAAATTGCCTGAAGTATGGTTTGTCATAGTAGACAACAAGAGAATTACAAGAGTCTCACCTGGTTGTTGTGAGACTCGGAGGAGTCACATAATTGAATGAGCCAAACACTCCACTCGAGTCTTTCAGTGTGACCTTGTACAGTCCATGGCACATCCATTTAAATTCCATCTGCTCTGAATTAAGGATGTGCACAGTCTCATTTCTGTACCAGCTGCTCCAAGCAAAACAACTACTGTTGATCAGATTCACATAAGCACTGCCAACTGCCTGCATGAGCTGAGAACAGCTGCCAGGGAGTTGCAGGTGGAATCAGACTTACATTCATGAAGTTTCAGATATCAGTGAAATTTTAACAGTGATCTTTAACATCTGCCTTTTCCGAGAGTACAATGCCTTATTTATTAAGAGTTTGTTTATATAAAATCGAGCTATTAGCTGAATTAAGCAAGCATCAAAAGAAAATCATTATAATAATAAGATAAATTCATTTAGGAAGTGGATTGGGCAGCAGAGCCTCAAATTATATCACAATATTTCAAGAAAACCTGAGAAAAAAAATACTGAACATTGTTTTATCAATGTGACGGTGCCAGACCCGTGACATTGGTATTAGGATTTAGTTTCTTCCAATTTTAGCACAAGGTCTCGTGAATTATGAATGATCACAGAGCTCCATATAAAGGCTTAAGTTATCTGTGTACTGTATTATTAAACAAGAAGAGTGTACTGCATGACAGCAAGTGGGTTGCTGATTGTTTAAGGTCTCACCACTGTCGTGGAAACCATGTCCTACACTGTATAGTGTATATAACAACACGGAGGTACCTGAATTTATTTTGGAGTCCTGCATATGCAAAGAGGGGAACTGACATCCATATCATTTGGCTCATAAAACATTTCGCCATTTTGTTATTAATTCTGGCTAAGCATAAAAAAAAAAAAAGCTTAAAAACACAATTTTTGTTTTGTGCACTGTGTTCTTATTTCACATATATTCTTTCTGGTTCCTATATGGAAAACACACACGTTTGTATGATGCAGCGTTGTTTTTAGACAGTGTGCGTGTGCTACCCTTGAGTAAACTGTTATCCCTGCAGGCCAGCACATGAACAAGTTTCAGACACAGCAGTTTAGTTTATTAGTTGTGTCCTGCCGAGCACACTTAAGGCTGCTAGCCCAATTAGGCACATTTGCTACCCTTCCAGCCTCACTGCAAGATCATTTGTGTAATTTTTCATGCCCCTCCAAATAAAAAGGACATTTTCATGCTTAAGCTGTACTTATAGTTAACAAATTACTTAACATTTAATTAACAGCACAAGGTCTCTCCCAAGGATATCTGAAAGCAACATTCGCAGAGCCCAGTATCACTTTAAGAAACCGAGCAAGCCGAGCTAGAGATATATTTTCAGCTCTATTTGTTTAGATTTAGTAAAAAGTAAGAAAGAGTCTGATATGAACAGTCTCTCTGAATAGCTTGTCGAAGTAATTATGCTGAAAGTCACTTGGGAATTTTCTAAGCTGCTGCACGCCTTGACCTTTTTTTTAGGTTGGTTTTCACTTTATCAGACTCTTTAAATATATCTATGGACTTCTGGAAAAGCCCTTATGATGTGCAGAGAGTCTGCACAACAAATAAAGGCATCAGAAAGATAGTGGAGACATAAAGTAGGCTGGAGTTGTCGGACCGCGCAGAATGCAGTTCTACGCCACAGAAACCATTAACCCATCCACTTTCCTATTTTATAATTGGCAGCAGAGGGGGTGAGAACTGCAGGCCTGATGTTCAGAGACCCTAAGTTCTGTGGACCAATAGGCATAGACGAGGGGCCCCAGGTGTGAGGCATGTCGCTTCTTTTTCATGACACAAATATAAAAGCAAATATACGCCACTACTACGAATGCGGCCACTATGTTGATGTTTAATTTTAGTTCTTTATAGGAGAGGGTAACTATGTTGTGAAAATGTCACAGTTCAAATATCTGGACTAAGAGCAGACTAGAGAGGACTGAATGCTGCAGATGGTTTCAGGCAGCACATATTACAGCACTGAACTAACGACTTTATGACAGAGCACTGGTGAGTTTAATGTATGTGGATGAAGCTATGTTACAGCATTAAGCTCCCACTCTGTCGCTCTCAGCAGCTCCACCAGACACATCCCACCGGTGTTCACAGCAGAGAGTACTGCTAATTTTTTCATGATTTAAATTTCTCATGATCTAATTTTAAACTTGCACATTCATTTAATCATTTAAATTTGTCTGGGTGGTTAATAATATATATTTCCCTGTGATGTAACAAATATTATTATATGTAATATATTACATATATTTATATTTATTACTGCTTTCCTCGGATCAATGAACGCAAAGTGACATTTGCCGAGCACAGCTGTAAAGTGCGATGTAAAAATTTTGAGGACAGCCAGTTTGTGCTTTCCAGTATTGTGCACTGACAAGTATCTGCTAATAGCTGCATGAGCAGAGGTGCTGATTTTACATGAAAGCACCTCATGGATCCTAGGAACCAACTGAATTTTATGCATTTGTTGTTTTATTCTTCACCTGTGGTTGATGCCGCACAAAAACAAAGTCCTGCTTGTTGTATGCAGGGGTGTGGAGAGCGGCACCTCTGAGCCTCGTGGCCACCCAGTTGCCTGCTTTACACCTGAGCCTCCTGTCGTATGTGCCACGATGCTCCCCGTGTACAGGGGACAGGTTTCCCCTTTGTCCACTTTAGTTTTGTGGAAACTATGACATTAAAATAACATTAGATATTTCTCGTGCATCACTAATGATGATTTTCTGTCGTGTCATATTCTGCAAATGTCACAGGGTCAGGAAGGTGGCAGTCACACCAAGGTCTGCACACTATGATGTAACATATTGTAATAGTGCTTCATTTTTGAGGAAGGCAGGTTCAGATGACAGTGCAGCCTGAGAAATAAGTAGTGCATTCAGGATTAGTGAGTGTGGCCACATGTTAGAAATAGTAATAATGAAAGAGGATAAATGAGGAAGCATTGATGAGCGACTTCACAGACTTATCAACAGTGTATCTTGTTCATAGTTGCATTTGCATTTATTTTGCAACTATTTATTACTATTATTGCACAAATGCTTTTCACTTATCTCTAAAGAGACAATTGAGATCTGTACACTGCTCCGCAAGTTGGGAAGAATGACACTGACATTTGGATTTAAACTTTTGGCTCACACTAGAGCTCTTCAGGTGACAGTTCTCGTGGGCTTTGTAAGAAATTCATTTTTGATCTTGTCTTCACTGTCTTTCCTCTACATCCATCACAGTGTACCAATGTTCTTGTGTTCACAGAGTCCATCATTTCAAGCACTGACATAGCTAAACCTAAGGAATCTTATTTTGTAATGTTAAATGCCTGGTAAATATATATTTGTTGATATGATATAGACAAGAATAGCATTTTTTTAAGCTCAATGTAATTGTAGCAACACAGTTGCGTGCACACAGCGGTCCAACCCCCTTCGCTTGAGCTGAGTGAATGTGTATTTATCCAAAGCTCTTTTCTATTTAGTGACAATTCTGTGTCATTTCACCATTTGCTCCCATGTATTCAGTCTTTATAGTTGCGATCAGTAGACTTCAATTCAGACACTTCTTTGGTGTCTGCAGACATCTCAGAGCCTCAAAACAAGTAGAACAAACAGCAGAATCAGATGGCTGGTGTTTCTGTAGATCTTAAAGGCTGATAAGGAAATGTCAGTGCCGTTTAAAATACGCATGAACTGATAAATAGAGCTGCTTTGTTGACATTTCTGCCTTCTCTTTTATTGATTTTTTTTCCCTCCCTAACTAAAATGCCAACTCGTTTTTGGAGACGTATGCCGGCCACAGCCATAACAATGTATTTCAAGGTTGCAGGATTTTGAAAGCAATCTTGCTAACCGCTATTGGCAACCAGCTGGAATGCATCACTGATTAACTAACTCCCACAGTACATCTCCTTTAGTTACAACAGCCTATGAAAGACAAAAGCAACATTAAAACAGTGGGAGTTTTTCATTTTTACTTCACTTAAAAATGAACAACAACGGCTGTTCTTCACACACTGGCTGTTGATTAACATGATTTACTAAGTCTAACATTAACACACTACCACCCTCGTGAAGACCACCAGCATCATCATAGTCCATTAAACCATAACACACTGACTGAGCATAAGAAAACACAGCACACGAGAGGAATATGTGTGTTTTTAAAGCACATCAACACATTCAGTGCAACCATACAAGTATCCATTCTTCTAACCCAGATTCCCTGTTCATGGTGGAGCCATTGCAGCTGTCATTGGACAAGAGGCCAGGTGCGTCCCACCAGCCGCAATCTCCTGTTTCAAACACATAAATAACAAGATCATAAAACAGATTCACGTACTGCAGTCCTAACTGCAACAGTATACAAGCGAATGCAACTCAGCACGTGTGCAGTACATTTACACACAAAAGTAGTCATGTCATGTCATCTTTGGCTTTGTCTGTTGTCTTCTTCTTCTTCAGCCCTCCTGTGTCACTGTCCACAACAAAGAACAGAGGCGCTCACACACACAGGAACACACTGATTGTTTGGAACAGTGTGCACTCACCAGCACAGTAGTGCGAAATCCTATGAAGGAAACATGGTCGCCTCTTACTTCATGCCAACAAATTTATTCTTCTCGGACAAACAAATCACCAACAGCTTTTTTTTACGTTCCCATTGTACTGTGTGTGTGTACATGGAAAGAAGAGACTGTACGATTTAGGGTAAAATGTAAATAAAAGGTTTTTCACCAACTTGAGATGATGATTTTTTCTCACAATTCTAGAAATAAGTAGTTGTCTTTATGAAGATTAAACAGATAATATGGTCATTGTTGAAATGGGACTAACATAACAAACCTACAGTATCAGTACTATGGCTCTAGCAGCACAGCTGATGTCATCAACCTGTGTTCAACACAGAGACAAGAGACTAAAACATAAAATAGACCCAAAGTGGAATCAAGAGACTCAGTGCTCCAGCTAAAATCAAGCAGTAGTATGGGGGGCGGATTGCAAAGCACATTTGTCTGATGGAAAGGACACTCCAAACAGGTTGCTTAAAATGAAGAAGTAAAGTAACCTGGCTGATTAACCACGATCAGAGGCACAATCACTGTCTTCAACCACTCAAGCTGATCGCCAATCTGTACAAGCCTTGTCTGGCACCTCAGCACAGCTGATCAAGGTGTGAGTCAATGTTTCAGGAAGATTTCTAAAATGATTGGCACAGACACCTGTAGAAATGTTCTCTTTAAGATAATAGAATTCAGGAAGAAAACAGGTCAGACGACAATGACAGTTTTTTTTAAGTTTACTGCATTTACTGGTTCAAATGAAAGCAAATGTTAATTCTTTGAGTAACTTGGTTTAGTTAAAATGGGCTTTGAAGCTGGTGAATGTACTCAGTCGAAGACTGTTTGTGATGCTTCATTTTGTAACTGTACACTTGTACAACTGGAAGAGGACTACATAGTAACACAGTAAAACATTCATAAGCTTATAAAACTGTCATTCACTTATGACAGGTGGTAAAGTCTTCTCCAGAACCCTGCAAAGGAGTCCCGACTAATAATGAGAATAATTATTTGTTTTATTCTGATTTCCATAGGAAGCACTGGCAAATGATGATGATGATGACGACAACAACAACTGTGATCATGATTGTAAGAATAATGATGATGGTGATGAGTTTGTGGTTTCAGCTGTAACTCCCAGTAATCCTAAATGCAATTTGAAAGTGATTACATGATGTACAGTTGGGATATGGCGCACAGTGGTTTTCCTGCTCTGCTGAGTTGTATTTGACTTAATGCGGCTGCTACCCAGCAGAGATTCTTCAGACCAAACAGCATGTGCTTAATAGCATATTTACGAAAAAGGAAATTAATAGATAAACAAAACACTGTGCTTTCATAAAAAAACGGAATTTTTACTGAACTACACAAAATCCATTAATACAAGATGAACTACTGTTTGTCAAAGACAGTTCCTGATGTCTTTATACTAAAGGTTTATAACTAAGGTGCATCTGATACTGCTATTTTAGAGAACATGCCATATGAAACAAAACACCTTAGAACCTAGACCCATCCCAGAAACAGTATATCTGAAGAATGACATTCCGTGTTTAAAGGAGGGTCAGCGGTCCATGGCATCTCCTTGTAAGTAGGTTGTCGGCGGCCTTGAGCATAATGGAGACGATTTAGCTAGTTTGACAAGTCATTTTTGAGGGGTATTTCCTTTAAAACATACTTTAACTCATGTTTTTGACAGCTTATGATCACGACAGAATTTCCCTAAGGACCCTGAAGGTTTTCATGACATTCTGAAGAGTTTTGTCCTTTTTTTTGTCAGGAAATGCTTTTCACTGCACCAAGAAAGCTGTATTCTGCACCATTAAGCCTACAAACAACTAGAGAACTATTACAGCGAAGCAAAAATGAAATACAATCATTTATAGAATTCTAATCTTAATACTTATTATTACATTGTTATAAAATATTATAAAGTTTATATGTACTATGTATATTTGCTTCCCTGGTTTTCTGCATATATTGGTCATGAAATCTGATCTAATCTTCACCAAGGTCACAAATATCACAAAACACAATATTTCTAAGCTGATAAGACACAAACATTCACAATATTCACAGCCGCTCGTGAATAGCACATTGACACCGTTGTTGTTGTTCTGATGTTGTATGCTATTCTCGTTTTATTACTTGGACTCTAGATTTGCAAACACCTGATTCCAGTTGGAGTTTAGTGACATCGGAAGCCTAGTGCTACACTTTCTTTTTCCACACAAAGAACATCACAGTTTGGGTTTTATCAGCTTCAAAGTATTTGGTTTGTTGATATTTATGACTTTGGTGAAGGTCAGATCACATTTCATCACCAACTTATGCAGGATTGCCAGACTTTTCATTGTTACAGTGCTCTTCCTTTTCCAAGGAGTGTGCGTCATTTAGTTTTACATTGCATTCACCAACGTTACTATTGAAACACAGAGGATCACCTTTAGTATGATTATGGTACGTGTAATGGACCTCAGGGAAAAAAAAAAAACAGGTTTCCCTGGTCTGCGTAATGTCAAAACTTCAATAATGAGAGAAAATAAATACAGCTGGCCACTGCTGTGCTGGGGTGAACACTGACGTGACCAGAACAGACTGTGCCGACGGCTTGTGTCTGTGAGATAAAACTCCTGCCAGAGAAGAATGGGAGCATTTACAAATCCCTCACATTTGAGCACACACACACACACACACCCATAAAAGAGGGGTAATGGACAGAGTCTGCCCTCTTGTTGCTGCAGAAACTGAGGCACTGAGGACAGCAGGGGGTGACAGCTACTTGATGGGAGACATAACCTCAACTCCTGAAATATAATGGAAGAATACAAATGCAACACATCCACGGATCTACAGTACACAGGCGTTAGGAGGATTCTACTCATATTAGCCTCTGCATATTTTACAGGAACGATTTCCCCAAACAGGGGAAACATGTTGGATACACATTTTGACAACATCGAAACATAATAACAAAAATGTAATGTAGACACTAGAGATGTAAGCTTTGGAACAAACTTAATGTTGTTTGGTTTTGGTTTTGTTGTTGTTGTTTTGGGTTTTATTTATTTATTTATTTGTCTGTCTATGCCCTTCGAACACATAAAGGTCTTTTAATCTGATGAAAAGATTCTGATGAAAAAACAATGTCTGACATTGTTCGTCAGTGCCTTTCCTAAAAATAAAAACAATAATGTGACTAAGGTTAATTAAAATGTAGGCACAAAAACAACTTAGTTTAGTCAAAGAAAATGTCATGTTTTGTGTTTAAAGAAAGATTTTGTTAAAGATGCAGTATGTGATTCTTTTGTAAACGTATGTATTATTTACAAGGAGTAAAGCTGACAAACACCACACATCAGACCCACTCGTAAATGAGCTGTCACTGTTGGTTTTACTAATGTTGATTAAAAAAAATATTTGGTTCAGTTTTTAACCAGTGAGCTTCTCAAACCAGAATGTATTCCTTAATACACAGTATAATCATATTTTTGTAAACAGAAAAGTCATATAGGTCAATATGGAAAGCTAAGAAACTACTAATGAATAAAACACTTTGGGTTTTATATTGTCAATACATTTAAAAGCTCACAAAAACTTTAAAGACCTTATTTATTAAGGACTGTTCCATAAAAAAGTCTCTCTCTCTCTCTCTCTCTCTCTCTCTCTCTATATATATATATATATATATATATATATATATATATATACATATATTTCTCTCACTTCACTGAAGAGAAACTACAAATCTCTCTGTAATAATTAATTTAACATAGTATAAAAAATAACAACGTCATCCGACACACAGCACGATTCCAGTGCAGCACCTGTGACAATGAAAGTGAAGAAGATGCATGTAACAAACTGCAGGTAATTGATTGATGAGAACAGCGCTGTGTTTCTTTGATGTTTATCACTGCTGGCGTGTTGTACAAGATTCACACGTTCAGAATCTGCACAGCCTTCGAATCGCCCCACTTGAGTTCAAACCTTTTTCTCCCACTCATTATATTTTTTTCAGTATTTCACAGGAACTGAAGGATGAAAGAGAGCTCCAACATGGAAATAGCTAAAGAAACTCCATCGCTGATGGATCGTCTACTGAGTAACATTTGTTTTGTGGATGTGGAATGGGACGGAAGCAGCAAAAGGTGTTGTGTTTGGATCCTGCAATAGGACAAACTAGACAGTTTTGCTTTATTAGACAGGTACAATGCAGTGAGACAGGACACATTTGGAAACAATCGGAAAAAAGTGATTCAAGAAAAGGCAAAGTCAGAGTGTTCATACTGGTTTTAATATGACAGCAGACTCCAACTAAATTAAGCAATTAAAAGAAAAACATCCAAAGACTTTTTTTTCACATTATATTGTTT
This sequence comes from Anabas testudineus, assembly GCF_900324465.2. Taxonomy (NCBI): domain Eukaryota; kingdom Metazoa; phylum Chordata; class Actinopteri; order Anabantiformes; family Anabantidae; genus Anabas; species Anabas testudineus. The sequence continues at coordinate 14,968,660 of NC_046629.1, read as the reverse complement.
TAGTTGACCAGTCAATGACAGGCCTCCATGCCGACACTAGAGGTCTGTCAGTTGAGTCAATTAGCTGCGACTGATCAATCAAAAGTTGCTTTATGCAAACCTGATGATGCTTTAAGCTCACATTAAATTTAAAAAAAAATGTTTGTTGTTTTTCTAAATCATCTCCATGCACATATTTCATATCCTACTTTTAATCACACGGGCTCCTGTTTAAAATGAACAGAGCTTTTCCTCATTAATAACACAGGGGAAGCAATTTGCACAGCACCTGTCTCAAGCAGGAGGCTATTAAGATCCTCAGCGAGGAGAAAAACATAGACTAAATTGTTTGAGGAGTAAAGCTCGTTTACAAAATATTGCTTTCTTCGGACTGTTTGACGAGCGAGCTCAGCTGCAGAGCAGTTTTCTTCCGGGAGTCCACACCCAGTCAGCCAGTCCTCGAGAAACGCTGTTCTCAGGCGAATGTTTGCTTAGTCGAGGCACACTCGTTGTAATTAATGTTTGTTTCACTTCTTTTCCATTGCCTCAAAGTCTTCATTGGTACAAGACAGGATTCCACTTCTGTTTGACTAAATCGGGGTCTAATATTAGCAAATCCATGTTTTCATTAAGTTAAGTATTTCAGTCCACCAAACCTTCAGCTTTGCACATCAGACAAGTCTCAGTATAGCATCTTTACATTCCCAGCCACATCGCTGCAGTCTCAACAACGACTGCCAAGTTTGAGGATCAAAGTAATGCATTCAGGATTATGACGCTGTGAAAAACTGTCCAAAGTGTGTTTTCACTGGTCGGAGTACATAAGCACTGTACTCGCTATGGTCCCTCTGGGCTATTCCCTGTCTGTCCTTCACTGTTTGAGCTGTGAGCCTTTGAGTAGTAATCATAATGGCAAGAACTGTAGCAGCACCAAGGCATCCTCCAGACATCCAGTCATTGTAGTCAGTAGATCATAAAATAGGACTCGACTCCCAAGAGACCACTGCACTGACATGGTCAAGGCACAATCAGTGGAGGGGATGTGTCACATGTACAGTACACATGTTGTATTATATTGTATTACAAACAAAGAAAATAGAAGAAAAAAAACATTTACTTCTGATCATTAGTTCAAATCTGATCACTTTTCAACCAGGACATGTGTTTTAGACAACGGGCTTCATGATCAGCATTCTGATTTGAATTGTCTGGGACATGTTCTATATCATACAGTCATTTGAATTTGTAAAAAATGAATTCTTGTATTAAGGACATAATTGACTGTGACTTGTCTGTGACTGATGTGTCTGAAGTCAATGTAGTTTTTGACATTGACTTCCAGAACCTGATTATTCTCGCACAGTAAAGGGCAAGAAGAAAACCATTTAGGAGTTATTATTCCACACAATTTCAGGCTTTACAGCAACAAGAGATGTTCTGAGTACAGTTATCAGACATGGTTACTGGACAATAAATATGGACAAAGACTTCAAAAGACTGAGTAGCCCATGAAAGGATTCTGTACGGCTCCATATTATCTATCTATCTATCTATCTATCTATCTATCTATCTATCTATCTATCTATCTATCTATCTATCTATCTATCTATCTATCTATAATATTACTCACACAAATAAAAAACTAATTTGACAAGGCATGTCATGACAAGACCAATTAAACACAGTTTTGTTGATATTTAGGAATAATGTCACTAATACCTTTTGCTTGGTGTCACATTTTCAGGGATGTCCCTGTCTGCAGAGTTGGAACTATCATCTCTGTGGCAGACAGGAGCCGGACAGAGCCCAGAGGAAAGGGAATACTAATTCACCAGCAAATGCTCTGCCAAGCTGTCATTAATCTCCAAGTAGCTTAAATGCTTTAGCATAAAACTTTTACAGTATTCCATTTGCATACAAATAAGAATCCCAGAGAAATCTAACGTCAACACCAAAGATTCCTCTAAAAAAAAAAAATCCTCCATGACAATATCCATGTAGGACTGATGTGTGGCTCATCACTGAGCTCAGGCAGTGGCTGGGAATGAGGTCAGTGCCTTCTCTTCTTTTCAGCAGTCAACAGATAATGGCTCAAACCTATTAACACACTTTACATTTGGTGTTGTGTTTTATAAATGGGCTTCATGGTGTACTGGAGATTTAGATAAATATTAATATGGCTTTTGTGCTTAATTAATATTAGTATTACAGTAAATGACACGTGAAGCAGTCATGGCAGTATGGCTGTGGCTTCAGGGTCCCTGCAACCTCCACAGGTCTCTTAGGTGTGTTCACAGTTCAGGTCAAATGTAGGCTTCCCTAGAGGGCAGACTGTACGCAGTGGCCTGACCAAAGGAGATAAGGGCGACAAACACAGAGGACAAAATGGGAGGAAAATTGCACAAACACAGCAGGCCAAACAGAGGGCAAAAAGGCTGTGATATTCCTGTTCTGTCCTGAAATGCAAGGGCAGTGACCCTTATGAATTGGATATGCTGCTCTCCAAGGCTTTAAGAAAAAAAGTTCTTTTGGCTGGGTGAGCAGGTAAAACGCTGAAAAGTATTTGTTTGCCTCAAGCCCCTTAGCAACGTTGCAGTTACCATTTAAACAAATTAATAGTAATAATTAGTAGGTTTAAACCAGCATGCCAAACAAATAATAATAATAATAATAATAATAATAATAATATTTTAAATTTAAACATATAATATTTGGTTCTAAAAGACAAATTAGACATTAGGAACACATAAATGATCAAAATAACACAGACACCCAGAAGAAATTAAAATAAGGTATATATTTTCTTTTGACACTCCCTAATCCAATCTCTCGCAAGCAAAATGCAGCTGTGTCTATGAGGAATAAGAAGAAATAAAAATCTATATACATCTAACCCTACAGCTGTTATCACCAATCTTTAGCACACACCACACATCCACTCTAACACACACAAAGGGGGAAAGGTTACAATACTTGTTACTGATTGGCTAACACACAACACAGTTAACACAGTTATAGCTTAATTGTGCAATGGCTGGATACATTTTATGTCTATAAGCTTCACTTTATTCACAATTAAAGTACAATCAGTGTAACATATTTGCCAAGTCTAGGCTTGATTTAGATGAAATATTTTATTAGACAACATAAAAATACCCCCAAAAAAACATACTGATTTTCAATTGATCCACTTCAGAATATCTCTTTATCATATTTATGGTGAGATGCAGATGACACACTGTAGTACATTGTTCTCAAGGCTTCAACAAAAACAGACCCAAAGCACTAAATGGTGCATACAGTATGTCAACATGACCCCAAAATAGAAAAAAAGAAATCCTACTTAAAAATAAAATACACTTCTCATCACTTACACCACAAATAAGCTGAACTGAAATAGAGCAGCAATACAGACCCAGTGTAGATGATTGACTCTCATAGGCGTAATTTTCTTTAAAAATAACATAACAAATAATAATCGCTTTTTGTTTACTTACCTTTCACTTGAAAAGCAATCCATTTAAAAAGTGAATGCTAAAATCACATGCTTCTTTAAGTAGTTTTTAACTATTTGCATCAATGTCTACTGGTTAGGCTTTATTCTTTATATAAAGAATGAGTCAGATAATAATATTAGAATTTTTAGAGCTATAAAAAACAGAAATGAATAGGAGCTCATCCTTAGCTTTCTCTCATTAGTGTTTTAATCCAGACGTAATAACGAACGGAGTAGAAGACATCTAAAGGTTATAGGCTTGGAAGGGGCTTGGGTGATCACATTTGTGAAATAACACATTTAGAAAATCCATTCAGCAAATAAAAGTCTTTTTTTTTTACTAAAAAAAGGACAATACTATAAGTTGTTGTATATATGTGGCATCATAACAGTGAATTTCACTTTTTTCAGGTGTTGCAGATCTTTTGGTTCTTTCTTGGTGGTTTAGCAAATCAATCTTGAAGAAAACAGCTTTGGAGAATGACCTAGGACTTTGTGAATTTTATATAATTTGAACTAGTTTAATTCTCAGTTGTACAGACGACGCCATATGGCAATACATGAAAATGTTAGTATTTGTTGATCCTTTTTAACTTTGCTATTATAAATGCACCTGGCTTTATGAATTCATAAATCTGAAGCACTCTTCTTGATGATAAATTATAAAATTATAAGACAGACTAGAGCATTTTGAATAATCTCATGCTGAGAATATTATTAATTCAAATATGCATTCCTGCAATGCGTGTTTGCATGATGTTCTCTGGCAGGACCAAAATACAAAATATTGGAATACTTGAAACACAAGGATCTTCAGTGAAGCAGGATGAAGCAGTTGAAGACACACAGTAATGAGACTTCTAATAATAAGGGCTGAAGTCAGCTGCTCACTCTGCTGAGATGTTGCACGATAAGACAAAGTGGCTTTGAAACTAAGTAAATAGGCTAAATTTCTCCATTTTTGTGTTTATATAATTTATCTTTAAATTGGGTCTGAATTGTGGTCTTGAGTAAACGTGCTCTACATCATTCAGTTGAAGCTGCACTTAACAGAGTTGGGCTTTTCAGTAAACTGGGTAAAGAGCTCCCTCCTCACAGCCAGCAGAGATTGTAGCTGATTGGAGCTGGGCCCTGCTACTCTTTCCACTTGGCTATCACAGTCTAGAAGCATTATGATAATCCAATTGCTTCACAAAGTGCAACATACGCCTGTTAGACATGGAGGCAGCAGCCATTGGTTTCACTGTTGCTCCTGCTCACAAGGAGGCTTTAGAACATTTAAAGCGAGAGCGGGTAACTTCCCAAACGTATCTTACTGTAAAGAGGAGCCGTCAACGCCTCCTGTGAAGTCCAGTTCCCAGAACAGCACGGTCAGTGGTGCAGAGAGTCACTACCAGTGTGACAACTTCAACAACTTCTGCTTAATTAATACATTTTGCAGCTTTTTATGTATTGTAACTTGACAATGACTAATTAGGGCAGTGTTGAATTGGATGGAAGATGGAAGTCAGAAAAGCACACGTATTTACATCAAGTTGAAAAACTTAGTGGTAGGAATGTTTGCAGTGAATATTTTACACTGCAACTAGAAGAATAACATAATAAAATATGTGTAAGCAGCCCTGTATTTCGCAAAAAGCATTATGCCGGCAGCCAAACCAATGGGTCAGAGAACATAAGTGGAGCTCTGAATGATTTTGTTTTCAATGCACTAGAAAAGAAAAATGATTTGATACATTTTAAACATTCACATTATACATTATTCCTGTATTATATTACACACTACACCACACTCATATGGTCTGCATATGGTGCAATGACATCCCATGTACTATATAATTATAACTTAGGCTTGGTATAAAGAGGGCTTTGTGCACCATCTATTCATAGCTGGGCAGTCCTGCTGACAGAATTGCAGGACTGTGATTGGCATCTATTCATTTCCTCTGAACAGGGAACAGGCTAAATCAGAGTCAATCATTGACCCTTTCAGACGGACACCAAGGACTGAATGATGCAGGGGATTAGCTGTCTCTGCTATTCCCTTGTTTACTTCCTGTATTTGTAAGACTGAAAATGGCTGCATAAATTGCACAAAACTATTAATCACAGCATACAATTTTCTCTTCCACTGTAACCTATTCCCATACAAAAGCTTTCATTTCCTGTTCATTCTCTTGACAGAAATCCAATCAACAGTGGATCATAATTTATTCACACTTAGAGAGAGAATCCACTCCACAAGTAAATGAAGACATCTCATTATTTTAACATAATTACACGCACATACACACACACACACACACACACACACAGTAAAGTAGGCTTTGTCTCTGTGTGTGTGTGTGTGTGTGTGTTTGTCTACAAATTCCCCTCTCTCCCCTGTGGGTGGTAAGTGTGGGACTGTGAGGGTTCTGTGCAGTATCTTAGCTGTACCTACTGTGCTCATCTGGACAGAGAGTTCCAATGTTGCTCCTGGGATCTGTTGGAGACACCCTTCCAGCTCATAAAATAGAATAAGGTGACTTTATTTACACCCGTAGGTAAACTTGTTTTACAATAGGGAGAAGGCATCCACATTGCACACGGATATTTAAGATACCAAAGAAATACAAAAGACAAAGCAGGAAACAAAGTCCTTTCAGAAAGTATTCACACACACATTTTGTTATGTTACAGTTCCCATTTACACATGATGGAGGCCACTGTGCTCAATGGGACCTTCAATGCTGCAGAAATATTTCTGTCCCCTTCGCCAGATCTCTACCTCGACACAATCCAGTCTCTGTGGTCTACAGACTATTCCTTTGACTTCATACCTTGGTTTGCGCTCTGACATACACTGGTAACTGTGGGACCGTATATAGATAGATGTCTGCCTTTCCAGATCATATTCAATCTAATGGATTTCCCACAGTTGGACTCCAGTCAAGTTGTAGAAACATCTCAAGGACGATCAGTGAAAACAGGATGCACCAGAGCTCAATTTGCAGGCAAAGGCTGTGAATACATATGATACATACAAGTTTAATCCGTTTTGGAATAAGGCTGTAACCTTTTTCTTAAAAAGAAAAGGCGAAAACTTTCTGGATGCGATGTACAGGTACTAGCATGGCTTACTGATTATGTGAGATTAAATACAAGCAGAAGATAGAGGATGAAGTCTACTGGAGGCCAAAAAAGTGCAAATTTTCTGCTAAGACTTAAAAGAGCAATAACAGCTGGAACAACATTGTTCTTTAAGCGCTTAGTCTTAGACCTCAGGGCTACAAGTTTAAGTACATTTATAGTTTACTGGCTAAAGGATGGGAGTTATCATTACAGATGGGGCTGGATATCAGCTACACCTGTCTCTCATACAACGAATCTAAACTCAGACTGATCCAGTGAGTACTCTCCTCCTTCTTGATGTTGCTGCCACTTGGAACTACTGTCTATCACCACTGCCTCCCGTTGTCTACTCCCACCATATCTTGGTTAGCCAGAACCTTCCTGTCCATTTGGATCTAAAGTCCTCTAGAGTAGTGGGTATTTAGCAGCAACAGCCTCAAGCAAAGCAGTGAAGAAATGATTTGCAAGGTAGCCTGCCAGGCAGCCAATTATAATTCATGTTCCTTCACTGTTTAACAATGCCAGCTGTCTGATAAAAGCAAAATATGCTAGGGTTAATCAGCTTGCAAATCTGTTGTCACATTATCATTTTTAAACAAGAAATGCATAAACTTGATTTAATAAACTGCTTTTTTTTAAAAACACGTGTATTTTCAGTTACTACAGATGATTGATATGATGTATTCAGTGTTTTTTGTTTGCTTTTTTGTTTTTGTCTTTTTTGTCTTTTTAAGAAAGTAGTAATAAAGCGCTACTGCTCCTTTTCATATCACTGGCTCACAAGCACCGAGAGATTTATTTGTGGCTTTGCTTCAGGGGTGAAGGTTAGCTATGAGTTATATTTGGAGACCAGAGGTATAGGCTAGAGACAAAACCCCAGGAATAACACTGTATGTTTCCATTCCACTTGACTTTCTCACACCTAGAAAGATTTTTCAACTTTTTTAAAAACTTTTTTTTAGCATAATTACAACAATAACAATCAAACAAACAATTATACATTTGCAAACATATAATGGATATATACGTATATATATCTTTCTCTCCCTTCACTGAAGAGAAACTACAAATCTCTCTGTAATAATTCATTAAACATAGTATAAAAAATAACGTCATCCGACACACAGCACGATTTCAGTGCAGCACCTGTGACAATGAAAATGAAGAAGTTGCATGTAACAAACTGCAGGTAATTGATTGATTTGAACAGCGCTGTGTTTCTTTGATGTTTATCATTGCTGGCCTGTTGTACAAGATTCCCACAAATGTAGTACACAATTGAAATTAACTCTTTTTTCTTATTATTTTGACTTTTGTTTTATTACCCAGTCCTAGTATGTACTAAGAAAAAGTATCTTAATTAAAAAAAGATGTGAAGTACAAAAAAAAAAAAAAGTTCATAATAAGGCTAAACATTAAAAAGGCTTGAAGGGATTAACCAAAGGTAATTGAAATATTCAAGCATTGACAAGATTGTGCGACAATTAAAGGTGGTATTGTGGAACTTACTTTGATCAAAGTGAAAGTTTTGTGCTGAAAGAGCTGAAAGCTAGATGGATACCTTATGTGTCCAACATCATGATTCCAAGAGTGTGAGCTAAGAAAGTCGTTTTCTTTTTCTTTTTTTATTTCTTTCTACCCTCTGGCTGCAGTCTGGGTTGTTTATCAGCATGAGTAAGTGTATTTACGGCACCTTTGGAATTAAAAAATCAACCGATGCATGAAATAAACAAAAGACAGACTATGATGTGGCTTCTCTTTTCTAGCAATTACCAGGCAATTAAATGCAGCATTAATAATCACACAGATGCGAACACACATTTTTAATTTTCCCTGGTTTAAACTCCCTGCAACTTGTCGGGGGGTTCTAGATGATTAAGGAGTGAGGACTTTGATCAAGTGTGTTAGATAGACACCAATGATTTTCGGTTCAGCTTTATTTACTGTGGTAAATACTATAAATATTTCTCAAGTACATCAAAACTACATTACTCTAAATCTGTATTTTTATCAGTTTGAAAAATATGCATCATGACCATTTTAGCATTTACTCATTTTTATTCAAGGAGGTAGTCTTATTGAGACTGAGACCTTTCCCAAAAAGACCTGAGAACAAGAAACATTCATAGGCAGAGAACCACTTACCACCACAGAAAAGCAACACAAATAAAGCCAGACAACAATATGAATCTCTAATGTGAGTTGTCTGTCAAGTCACATTCCATTATCTGCATGACTCCATTTACCATTTAAAAATTTTAACAGTATGATAGTCGGAGCCAGTGGAGTAGATAGGAAAGAGCACACAATTGGCTTTATCTGCATTTAAATACAGATAAATTCTATGAATTTGAATTGATAATTGGAAAGCATCAGAGATAGATTCTGAAGTGAGAAAGCGTCCAGGACTTATAATATTTTTAGATCTGCATAAAAATTGACGTCCAGACACTGATTTGGGAGAATAAGGATATTTATGCACAACATAATACGTGTAATATAATAATGGATCAAGAATAGAACCCTGTGGTACTCCATGTCTGGCAGGAGAGCTTGACTCAACACTTTTCCCACAACAGTTTTTCTGGTAACATGGGCATGGAGCCAGTTGAGTGCAACCTCATCTAGTTCACAAGACTGCAGTTTGTTAAGTAGGATTTGGTGTCTGATTGTATCAAATACTTTTCAAAGATCAATAAAGGCAGTGGTGCAGTTTGGATAATGTAATTCATTATAGAAATGGCAACTGTTATGTGATCTGGGTCAAAACCAGACTACAGTGACTGTTGCTGTAATAAATTTGGTGAGTCAGTAAAAGTCAGTGATTGTAAATTAACCACAAATTCTGGAATTCGTCCCAGAAAGGAAGTTTAAATATTGGACAGTAGTTGTTAAAATCATAGACATTACCACTACAGTCTGTAACGGTGCAATTACTGCACTTTTCCATGAAAATAGAACTGAAATATGCTTATTAGCAATTAATTGTACACTAAGATAATAATAAGCATAAATGAAGCGTAATGCTCATCAGCGTAATGCTCTGCCTTTTCTTAACAGGAGAAATATGCATGCGAGTCTCACTGTTTGCAATATATGTCAGTGAATTGTGATCCACTTAATTTAATAATTAACGCCTTCCCAATCACCTCAGAAATGTGAACTTTTTATGCTGCCATTTTATGCACAAGGAGGATATACAGTACTGCATCTCATCGCACTGCAAACAATATAGGTTTATTGTACGATGTGCAGCAGTGCCTCCACAATTGAATTGTGTCTCTCCTTTGAGCTATGACACAAAGAGAAAGGAGAGTGAAAACAGTTTAAACTCACACCTCTATTGATTTATCCTTTATTGCTTGAGATTTATGAATTATTGTAAATCTGATGGTGTCTCTCATAATACTGCCACAGGCTTTTTAAATCAAGCTGACAGGCTTATTATTGAGCTCCGGCAAAGGAGGCAGCACAGCATGGAGCAATGTACCATCCCTGATCCTGGAGCAGAAAACATGGCCACATATTCCCTAGTGGTAAAAAGATGTTGCATCCGAACTACGTCCCCAAACAATTGCCAGGACAATCTCCATCACTTATACAAATGAAATAGCATCAGCCTAACAATAATAGAATCTAGAGCCACTCACACCGTAGATCAGCCCCACCAGTTTAGTTGATTTAACATGACTCTTGAACACATAAATATTATAACAGCACTGTCACACTTTCCAGAAGGTCATGAATGCTTGGGAATGTGCCTGATGATGATCTATATGGATAAGTACTGCATTAACAGTGGATGCAAGCTATAGGGGAAACAAAGTTAAAGGCAGTGTGCAGGCTGTGTCACTTTTCAGTCTGCTAAAATAACAAACTGAAATTGCCTCCTAAACAGTAGCGTCATAAAATAGAAAACTGTGCTGGCTGGGATAGTTCAAATGAGCATCTGGAATTGAACTGTTATCACACAAAACAAAAACCCCTGGAATGAGAGGGATGCGAATAGGAATGAACGCTGTAAGAAATGAACAAGGAGAGAATCTGAAAAGTGACTCTTACATAGCCCATTGCATTACACTTGAAAAAGCCCTATGCAATCTAAGTGCTCCTCTTAACTCAGAGGAACAGCATAAGCTGCACGCCTCATGAATAAAACGTCAGTCTCTAAAATGTCCTTCTATCACCATGCTCTGTCCTTCCACTCTGTATTTTATGAAGTAGTTTTAAAACTGCCACTACACTGATGCAGATAGAGTATGGCTTGGTTTCTAATGCACCAAGTCTACCTGATACACAGTGTGGCTCTGTTTTATATCTGTCACCGCAAAAGAAAAATGAAAATGTATCGGCATTATTGTGAGCTGTCATTCAGCTTTATCAGAACCACTCATGCTGACCTGACAACACTTCACGCCGTCCATGCTGTGTGGCAATAAAATCCTTTTTTTCTTTTTATCAATTCTAATTTATGAGCTCAGACTGAGATTAAACAGATTCAAATTACCCAAGAGTCATATTCCAATTTGGGAAACACGGCAGATAAGGTACAGCAGTAGAGAATAACATTTAACTATTTGGACAGCGTTGAGAATCTTTATTTCCTTTTTTCCCCGTGAGTTGGTACTGCCCAACATTGCCGGTGATTTTTCAATCTACTCCTAACAAAATAAAATAAACATCAATAGTCGAAACTGTGACAGAAAAATGACAAGTTCTTGCTGTTGGAAGTATTTATCTGCTATGAGATAGAGGTAAGTGTGGCAGTTTGATTAATGCTGAGGTGCATTCGCTTCTGTGGTGTCGGTGCTTTGTACTGCGGCTTGAACTATTAGTAGATTAGGTTACAACTGTATATCTGCAAAGGGTCACTGTTGCACCACCTACATGACAGGCCACAAAACTGTCAGACAGAGGAACTCGGAAGGCCGCTGTGGTTTCCAGTAAACAAACAGGCATCCAAATCAATCATCTCACGCTGATAATATCACTGATGAGATTTCTGTCCTGCCTTTGTCATTTAATTTTACTGGAACAAACACATGGTCTAGTAACTATTTCAGCTGGGTGAGTTGCAAAAATATCCCTTTTCATTGCAGTGTCTCTATTAGCTGTTTTTGACCGATGCCGGGTTCACCCTTTAGCACTTTTTGCCACATTTTGCCTCCAAGGACGACAACGTCAGACTGTCAGCTGATCTACTACTCGGCTTCAGCCTGAATATCTCAACAACTACGGGATGGGGTGCCATGAAATTTAGCACAGACATTCCCGGTCCTCGTAAGAGCTCTACAGATTTTGGAGATGCCGTGGCTTTACCTGTAGAGTCACCTCTAGAGCAATTCCTTAACACTGTAGGATGGATCGCTACTTGCAGTGCACACATTCATGTCCCCCTGAGGATTAATTATAATCCCTTTGGTGATTATCCAGCATCACCAAGTTTTAATTTATCTCATGGTCCTTGGTTAATGACCCACCAGCCTCAGCAACACTTTAGCTAAGATGATTAGCAAAAGCAAGCTGGTTGGATGGTGAACATTATAAACATTAAACCTACAGCATTTTTGTACTTGTCATTATATGCATTTAACAGCCGAGTTCAGCCTCAAAGGGCTGTAGACTCTTGGTCTTGTTTTCTTTACTGGCAGGTTAAGTAACACTTCACAGTGATCACAATAATTCAACATGCCATATGTGTGCTTACTGCAGAACTATTTTAAACAGCATAAATTATTCCCTGTGGTAACTATAGCTGCGCTGATTTATATACACAGTGACAGAGGTACAGTGATAGAGCAGGTTCTTATTTAACTCATGATGATAAATACATTTACCCAGAAAACTCAGTGAGTCACACGCTATACTAAAGCGCAACAAATGTACGAGTGCATTTTTAATGGGATGTAACTGTGTTGACATTTAGAAAAAGGCTGTGGTGAAATATTCAGATGGGTTGATTGTGCTGCCTTCCTCCTTTCTCACAGAGGAAAATTACATAAGGAACACATACAGTCTCTGCTTGTGGTGATCGTTCCTTTGTCTTCCTAGATCGGCCACGTTGTTGGGGCTTTAGAGGCTAAATGCTGATGGGACCAAAACTCCGTCCACAATCCCGTCTGAGTAGTCACCAGTACTTTTCCTTAAATGCTCTGCTGGAGATCACATCAGGCAGCTCCTTCTTATCGACCCATCTAAAGAGTTTATGTCTTCATCTAATTAAGGGCCGCGCTTCCTTAATAGCTCAATGCTTAGGTTGAGTTGTTTCACACGTATAACGCTATGTGCTTCTCCTCTTTCAGCACAACGTGATATTTTAATATGTTATTTTAATATTACCCAGATCTGTCTCGTGCCACATCTATGATAAAAAAAAGATAATTACCATTATTATGATTTTGGTCGTTATTTGATTTTTCACAGGGTATTTTTAACAATTGCATCCATGTGAGTTTTCAGTAATTCCATCCTGGACTCTCTCCATATGCACTGTTGACTTACAGCAGGGAGTGTCAGCTTCTTGATATATTATATCCCCTGCCCGAGAGACTTAGTGAAGTTGACAGGATCACAGTTCAGGCAGATGTGAGACGGGACCAAGGTGTCTACTGCCAAGGCCTGCCAGCGCCGCCTGTTTCCATGCTGCTCTGTGTGTCATGAGGGCAGGCCTCCTATTTAGACAAGGGAATGAAAGATGAGGCTAAGATGTATTATGCATGTGAATGCAGGGGAGCCAGGCATCTGCTCAAACAAGGCAAGTCACTTTCACCGGGCAATACACCGACCTGTCTTCCCTCTTCGCAAATATAGACTGAACTACTGTGGGCAACAAATTTGATAGCCACAACACTGCGAGGAACCCTTCCTAATATGTTGAGAAATGCTGTAGATATTATAATATTACCTGTATTTAATTCATTATATGCTAATTTCCTTACATCATGATGTTTTTCTGTTACTTTTGCTTATTCAATTTGACTAATCACTTGAAGTTGAACTGCATTTACTTGTTTTTATTGCTCCAAATGAATGATTAAGCTAAAGGTCTATAGAGAGAAGCTAAGAACTGAAGGCCAATGCTCATAATCCTGAAAAAAGCTTTATGTAGAATACTAGATGTTTCACTGGTGGCTGGTTGGCAGGGTTTTCAGTTAACGAGTGATTATCTCATCTAAAGGACATTAAAGAGATCTGTCATCCGTGTATACTGTCCTTGCAGCAGTTCCTTCTTTTACTGCCCTATTGACACCGAGGTTGAAGTGCTTGCAACTTTAACATTAAAACTGATTTGACGAGATCATTTCCGCCAAGTATCTCACATATTAATACGAGAAATCAACGTCATTCTCACTGTCACTCGTACCTGCTCTTGGTCGGCTTCCATCAATAAACAACTTCTGAAATCTTTCCAATTGGACTCTTTTGTAATGTCGAGGGCAGAAAGCGTACGCTCAGCAGTTTTCCCTCAAATGAATTAGAGGAGCGTCTGCAGTCAGCCAGTCAGTCCACTGCTGTGACTGTTCTGCATGAGGACTTGGTTGGTCATCACATTTATATAATAAATAGTCTTTCATTCACTTGCACAATGGGCCACGTCCCAAAGAGGGTTGTCGAGAATAAAAGCAGCCAAAATTCAGCCAGTCTGTCATTAAGGGAACGTTCTGAAGAGGAGCCAATCGTCTCTTTTTCTGTTTGTTGTTTTCAGAAGCCTGTTGCGTGTGTTTTGGGCCCACTCCGCGGCTGCGACTGCAGATGAGCTTCAGTCGAGCCACGCTCTCATTTTTGCTTATCTTACTCCTGTTTCATCTATATGTTTTATCTGTGTCAGTAAAAACAGCAGAAAGCTGCTCCGCTGGGATGTGAGACGATGTTTCTAAAATCCACCTCAAATAACGAGGCATTCTCGTCGGGAAAGAAAGCAAATCATCTTTAATCTTCCAGTTGTCATTCATCCAGAGGTCCCTGATATTACTGAACTTTCGGAAAACATTGTTTTTCCCACATTATTTATAGCTGACTGCTGTGCCGCCTCACTGCATCCTTTGGTGTTCAAATTCTCATAAACAAATATTAAAGAGAAAGAACAAAGCGTTTATTATCAACTATTCACATACATTTTTACCAAACGTTGCACATTACTGGCTGTGATACGAATATGATGAATCAACTTTAAATAAGAAAGAAAAGACAGTATTTAATCCCATGACACCACTTTGTAGGCACATACGTGTGAGCATCATGCGTTTCTCTAGGAGCAGCTCATTTTAAGGGCCTGCACATTAAACTGTTTAATCATTATTTATTGCATTTAATTTAATACCTGCTCCTGTACATGCATTAACATACAATATTTTTACTTATGTTTTTGACTTAGACAGTTTTTTCTGTTGATAGTACTCCTAAAATGTTTCTAAAGAGAAAAATGTATTGATTTCATTTCATTACCACTGTAATGAAGGGGCACTGAGCCCTTTATTTCATTAGGGTGATAAATTTGTGAATAATTAAGCAGCCAGTCTGGCCTTTACAACATTCAGGCTCATTTCAATTGACTTCAAAACATTAGACTGGCCCTATTCACAGGCAGACCTCATATTAGAACCCTGTTAATGTTCTGCATCAAATTATTCAGAACAAACACAGGAGCTGTGGAATGCCAAAATAGGAATTAAGAATTAATTTGTAGAGTAATTGTGATGCAAATTAAGGCCGATGTCTACCCCAAAACGAAATTCACATTTGCTATTCTTGTGATCTTCGGGCACTATCCCAATTGCCAAGAGTGTTATAGTTTTGAACTGATAGCAACATAATAGGCTCTCTGGCTGTACCAGTGGTGATTATTAGGGGTATTTGTGAGCATTTTGTGGAATGGATTGGATCCAGACTAGGGGATGTAGCTCTGCACAGTACACTGTATATAAGCAGCCTTGGAGATTCCTTAGAGATGTGATAACTACAAAAAAAAGATAAAATATAGGTGGGCTCAATTGATATTCTTGATTTGAAAGAAGGTTTTTCTAACATGGTGTTAGTATTCATGTCACGCGTAAAAAAAATACACCACAGGAGACTGCATTAGGAGCACCACGTACAGCTAAGTGAAAAATGTAATTCAACGTCCACTCTATGAGCTGTTACACTGTATTAATGGGTGCACACACACATTTGCCGAACAAACAACATCCATCGTGTTTTTGTGTTGCGTGGTAAGATTTTGTAAACTCTATATGGATCATTAGGAGTGGCTGCTGCTTAGCAGCCACATTGGGAACCAGCAAGAAGACGTCTTGCAGAAATTATATTGATTTTAAATGTGAAAATCAATCTCCTAATCTCCTAAGGTGCCTATGTGCGGCACGTGGAATCAAAACTGTCAAGAGTAGAAGGAGAACACAGCTGTAATACTGTATCTAGTAATATTTACACAGTGTGTAGTGTCTTCATCATATGATAATATGTGGGGATTAGTTTACTCGAAAGATAGCTTAGCATTAAGCTCTGGTTAGTACTGCATATTTTAATAGCTGTTTTCATTTAATTCAATTTTATTCTAATATATTTCAGCGTTAACACAAATGTAAACTGTTTGATTTTGATTTGGTCTTAGACTTGTCTAACAAAACTGTTCTTTATAGAACAGTGGCAAAAAATGAAAAGCTTAAAAAAAGGCATTGAAAGTATATTACATTTCACACAGTAGTGAAAGAAAATGTACTGAGTTCGTCATGACAGCGATACAACAACAAAAAGGTTGCAATCAGTATAAAGATGAAGACATTCCAGCCTGTAAGAAACCTCTGGTAGGATTTTGATATTTCTGGACACAATAGATTGATCTAAATGTGAATATACCTGGAAATGAAGAGGGCTGTGTAGTAGAAGGAATCAGTGTGACCTCCTAGAGGTAATGTCAATTCTCATTTTTCAGCTGGAGGGACACAGATAGATAAAAGTACATTGTCACAGGGTACACTGAAGAGTATTTTTAGTCAAGGTTGTGTGATGAGTCAAGGCCACGTCAACATCCTTTGTGTAATAGTAGGATTAGAAATTATTCACTGCTCTTAGCTGATAGTACATTCAGAAATACATATTTTTTAGTTAATGACCATTGTAAGGTTTACATGCTTCATCATAATTCACTTAAAAATGCTTTCCAGTACCTTCAGTTCCATGCTACAGGTAAGTGGTTGTAGTAGTATTATCAATTATTCGTTTTCTAGCAGGTTAAAGTGGTAGGTAATAATGGGAAGATTTGTCTGACATTTAAAATAAAAAATAAAAAAATTAAAAGCTGTGGACTGTGGAGACATCCATTACCGGGCAGAACACAGACTCGTGTCGTGGAGCGGAGTTCAGTGCAGAAAGCAAAAAAAAAAAAAAGCTGAACATGGGCTTACTGTTGGGTTAAATGTGCAAAAACAACCCTGACGCCGCACTGATGGATGACGTACTGTATGTTGACACGGTGGCACAGTGACAGCAGCAGGTTGTTCTGTTTGTATTATGTGATAATGTACAGCAGTGAAAACCAGTCCACCATTAACTCTCCTTATAAATCAGGATGACTGTTGCCCTTATTCATTATGTAGATAGAGTGTGCTGCCTCTGGGGAAAATGTATTTGTCACAGTTTGCTCTCTAGTTCTTGTCATTGCTCTACTCGCTGACCAATTAGTCAACAAGTCAGCAGGCAGTGGGAGTGTATGTTTGGAAAATACATTCATAAATGCATAAATGTGTGAATATTACAAATATCCGAGATGCTGGGCTTGCTGCCTACCTTATGTGCACTTTACGGTTAAATGCATTTGCATTTCATTTGCAGGCCTATTTAAAATGCAATGTCTCTCGTGGTGGAACACCTGGTCTTATTAGTATAGTGCATAAATCCACATTCTTCCATTTGCAACAGTGATGTCAGCACCTCGGTGGGTAACTATTCCCACATCTACATCTCTCAGAATCAGTGATGTTATATGGAAGAAAAAGAGCTGATGAAGAAGCGGAATGAGGAATGGAGCTGATGAAAATCCCTGCAGCGAGAGGGGTTGGAGTCTGCTGGAAGCCAGAGCTCCCACGAGAAACAGTCTGTAGAGCAGCAGAAATGGAGACTATGCAGAGGGGCCATGTGCAGCAACTCTTCTTTACGCTACCGGCTAATTATCAACCCAACAAGGAACAACCAGCTGTTCATGTCCACGACACACCATTAGACTAAAATCACGCTTTAGCATGAGGATTATTTGGCAAACAGAAGAATAAATAACACAGGATGGGTAAATTTATTCTACACACCGACATGAGCCTGTGGTGAGATACTTTTACTTATCAAAATAAATGAAAGTACCATGCTGGACATACAGTACTTATCTGTGATCCCCATATGCTGGACAGTACACCTGTCGTCATACCTTGCAGGTACTTTGCAAATGCATCAAATAATAAATATTTGCTCATACTAATCCTGTATTTTATATTCCACAAACATGAGCCTTAATTAAACTTGTTGTGGGTGACGCTTTAATAATCGCTGTGAATTGCAAATGTTATTTTGCATCTCTGGCAACATGAAGTTAGAACTTGTGTTATTTACAAACCAAAGGGACCATTTTTCAGAACTGCTGGTAGGATGGCTGTCTAGTTTTGGAAAGACCAGCCCCCCTGCACCTGTCCAATATATGTAGGGCTGAAAGAACTGGCTCCCTTATCCCCATGTATAAACAATATCACATCTCTTCTCTGTTTATTTACAGCCTGGTTTACATTCTGCATTCGAATGTCATGAGCTACTGTATAAAATATGTTCATTCTGTTCATTCCCTGTCAGCTCAGGTTCACGCCTGGAATTTCCAAACACACATACATTAAATCAAGGAGAGAGGCTTCTTTACATGATGGCTACAGCTCCATAGGTATAGAAAGAAAACTGAATACCAGTGGAATTGATGGTCTTTGACTGAACTCATCGGAGGACAAATTTAATGCAACATTCATCAGATACTCTAAATGTTTTTATATTGCTTGATTATGTCTGTGTGCAGCTTATTTCACTAAAGAACATGTGCACATCCATAGACAAGTCATATGGAATTGGAAATTGATCAGATGTCAGTTTACTGGCAGGTTCACACCAAACTAACCAAACATTAAACTGGGCACGACTTTTTCTTATTGTAGTCACACCATTCAAACAAAACAGATTAGAAGAGGATGACTGATAATTGGCAATTAACTAAGATAATAAATTCTTCAAGGTCTTCATTGAAATTCAGGCTAAATTAAGTCAAAATTCATTCGACAACAAGATAGAAACTTCACAATTCATTTTTGCACTTATTACATTCTGTTTATGTGTAAAGTTAGTTTTTTGTTGGTTTTTTTTTTTTTCATTTCTACTCTGTTTTCACCATAGCGACAGCTTTAAATAAAATAAAACAATTCAATTTATAATTTTATATCTTTGCATATTTACTGTGAAATAAAATCCAGCTGTGAGCATTTTGAGTATTGTCAAATTTGAAAAAGTTTGTGCTATAGCACAGAATATCATGTCACATCTCTGTAAGGATGTCTAAAACTCTAACTACTCAGTAGTGGTTTTTATTACGACTTATTTCTAAGCAACGGGGGTGCTAAACTGAGGATAGGGATGTCATCTGTGCAAATTAATTTAAACCACAAATATTCTGAATGGCGCTACACTCACACTGATAATTAAAATATTTTGATGAAAGCTGCACAAAGTGAAGCGGTGCTGTGAGGTTTTGTCACCTCAGCTGTGCAAATTCAAAAATAGACAAATATTTCACAATAAAATCCCTCCATTGAAGTAATGGTAGAAATTTTTATAATGATTGGAGTTCCTTTAAATTATAACCACTTGTTCCACGTGCTGTTAAACTATTTAGCATGCACATGGATTGTTTTTGTTGTTTTATTATTTAGCTAAAGGATCACATTAAAAGAGACCCCTATCCAATGGACTGTTTACACGGGGCATTGATAAATGGTTTTCACACTAAAAACGCAGGCTAGTGTTCGTTCCACTATGGTGTCAAACTGTTGTAATATACTGCATTGGGTTTAGCTTGCACCAATAAACTGCAAACTACAGTGCACATTTTAGCATTTCCCATTATCCTTAAAAGACTTCAACATGTTAGTGAAAGTTTTTTTGCATTCCAGGGAAGAAAAAGATGAAAATGTTGTTACATCTCTTTCATGTACGTGCTTTGAGTATGAAGCAAAAATTGGAGGCTTTAGCATAGCATAAATAATTGAACATACAGCATGGACATATTATGAGTTAATGTGTGAGCTTTAGAGGTGGTGGTAGACATTTTATTTCACTTTGGACAGAGCCAGCCTTGCTGCTTCCTCTGCTTTCAATCATCATGCTAAGTTAAGCTAAAGCTCAGCTCCGCTCAGGCTCGAGCCTCAAATTTACTAGACAGATATGACACGGGTATCAATCTAATCATCTCACTCCTGCCAAAATAAGCAAAAAGTCCATGTGCCAACTAAAGTGTATTAAGTCTTGATTTAGTAGGGTCCATTTTTAATTAATCTTTTGGCTTGGGAATGTAAGAAAATTTGCAGTAACAAACAAATTTAGAATTTTGTGGCCAAGAAAACTGGTGTTGTTGGGCATTCAGTTCATTCATTCATACAACTTAGTGACATATTACACAGTAAAATCCAGTATACTGCATTTGATTCATATGCCAAATTGTCCCTCCAGGCTTTCTCTCCACTTCAGCTCCATTTGCATGTCTAAAGCAGCCGAGTCATTAAGAGGCAACCAACCACAGCGACGCAGTCTCAGTGCTCAGTACCTCACCGGAGCTGCTGAAGCATCATCAGCCTTTGGAGAAAGCGAATCAGAGAGTTTCTACAGGTCCCCTATGGGAGGGGAAGAGAGCTCTTATTCTAACTTGGTGGAAAATGCCAGCACCCACAGGGCCAACGTTACACACAGCTGGGATAATAAGTATCACAGGGAGACCCATGATCCACCAGCAAACTGAGAGCGGTGCATGGATTTCTTTCCCATTCACTGTTGCCACCAAGCTGACGCATTCCCAAAAGTCAATGGATCTCCTTCCTCTTGCTTTAGAAGGTCTATTTCTGAATCAGTGTGCCATGTAATACAGGATGTGGTTTATAGGACAATAGGGGAAAGTGGATGAGGTGAAACACTGCGAGGCTATAAGATGCACTCTCTGGAAGGCAGGCTTGGAGCACTTAGACACACAATTCGCACAGTGCACAGACTGCAAAATGCTTCCAGTTGGAAGTTAATACACTGTTTCATACTTTTCTTAACAATTTAACACACCCAGTTTCCCCCTCTCTTTCCTATTATGTAGTTTTAGGATTATGTAGCAAAGAAACCCTATGTCCTGTTCATCAGTTCATATATATATATATACTTTCTACAAATTCTGACTCACCGAAAAGTGAAGTCAAAGAAAACAAATAGCTGTAAATATCACATTTTTAATCATGCAGTGCTGTACAGGCAATACTTCATGTACCACGTGTAAAAGAGTGTGGGAAGTTAAAATATTTATAAAAATCAAGATGATTTAAGTGCTGATACATTCATCATGATAAGAGGACTAAATTACTTTACTGGCTCAAAGCAGAATCCGCAAGAAATTCTTTAAAGTAGTGTGTGGATCAGCCGGAGAGACACGAATTCACATTGTTACGCAGTTAAATCAGGAGGGGATTGCAGAAGCTCAAGCCAAGGATTAAATTTGTCACAGTAAAATTGTACTAGTACTCTAGTGTTAATTTAAAGGCATGAACAGAATACTTAGCAAGTGCTGCGTCGTTAAAACGGGAAATTCCCTGCTAAACACGAGGCCTTCACTTTATGAAGCATAACCTCTGTTTCCATGCGAGAGGGAAAATCTATGCTTCGCTTATACAAAATTCCTTTTTTTAACATGAGCCCCCACCCCTCACCCCCCAACTCTCTCTTTCTCTCTCCCTCCCACATGCACACACCAGCGCACTCTGCTTTATCTGTCCCTGGTTTGGTCTAGTTAGCATGAATAGCTGTGACCAAACATAATGCCTCAGACCTGCTAGCAGGCTATAAATGTAGCCCTAATGGCTAAACCATTATAACGTTTGGTACATGCTCTGCTTTAGTGAATGTATTGTTGCAGGAAAACGGAGGTGGTTGAAGGCAGGAGTAGGCGGAGGGGAAGGTGGGGTGGGGTGGGGTGAAAAGCTCCCTTTCCATTAGCTGATTGAATTGGAACCCAGTCATGTGGGCTGGGAATATTTCGCCTCACATCAAACACAACTGAAATGGAAACATCTCTGTTAGCGGGCTCAGGGAAATGTCATGCGAGAGCACCGTGCCACCAACCAGCGATAAGACACGGGTAGTCCGTTAATAGAAGTGGTTGCTCTAGTGCATTTCTCAGCACCGCTGTTGTTTCGTATCTTCCACTCCATGTTTTTCATGACCCAGAGTGAAGGCCTAATGGACCATAGCACGCTGAAGTAGCTGGCCGGCCGTCTTAGACAACACACCTCACATTAGGATCCAGCATTTACTCAAGTGCGATGTCAGATTTAATAAATGATGTACTTGTTCTGGCTCTATTGTGGAAGGCGGTGTTAGAAACGGGAGGAAGATGACAGGCTTTAAAAAAAAACCACACGAGTGCACCTTTTCTTTGGAAATCAGGTCAACGGCCGAGATGTTTTCCTATAAGGAGAGTGGAGGACGGGGGCAGTGCGATGATGAGTTTGTGGGAAACAAAGTCAGAAAGAGAAGAGAGGTTTTGTTGGAGTGACGTGGGAAATGCTGCCCACGCGCGCAACTTGATTAAGTCAAACGTAGATTTGAAACTAACAGAGAAAGGCAGTCAGCGTTGAGGTGATTAGGAGAAACGCAAAGACAGTATGACAACCTTATGAAAATATGCCTTCTGTAATTTCGCATTCAGCCAAGAAGATAAGTTAACAATGTCACCCCGGTTTGCCCCCGTGTCTTTGCCTCTTAAATGTTCCAGCTGACACGGTAATTAGGCAGTTTGCGCTTGCTACCAGGAGTTTGACAAACCCCCCCGTTTGCCACAGGTTTTGTTGTGATTGCAGCTTTGCCAGCATCTGCATTTCAAACACCTGCCATCTTTTAGAGATAACTAACCCCCGCGTGATCCCTGTCAGTGGCACTGGCTGCACTGTCTCGCAGCCTGAATGACTTAGCAGTGCACTGAGATGCTGCATTATTTACTCTAATAATACACATCATATACACATCATAGATCTGATTTTGGAACTTTTACATTTTCTGGGATTAGAAATATAATTAGCGGAGAGCAGCTGACAGGAGCTAGCTGCTTTTTTAGAGTGTGTTGTGGAGGTTGAATGTCATCAAGCCTGGGTGGAATCCTGAATTTAGTTGACATTTTTTTAACCAGGGAGCAGATTTGCTATTTGCAGCTTGGAATCATATTCGGAGGAGGAGAGTCCCAAGATGTTTGCATGCATTAATGGGCACACACACTTTTTTTAATGTTAAGCTGCAGCCATTCTTATACAGTCCACATCTCATCTGTCTCAAACCTTCAAAGCCCTTCACGTTCTCTTTATAGTCATTTTAAGGGTTGGGACCATCGGTTTTATATCAGTTCGCCTCATCAGTGCATGGAAAGCCTCTCCAGTGTTTTACCCCGTGTGTACATACACAGATTGACATGAGGTTGATAGCCCTGTTCACGCCTGAAGCTCTACCTGCATTGCAAAAAAAATGTTCTGAATACTGATTTGCCTGTACTTTCTATGACACTGTAATTGGGCATCTTCATAAATCTTTTATAGGTTATTTTTCATTCAGGTGGAAAATGTGCAGGAAAGTCCCAGGAGGCTCTGGTCTTCCATAAAATGTCAACAATGGCATGTACTCACAGTAAATATATACTTTAATTAAATGAATAGGGGCGAGGGCTGAGTCACCCTGAGGACTGACAGGTGTTTTAAGCAAAAGTGTTTCTATAAAATAGCAGCTTTTAATCATTCCTCAGATTGAGGCCATGGACACGTTGCTGTATTTGAACCAGAGGGTCGACGCTGATAAGATGTGTGTGATTCCTCATGGGAATAATTAGTTAAATGAAGGTCTTTTGGGTCTCAGTCATCTGTGCTCGGGCTGAATGTAGTCAGGCAGTGGCCCCTACGGGCTACCATCTGTAAAACAAATGTGATGCTGCTCTGCAAAAGCCGTCCTGTGTTTTTCCTGTTGGCGTAGAGGGCTGAGAAGTCAGACTCCCCTCTTGCGATGCTCTATAGCATACAAATGGCTCCTCCGTAAGCCGTGCTGCAAAATAAATAAATAAATAAATAAATAACGAGTGACTCAGGGAAACGGGGCTGCAGGTCATGTGTGAAGACACTCCGGCACGCACAGGCACGCGTGTGCACGCAGGCAGACACACGCACGGCACGGGGGAGAGGGTGTGTGTGTGTGGGGGGGGGGGGGGGGGTTTGCGATGACACAAATGTGCACACAGGCGAAGCCGCTGACAAACAGCAGAAAGCACTCCCACACATCCGACAGATCCGACCCACCTCCTCAATTCACCCGCCGCTCCCGCGGGGACCTCTCCGACCACTCACCGCCGGACTTGATTTGAGCTTGGAACTCTTGAAGGAGCCGCTTCTGAAACGCAGCCGGAGCTGTGTGTTGTCTGTGGGTGACAGAGGTGGTGGTGGTGGTGGTGGGGGGGGGGGGGGGTGGGCTCTGCTCTGCTCTACTGTGATCTGCTCTGCTCTACTCTGCTCTGCTCTGCTCTACTCTACTGTGCTCTGCTCTCCTCAGTGCAGGACGCAGGAGACAGTCGCTCTCCAAGGTGCTGAAAGTCGGAGCGCTCCCTCTTCAGTCTCGCCTTCAGACGACAAACGCGACTGATCTGATTTTAAAAATAACAAATAAATAAGGAAAATCAAATAATGACTCGCTTCAATCTGTAGCGGCTGAATTTTTCCACGCTGCTTAACTTCTACCCTCCTGGATTTCCATCCTTCGTGCAGCCTCTGGATGTAAAGCAGCCCGTGTTGTGCAACAAGACTGGCTGCTCGTGAGATTCACCTGCATCGTTGGGAAATACTGAATTGAATTCTCAGGGAATACTGTGCACGATTTCTTTTTTTGGAGCTGTTTGTTTTTCTCGGTCTGTGTTTCTTTCTCTCTCTCTCTCTCTCTCTCTTTCTCTGCATTGCACGCCTGGACGTGAACTGTCATATTGTCTCCAAAAAAAAAAAAAAAAAGGTGAGTCTGACGAGCAGGATCATGAAGCAGACCTACTTTTACGTGGATATCACTTCACTTGCTCTGGAAACGGGGGACCGTGTCTCCAAAAGGCTGCTGCTAAATTGTTTTTGATCCCGTCGTCGCGACTGGAGAGGGTGGAGGGAAGGATTTATTCCATCTCGTGTGTGGAGCCTGGTGAATTTACCCTGTGGATAAAGTGAAGTTTCCCAAAAGGCTAAGCGACTATCTGCGATCTGCCCTAGCCCCCTCGATGTGTTGTGGCTCTCTGGCTTCCACTGAGTAGACATCAAGCCATTTCGATGCGGTGAGTTTGTCCTATCCTCTTCATTCTCGGCATGTCAATGAATCCGTCAGGACACGCAGCACTTTGAAACCAAACCGAGCCAAGACGAAATGATCCGTCTCCAGCTGTGTGATGTCTACTTGCCTGGGTTTGTGCTCGGCTGTTTTCCTCTCCGAGTGGCTCAATCGTTGCGCACTTAACCACTCCGGGCATTTGCATGTTGCATGTGTGATTTAGTAAGAACGTGCTCCTGTAAATCCAGCGTTTCAGGTCGTGATTTTGCATGATTATTGGCTTCAAGGGAACGTGACACACACCACAGCTACCTGTTGTCTCTGCTCGCTCTGCTAGAGTTTGACATTGCAGCCGCAAAAATTGCAAACCCCCCCCCCCCCCCCCCAAAAAAAAAAAATTGTGTCACCAAATCTGTCGGTGTGTTTGATTCAACAGAGATAAATGGTGCGATGAGCTCAGTCCAACCACTTCACATAATGAAGGCTTTAACCTTTTCCTCCTGTTGGTGGACGTTTAGCTGTTGCTGTGATTTTCAACACCCCCTGCAGAACAACCACACACACACACACACACACACACACATATATATGTATATAACCTAACATCCACATTGTTTGGCTTCAGCAATAATGGGACCAGCCTGTTAAGTCAGCTAAATGAGAGAATCCTAAATTCTCTTGAGATAAAACAGTAAGAAAGGATTGGAGGAGACAGATGGATGCACCAGTGATTGAACACAGGCCGTATTGGGGAGGTGATGTTGACAGGTTTATGATAATGTGCCAAACAACACAACACTACAATTATCATCCAACATGTCGCCTCTCATTTTTTATTTATTTTTTTTTCCCACTGCAGCCCGTTCCCTTAAGTGGTGAGTACGATGAAGTGGAGGACGGATCCGGAGAGGACACCAGGAGCTTAGGGATGACATCCACACAATCTTGTTGAATGTGGATTTGGATATCGCGGCGAAGGATGGGCCCTCTCCTCTCGCTCGCCCTCATCTTCTTCTTGGCCCTGAGCACCGCGGCTCCGGCCTCGGTGGGCAACCCCGAGGATTACGCAGCAGACGAGTCGGAGCGAACCGCCGGGGAGAACATCGTCTTCGACGACTACCGGGGGAAAGGATGCGTGGATGACAGTGGCTTCGTCTACAAACTCGGGGAGCGCTTCTACCCGGGACACTCGAACTGCCCGTGCGTGTGCACGGAGGACGGGCCTGTGTGCGACCAACCCGAGTGCCCGAAACTTCATCCCAAGTGCACCAAAGTGGAACACAATGGATGCTGCCCCGAGTGCAAGGAGGTTAAAAATTTTTGCGAGTACCGGGGCAAAACCTATAAAATCCTGGAAGAATTCAAGGTAGGAGCCACTTTTTTGAGATGAGATCTCGAACAGACCTGTGCTTTATTTGAACATGATTCAGGTTATTTTATAAAAAAATCAGCTGGTTGAGATGCGCACGGCAAAGCTCCAGCATTTCCTACAATGTGCCATCAACTTTTCAGCACCTTACTCAAGGCACTTATGATACAGTGTTCAGTCTAATTGCTGGTACATTTAGTCACTGTCTATATGTGATGAAACACATTTGCACTTGGCCCAACTGTTGCTCATGGGTTGGTTTTTACCTCCAAAGGTAGATTCGGTGAATTACAACCAATGAGTCATCATATGGACACTCCTAATTGGGCAAACACAATAACAAATCTAATGTGATGATGGTCTCATTTTAGTTGCAGCCATTATGTTGCACAGAAACCAAGACCAGAAACATTTAAGTAACCCAAAACACCTGCACACAGCTTCAGGTGATGGAACCTGCTCATAGTAATTACCTTTGTGGTATTTATTGTTTAAAAAACAAGCCAAATACAATAGCACAGTAGCAGTGATCTGGGTTGGGATGCTGTTAAGGTTTGGCTCAGGGAGGCCAGTGTGCTGTCCTTGGTTTACTGTAAAAGTTTCATGAAGATGTGTTTATTGGCTAGGGATAAAAAAGATGGCTGATTTACACTGTGACCATCAACTGAACATTCACCCAGTGTTACCAAACTGACACATGCTATGACATGATATTAACGCTCTGATTTGTGGACACTGAGTAAACGCTGGCAGATCTGGGTTCCCCATGCCTCTTGCGAAGGGAGCACTGCTCCTACCCGTCAGACCAGCGTCTCCACGGTTGTTATAGAGCACGACAGTACTGCCTGATTAGAAATGACACTATGAGCATGACAACTACAGTCTGTGTTTAAACTGTTGCTGCCCATGAGGAAACCTCCTCATTCAAATTCCTCACAAGTGGATTGGGGCTGTAAGTGATTGAAATATAACACGACACAATGCAGCCAAAACAACAGCATGGTTCTACTGCTCACCATGGCATTTGTCCGTGTCTGTGTAGATATCCAGTTTCACTAAGCAGCTAAGATGAGTGCATCTATAGTTGTGTTAGCCAAATGCTGCAAACCTATGATGGGAAAGTGAATTATGTTTTGAATCCACAAGTTTAGATTGTTTTTCACAGACACTGAACTTGCATCTTGCTTTACATTTAACAAGCACATGCAACACATAAGGTCAGATGTAGCAAACCTTCATCCATTGTGCTCATTATTTGCAAGGAGAAATAAGCCAGCCAACCGTTTATGTGATTGCACGGCCAATTTCCCCTGCAGTTTCCAATTTGAAAACTCTGTTGCACATACAAAACAAAGACTTCCTCGCAATCTTGCTGTCTTCTTCTTTGTATAGGCGGCTTGTCACAAACAACCACAAATTGTTTTCAGATTATAGAGAAAATACATGTTAAGTAGCATCTTTGCTACGTTGTTGCTGCAGTGATGGAAGCCGAAATTGATAGCAATTTCTTTTTAACTAGTACCGTCAGCAACAGCTATATAGAAACTGGAGATTTAACATGTTGCATTTGTTCAGGAAACCTCTTTCCCATACAAACCAATATTCAAATATTCAAGCATTGCATTAAAACACAGCACCAAACTAGTTTGTGCTATAAAAAGTATTAGACTAACTGACCCACTGTTGTTAAGCTGCTCTGTCTGCTGTTTGGTTTTGCACAGGTAGTACACAGCTGGTAAACAGAGGATCTTTGCTAAATAGTGTTGGTTGGTGCAGTTTGAGATGATGCTGATGGAATCTTGGACAGCAAACTTAAACAATAAAGTTGCCTACTGTAAATTCAAAAACAACTCGCTGAAAGATGCTAAAATGAGCAGCGAAGCTGAGGATAGCATCAGTAGTAATCCTCTCAGTATGTCATTGCAAGACACACATATTGTAGTTATTTAACCCATTATGCAAAGTAAATATTGATCAGTATCATAATTATGGCTAAGAGGATCATGAACTTCGGTCGTGTGATTGTGGACAGTAAGTGCTGATAATGCTCATTTACGAACTAGTGCAGAGTAGCTCATTTGAACATATTTTGCAGTAAAAGCCATGGACTGAACCTTAAATTGGAAACCTCATTATAGTTTTGACTTTAGATTCGTATTGTCATCGGTCCTGTCAGTTTGTATTGGCAGGTTGTCGTGTATAAGGCTGCGTAAGAATGGCAAGAATCTGGCAATACGATACATATCCTCATTAGGGGTTACGATTCAGTATACTGTGATGTATTGCAGTACTGATTTTTTAGAACTGTCATAGTATTGCATAAGGAAACATTAGCGTTTTTACATTGGAGTGTAAGAGTCAAGTTGTTGACCATAGATACCAACACTAATATGTGATGTTAAGGGGTCTAACACAAAATGAACCACTGTCTGCCCCAAATCTTTACATGCAAACAAGTGATTAAACATTTTATTTTTTTAAATTGATACAGTATCACAAAACAATGATGTACTCAAGTGTAGTGACTTTTTTTTTTTTTTTTTACACCTCTTGTCATGTAATTTATTTACAAGGCAAAGAAACATCTGCTGGGAGATGTTTGAACATGTCGCAGCTGTGAATATTAGCATGTCATGTCACTTAAGCAAATTGGAGTAGGCAGGGGGCAACACAGTGCGTTGACTGCGATGTAGACAAGTATCACTACAAAACATTCTGCTACAGTTCATCTGTGGAAGTAGATTATTTGAAATAAAATGGCAAACACGACAAAGACAATGTTAGTGTAAAACATTTGAACTAATGCTCATTTTCACTTGCATATTTCTGCCTCTGTTACATTTAGCTACATGAAGGAAGCCATGCTCTAACTTTCTGCTTTCTCAAGGTTAGAGATTCATAGAAAATAATTGTTTAGTTAAAGCCCTGCATTTTGCATATGCACATCAGTATTACCACAAAGGTAATAAGGGGCGCTTGGGATCAGCCCATATAAAACCTATGTACGTAATCTGTACTGATTGGTGTACTTGCATGTCAGACAGCATCAAGCTCAGTCCTGCATTGAGATACAAGACCACAGATTTTGTAAGGGCCAGCGTGTGTGCAAAATCCTCACAGTTTGATGTGAGATCAAGTTCATCAATAGCGTAACTCAATGTCATGCTAAACTTGAAAAGAGGCCGTGCATGGGGGAGGACATTTCTTCATAAGTAGGAACGAAACACCCATTCCTTCCTTTTTGATGATCTGGGAAAAGACTATGTGACAGAAATAAGAGGGAGGAAGTGTTTTGTACAATATGATCAGCCTTTGCCACCAAGTAACTTTCAGTGAGGCCACGACCGCCTCAGAGCCCCGCAGTGTTCACGGAAATTAAAGGCCATCAGCATCTGGGCAGATGACCCCCGTTTAGAGATGCCGACAGGTAACCTTTGGTGTGGGCCTCACTGGCATTTCCTCTGCAGTAATCATGCTACAATGGGAAAATGTTTGCATTTTTTTTTTTTTTTTGCAGTGGCAGATGATGGAACAAGAACAAGAAAGATGCAGTTTATTTGAAGCTTCTGGCAAGCTGGAGTGTTGGAGTTTGAATGGTGAATTGATGCAGGTGTCCATAGTTATGTGGAGCACTAGGCTAATTTTTACACATTCATTACCCCAAAGTGCAACAGTTCCCATCATGCAACAGGCAAATCATTAAGTCCTGTGTAACCAGAGTTTACAGCCTGTCATTTGTTGGAACCAGTGCCTGTATAACTTGTGCAACAGCAGCCAGAAAGAGTCAAAAGGGCATTTCCCAGTAGCAACCTGTCAACTTGGGTATTTACTATTAGCAACATAGTATTTAATACTGGCATGGGTTTTGCAGTGTATTTTTTCACTAATTTGTTTTGTTGCCGTGTAAGAGAGTCCTGCCACTCAACCTCAGTAGGTGTTTCACCTACAGGGTTCCCCGTCAGATGAGGAAGGGACCAGTCCCCCCAGCACGGCTGCCGGCGTGCCTCTGGCCTCAGCTCAGCTGCAATCAAGAACCAGGACATATAGGGTGAGTTCAGATCCCAGATCGTCAGGCCAGGGCTGGGATGTGAACTCAAATGTGAACAATCCCGTCCGTGCTTCCTGCGATCCGCTTAAGCAAAGGGATGCAGAGTTGACACAGGGGGCAAGGCTCCAACGACATTCAGTGCTAAATGTGCACACAATAAATGCCAACCGTCACTGAATCAACTCGAATAATTCACTATTTGAAAGCAAATCATGCGTATTGATCAATTTGCAATTAATATGGCTGCTAAAACATCATGAGGCTATTTCATTTTCCTCAAATAGATGCAACTGATAGAAGTTTTTTGTGTGATTTATCTGTGTTTTTGCAACAGTTTGAGAACAGTGGTAAAAGTATTCGCACGGACACATAATGTTTCATATGAGAAACATGCTGTGTGTGCAGACATTAATAACAACGACTTAAAAACATTACACACAGACACACACACAGAGCTGCCTACACATCACACATAACAGTAATTAGTGACTCAACATTTCAGTACTGACACCTATGAGACAAAACAGCCATAAAAGCTATAAAAATGATTGCTCAAATTGATTTTCCTATCCAATTTGCCAGAAGCAACAAGGGTCCTAGTTAGAATAAATTAGCAAGTGCTAACAATTAGGCCACTAAGAAAATTGTAAGTTCAAGTTATTTTCTGCTTTAAATTTGCACCTAAAGTACCCCAGTATAAATATCAACAGTGTTTTTAGCCTCCTGCTCCTCTCATCCTCTGTCTCTGTACTCCCTGACCACCAGTAAAATATTACTTTGACTCAGACGACAGCAACATGCAGTTTTCCTGTCAACCCATTTCGTCACTTCTATTATCCGCATGGGTGAGTTTCCAGTGACCCTGTTGTCCAGCCTCAAAGTATTTTACATTACCATTTGCCCCTGAGGGTCATTTGACTGTTCTTTGCTTCCGTGCCCC
This sequence comes from Anabas testudineus, assembly GCF_900324465.2. Classification (NCBI taxonomy): domain Eukaryota; kingdom Metazoa; phylum Chordata; class Actinopteri; order Anabantiformes; family Anabantidae; genus Anabas; species Anabas testudineus. The sequence continues at coordinate 14,937,117 of NC_046629.1, read as the reverse complement.
ATCTCCACTCGGTCTCAAAGTCAGACTGAAAAGCATGATAACCAATTCCCTTTAATACTTCTCCTATGAGATAGAAACAACAGAAAAAAGTTTTCTTTGCCGAAACATGTGTTCGCACGTCTAAAATTGGATGCCGGTGCACCATTCTGTTTTGTTAGTCTGTGCTAGAGCATGTGTGATCTTTGTCATTGTAGACCTTGTACTTAAAGATGCACATTAAGTACAAGAAGCTGCTGAATAAGTTCCAGGAAATACCTAATGTGCTGTAGGTAGACAGAGAAGTTATTTCTGTAAAGACATTTTTAAGGTCTATAAAGCATCTGCGGTGACAGGCTCCTATTTAAACAGCTTCACAGGTCAGTTTGTGAGATTAACCTAGAAAGAGACTTGACTTCAGCTTTGAAATGATTTATTCTTTAATGACATATTTTGACACCACTGTCTCTCACAGCCACAGTCCATGTGCCTGTACCATCGCTGCCACATGAATCCATTGGTACCTGTGAAATCAAGAAACGTGTCCAGATAAGAAAGCTCTCAGCGCCGCTTCCCACTTTTACAAAATGAATGGGAGCCAGAAACAACAAAAACTAACTCTCACTTTTGTTGTTTCTGGCGTACAGTAGGGTCTGCATCGCTTCGAACCAAATGAATAATACATGTTAAGTCTTGCGTTTGTGTTCCTGCAATTTATCAGCAGCCACTTCTGGAGACTGAGCGTTTGAAAAGAAAAATAAAGGAAAGATTTAGCAGATTTATCCGTGTATTGCCACTGTGGCACCTTAAGGACCACTACATAGTGTCTATCTGTGTCCTTATTTATCCTCTAAAGATAGTAATATGCCTTATGGGGGGAAAGGGAAACTGTATCTGTGCCAGATGGAGACTCTGGTGAGACTGTGTGTAATTGTTCCCATTGTTGTGTTTTATAGTAATTTCCTTGCTGTATGTTTGGCAGCTGATCAAATATTAATCAAAACTGGCGTAAGCTGGATCCTTACCATCCACTCAACTAATTCTCCTGCTCCTGCAGTAAATTTGTGTTTGTGCTGTGCTTTTACCCATAATTAGATACTTCTAACTGGTATTTAATCAACCATCTACTGCTAAGTGAAGGACCTGGAGAAGAAAAAGGAGCACTGTGTTAGCCTGTTGCTCTCGCTACCAGAAGAAGCAATAGTAACGCTGCACTCAATAAATGTTGGATGCACGATGCGGATTGATTCTGTTCTCAGCTCCTTCTCCAGCCTCGTGAGAGGTTTTTTTATGCCACTGAGCTTCCGCAGCGTTGAAGCCAGTTTTGTTTCTGGTTGCTAGGACTCTGCTACACCCTGGTTTAAGTCTCTCAAAGACAAGAGCAACAATACAGCTCACCTTCTGCACTCATGAAACATTCATGAAACGTGAGGCAGTTTGCAGACGTTCTGACAGGGGTTGCACTCCTTGTGTATTTAAAATCTGAACTCATAACTTTTTCAGTGTGGAGTATGTGCACAGTTAATGCAGTTAACGTGTAAGTGCTTTTCAACTACCAGCACAAAAAAAAAAAAAAAAGATCCAGGATAAATGCTGCATAAGAAACATTTTCACTATTCTTCTTCTTCCTTTTTAAAATGATTACTGAAGTATATTTAATACACTGAGAAATCTGCGTGTTGAAATACAGAAGTAGAACGTCACCTGTTTTTACATAAAATGAAAATTTTTTTTAATATCACTTGAAATATATACACTTTATACAGAATGGAGCCTGTGATAGAGAAATTCAGCAAACCTACTCTAATAGATGTGTTTGCCTCTACTTGTGTAAAAGTCTGTGCTCTTTAGCCAGCACACTGCCAAAACTTTTCATCCTTTTTTTTGTTTTTTGTTTTTGTATTTTTACATACCTTTGGAATTTCATGATTTTCTGCATTAATTTGTCAGATAACATGATCTGATCTTCATCTCAGTCAAGACTATTATACAATTTAATGTGCCTAAAACAATAACACATAAACAATTCAGATCTTTCGTGTCTTTATTGACGTCCAAGATTTAATTCACATACTTTTACCACTAGCACTATGAGGTTTTTATGGTTGTTCTCAATAAAGATGAGAATTTCTTATTTTGTGTTGTTATGTTAAGCACATTATATTTGTCAATACTCTTGATTTAGATAAAGATCAGATCACATTTTATGACGAATACATGCAGAAAGCCATGAAATTCCAAAGGGTTCATATACTTTTTCTTGTATTTATATACACTGCCCGTCCAAAATTAAAGTCACACACTACTATTTTGATGGACCGCCTTTAGCTTTGATTCAAGTACACATTCACAGTGGCATCATTTCATCAAGATTCTGTGAGCGTTACAATTATTCCCGTCCAGAGTTGCATTCATTTTTTTGTCAAAATCTTGTATTGATGATGATAATGATGATTGGAGAGTCGGACCACTGCACAAAGTCTTCTCCAGCACATCCCAAAGATTCTCAATGGGGTTAAGGTCTGGACTCTATGGAGGCCAATCCATGTGTGAAAATGATGTGTCATGCTCCCTGAACTACTCTGTTACAATTTGAGCCCAATTAATCCTGACATTGTCATCTTGGAACATGCCCGTATAATCAGGGAAGAAAAAATCCATTGATGGAATAACCTGGTCATTCAGTATATTCAGGTAGTCAGCTGACCTTCTTAGGACACATTCTTAGGACACATAACGTTACTGAACCTTGACCTTACAAACTGCAGCAACCCCAGATCATATCACTGCCCCCACACGCATGGTCTTCTTCCATTGGACACTTCCTAACCCTGTTTAGTAGTTTCATCAATCTCCTTAGATGTTTTCTTTGCGTGACGCATGTCAATAATTTGACAGCAGCGATAGGCTCCAGCACTCCGGTCACCTTTGAGTGGACAAGCGGTTAAGAAAACAGATGGATGGATGAAACTGATTTTTTTCCACAACCATAGGATGTGTCTTCCTGTGTTTAAGAAATGACTAAATATATCTGTGTATATATATATATATATATATATATATATGTGTGTGTGTGTGTGTATACAAGTGTGCTCTGTACTTTCGTCTTCATCTGATTTGATTCCAAGTCATGAACAAGCAGATCTTGATGCAGGCTCGAGTGTGATCTCATTAGCTCGTTGGCTTTGTAGAACGTCTTCACTCTGATCCAGTTATCATTTTATTCAGACGCACAGGCTTTTTGCAATAAGTGCAAGTGTTTTTTCCTTTGCCACCTTTATGAAATAGCCTTCAGGATGCTAATGGGCATATAAACACACAGACTTAGTTTGGACCTCCTTTCAAACACTGTGATAAACACAGTATGCAGCTCATTATTGCCAATTACCGTTGCATGAGCTTCCTGATGAGACTTATTTATTACCACAAAACATAATCTTGACTTAACTGAGTTTCTGCTGCTGGTACTGTCATGTTAAGGCAAGGTAAACCCCATTTTCATAATAAAAGCTACTGTACAGTATATTTACTGTTCTCAAGACCAGCTCTCACCGTGAAATGCAGCAAATACATCCCAAATCCTCCTTGTATTGTATGCGAAAGACAAAGCCCCACTGCTGGCCCTGAATCCCACTTTATCAGCCCCCACAGATTAAGCCTCTCATGCTGACAAAACGTATATTTGTATGTATGAGATAATATTTTGCTATTTATTTGGTACATTTGTGTGCGAGAGCGCCATTTGACAGATGGGTGGATAATTGTAACTCTGTGAAAGAAAAATATTTTGTGGTTTCAGTGGTTTGTCTGTGTTGGAGGAGTGATGTCGGCTACTTGTGTGGGTGACACATGAGAGGAATTTCTGACAGGAGTGTCTAATGAGAGGAGGATGCAGTTATGGAGGTTGGGGTAGAATTGATGTGGGTCTTTCTTAAAGGTGTTATTCAATAAGTGTAGTGAAAGGCTTTCAGATGCACTCTTTTTTGGAAGCTAAACTAAAATATGCAACAGACACAACGAGCGAGCTGAAGGAATCAATCATAATTAACTTGACTGAGAGTTGATGTCTTTTAAAGTGCTGATACAGAGCACAGATTTGTTTTTCTACCAGATTACATACATTTCCAAAATAGAGAGAGATAAAGGTAGCTGCTGTTCCTGCACTTATTTATTTCGTAGCAACATAATATTTGATCTTTAACAAAATACAATGATAGTTTTATAGATGTCAGGTCTGATAACCCTCCTCACATTTGAATCGACTACTGTTCCTTTTTTTTTTTCTATGTAAAGATTGTTTTACAATCATGCATTTCTACTTTCCTCTATGCTGTTTACCCATTCTCCTCTCTAATGTTGCTCATATTCAATTTGCTACTGCAGTGCATCCAGGCAGCCAGAAATTTCGAATAAAGATACAAGCCTGTCCAATTCCAATTTTGTGTCACTGAAAGCATCCTGGCAAAACTGGCTGATCAAAGTCATGTCGAGGCATCGAACATTACCACAGCCTTTTTTCACTTACCTCCACACAAAACTGCCTTATGAATCATGCAATTGTTGTTGAATAATCTTGCTGGAACTAATACAGAGGGAATAGCTGGAGAACAAATAAATCATTAAATCTAGTACAGTACAGTGTTCAGCGTTTGACGTTTTGAGAAATAGAATTAGTTGCTTAGCTTAGCATAAAAAAACTAGAAACAGGGGGAAACAGCTAGATAAGTGCATACAAGCACCAGGACATCTCAGTTCCACAGAAAAAACTAAGTGTAAAAACAGCAATTTGCTCTTTTATGTTGTGTGCTGGACTGTTTTGTTTTTTTGTTTTTTGTTTTTTTGTCTATTTCTTTTTTTTAACTCCATTGAGAGTCGGGCGCATTACATAGCAACTAAACAAACAAGATATATGTTAATAATTGAACGTTAGTGTTGCTGGCAAAGTCAGGCCAGCTGTTTCTCCCTCGTTTCCACCCTTTATGATAAGCTCAGGTATGAGATGCATTTACATTAAAATACCAGCTGTTCCAATTTGACAATGTTTTGGATGTCAGATATTTCAAATTGATGTCTCAATTTATTATGACTCATCTGAACAATTGTGTTGCGGTTGCTGCTTGCCACAATACATTGACCCCTCTACCAAAAAATAAAAACAGTCTCTATTTTATTAAATGGAAACTGCAAGGAAGTTATCAGACATGGAACATTTGTATTCTTTAAGGTTAGCACAGATTACTGAGCTGCAAAAAAGAGCATCTCCAGTGCAGAGAGGCTCTCAAAAGACAGTTTACTGTGATGAACATGAAGAAAATCTAATGTGATGAACAGCTGACCTTTTTGTAATTTGGAAACAGTTTGTATTTTTCCACTCTATGTAATTGCATTACAGTTCATTTTCCGGTCAAGAGACTTTGAAAAGATAGAGTCAAGTAAGAGGCAGCAGCAAAGAGAGCTGCATAGCACTGATTTACATGTTGCAGAGGTGGTAAGATAAGCCTCGCAACTGTTTCCTGAGGCAGGCCGCAGCAGAATGCAGCAAAATGTAAAATATCACAAACACCACAGTATAGACACTCTTATTAGTTATTTCTAGTAACTTTATTCAAATTCAGCTACATGCCTGGTTTGTTAAGCATGAAAGTAGCCTAATAAAACAGGGTTTGTGAATAATTTATGAAGTTTTCTTTGTTTATAAAGACGGCCTGAGATGCATGTAATGGGAACATTTCCTAATTAGAAAATATCAGTGAATAGGCGTAGAGAAACAAGCTGTTTCTTCAGCTGACCCGCATGAGTCACGGAGAGCACACACTCATAAACGTGAAGCCTGCTGAATGTTCTAACCCATCCCCTGTTTCTCTTCGTTCCTTTCTGTCCACAGCCGTCACCCTGTGAATGGTGCCGCTGCGAACCAAATAACGAGGTGCACTGTGTGGTGTCCGACTGCGCCGTCCCCGAGTGCGTGAACCCAGTGTACGAGCCGGAGCAGTGCTGCCCCATCTGTAAAAACGGTAAACTCCTCTGGAATTCAACACACACTCCTCAGAAGTCATTAAATTTTCATTAAACCGATGACGGCAAGTTTATCTGTGGCATCACCATTTGATGGCTGCGTCTTTAGAGGATGAGGATGTAATTGATGTTTTATGAATTAAAATTATTACCTTGGGCCCGTTGGACACTAATGAGCAGTACTAGTTTTAATTATAAATGACACACTAAGCAGAGTAAACATTAGCCCATTGATTAAAGGCATGGTATGAGGGACTAATGGGTCCTCGGAGAGCCTTTTATCTCCCACTGCCCTGATGCCCTTGTCACAAGCAGCCAATCCCTAAATTAGAATTATAGGATTTCAGTGGTTCATTGGCTATTTACAGGGCGAGGTGGGAGATTTCCCTTTGCCAGCACCAGCCCGGAGGGACAGATGGAGCTTTATGAGTGAAATACAGTTACTGCTCATCTGCATTGTGATCCTGGCTGGAATGATCCACACCAAGGGTGCCGGTGGGATAATATTAAGAGTACAAACAAAAGAGAAAGTTGCATTGTCTGGCTTTTAATTCGGTTGTTTTTAATACACACCGCTAAGCTTCAGATAATTAGAGAGCTCAAAGAGCTGGCAAAGAAAGTTTTCCTGAACCCAAATGAGAACCTGATAAACAATAGGATTGTACTCTCATGATTAAACGTCTTGTTATTGCATGCAGTCTTCTCATTATGTAGAGTCCCACACCAAAAACTATTTATGACTATTTCCATTGGAAGGAAACTAAATACATTTCTTAAAAAATCTTTCTTTTTCTGTCAAGCAGCAGTTGACCTATAAATATATAGAGAGGGGTTTAATTAGACGCAGATACTTCCCACATTTGCTTTTCTCTCTCTCTCTCTCTCTCTCTCTCTCTCTCTCTCTCTCTCACTAATTTTCTTCCCCATCCCCTTTGCTTTCTTTATTTGATTTCAACACATGCACATGGAACACACCCACACTAACAAGGCTGCAGAAGCTGCTAGGAGAGCACTAATCCAGGCTGACAGGACATGGTGACACCCTTGGCATTTCAGGGTAGGCCTGCTGTTTCTGGGATCCCCAAGGGCGCCTGGTCAAGATTTGGCAGCCAGATACAGTAAATCTCTATGGGAGTGGATGGCTGAGGGCTGTGGGGGGAGGACAATGAAGGAATGTTGTTAGCTCTCATTTTTAGCTAAAGGACACAGGGCTGTGAATTCATAAGTGGCTCACTTAGACATGCAATCAATGCGAGACAGACATTTTGTTTTGTTTTTTTACATGCTGCTGCATTTGGCTTCAAATAATTGTGTCAAATGAGCACTTTTAAAATATTCTGTTGGTAAATGTGAACATCAGCAAGGTTAGAATTCTCACAGTAACACATGCTGGCATTTTGCAGGTGTAACATTTGCAGTGTTCACCATCTTTGTTTATTGTAGTAGTAGTAGTAGTAGTAGTAATGTTTGCTCATCATCACCCAACACAAAGGAACTCTGCTGCAAACTGGATGAAGAGAACGTCTTTTTAATTGTCCAGATAGCAAAATAATTGTAACGTAGACCACGTGCACTACTGTCTATGAAGATCATCAGCAGTAGGACTCACACACTGATTTTTCACTATTCCAGCCACAGACACTGTGGTTCCAGCACGTGCATTCATTCTGAGGCCGTTTAAGAAAAGCATTTGAGCTTTTTACATTTTGAAATCAATGACAACAATCAAAGGCAGGCCTGATTTGCTGAGAGCTGAAACATTACTTAGGAATGTTTTGCACGTGGCTAATTAGCACAGATTAATTGTTGATTTTTGTGATTTGGAGGTTAAAGTATGCCTGGAAAAAAAATAAGGTTGAACGTGATTGGGGATTATTTATTATAAATGACTGTATTTCAATAAAGCACAAAAAAAAAAAAAGCCTGGTTGGAATGTTGATGTGTCTTTTAACCTTCAGATCACCAAATCAATGCGTGTTGCTGCCAACCTTTTGTCACAGCTGTCAATTATAATGACGTAGCTTTCTAGCTCATCTGGTTCTTGGTGCTTCTCCCCTGAAAACAGAAACACAGAGCAGAAGGCAGCACAATGGCATAGTCAGCCAGTGGGAGCGCTTATCTCTGAGCTCCACATTCACTGAGTCCGACTGATTCAGCTGTAATCGTTATCATGAATTATATACTGTAAATGCATCAGGGGATGTATGTAATTATATAATTATCATGAAGAAAACGATAATAAGATGTGGTCGGAAAGTGGGTAGTGTCTTCTCTTCACAATAGGATTAAACCATTTATAGATCTGCCACGTCTTATCGGTCTGAAGGCTGTCACTGTGATTTTTTGACAGACGTATCATCGAGTAGCAGTGCCATCGAGCTGACTACAGTCGGGTAACATATCCAGATTGACATGTTCTGTGGATAAGTCGTACTTTTTGAATAACAGGTTTTTGGCAGGTGAATTTGTATGAAAGCATTTCTTACCTTCAGGCAAAACTCGTACTTGAGCCAAATAGACTGTAATGAATCCTAATTTGCATTCGCTCCTTAATCTGAAGACACCGAGAGTGTGATGTGCTGAGACAGTCTGACAGAGGACAAACATTTTCTGCCTTCTCGAAATGTTATTGGCTATATATTGATCACGGACAGGTAACCGCGTGTCCTTAGAGTGCTGATAGGTAGCTGAAACTGTGTCCTTCTGGCAACATATCTATCTGGCTATAAACAATTACACTTGGCAGCAGCGCTGGTCACACTCTTCCCTCATCAACCTTTACTGAGTTTGTCCTGTAACCTGTGCCAGCTGTCCAGAGGCAGATCAATGAGAGTTAAGACTTGGCAAGCGCTCTCAATGTCTCCTCTAAGCTCAGATCAAAGGGCTTTTATCAGGTCCGAATAAAGCCTGGGACTCATCTATGCTGAGGCAATGGGGATAGTAGGTAGCCAACAGCTCCCTTTGTCACTGTCACATGGATATTTATGGCCACAGGCATCTAATATTCACTTATTAGCACTGCAGAGAATTGAACCAAATCACTTAGGTATGATGCAAAGCCTGTGAAACGTTGGACATATTGACAACCATATTTACCTGTCTGTGAAAACACGTGGTTAAGGTTAGGTAAGAGTCATACTGATACACGCTGAAACATCTGCATGTTGGTATGCCTTTCAATTTTTAACAACTGCTTTAAGAATAACATAAAACACATTAACAGGCCTGTTACACAACAGACATTTAGATATGTATTAACAGAAAAAAGCATTTACACATTAACAATAGCTCTGTTCTATTCAGGTATTTCATGAAGCCGTGACAATGTGAGCCAGCATGCACTGACACTAAGCTGCTAAGTGAAATTCAGCCATCTTTAATTTGATTACTTACACCTGAGCTTTTTCTACTGTGATATGTCAAAATGTGTTGCAGTGGAAAAGGCCTGCGCTGTGCTCAAGTTGAGTCATTTAGCCGATTTGCATGCAGCCCGCCCGTGTTCCCAATATATCCTGGGCAACTGACCTCTCTGTCGACGTACCGTGCTGTTTCACATTTACACTACTACCTGTAATAAATCAAATTCACTGGGCCACTAAGATATCAATGCATATTAGCCATGAAAGCTACTGTGTCTTCAAGAGTTACGAGACATATGAGTTTTTTATGACTACTCATAGGCGAGTCTTCAATCTGGCAGGTTTTACAGAGTCGAATGTTGAGAGCAATCCAAAGTCACCGTCACACCAATTGAGCTGCTGATTGCTTCATTTAAATGATTAAAACTGGTGAGAAAAGCCTGGCACCTTCCGGCTCTTCTGTCTAAAGAAGCAGAGGACAAGATATACAGCCTCAAATCACCCCGAGCTAGGCAGAAACAAATGAGATGCAATTATTTCAGGTGGTGTTTACCAATAGTGAATGCATTGCATTTTTACAAAGGTAACAGCATTTTTGGCTTCCTCGAGCCCAGATCCTAAAATGCTCCCAGGCAGGCTCTCTCTTTCTATCTGCTGAGATCAAATACATGTGTATGAGATGTTCCAGTGGTACACAATCAAACATTATTTTAGAATAAAAGCAATCTTATCAACAAAAGGGAATCCATAGAAGTAAATCCTACACTGTTTTAAGGATAAACCAGACATCAGAATTAATCCAAGTTCTTTATTGTTTTGAAAGTCAGTATGGAGCGTGTGTGTGTGTGTGTGTGTATCACAGGGAGAGAGAAACTGTGTAAGGAATTGCTAAGGAGTTCTCTGGCCTTTTCATACAGACTGAAGTGATTAACACCATCCTCCCTGCTGCCTCTCAAAGCAGCTTTCTCTCTCTCTCTCTCTCTCTCTCTCTCTCTCTCTCTCTCTCTCTCTCTCTCTCTCTCTCTCTGTGTACTTCAGCCTCTCTGTACTGCCAAGCCAGCGCCTGGCAGGCTTCTCTGCTCACGGCGCATTAGGATGCAAAGCGCTCCATGTCGAGGGAGAAGGGGAGACTAACTAAAGCGCTTTAGTGTTGCAAAAACAAGCCCATCGGTGCATGCCCGTGAAAAGATCTGTACGTCTGCTCTGACTCCCCTAACTCCCCGCAGCTCTCTGCATCACTCTACCACCCCTCAGAAAAGAGAGGCTCTCAGGAGAGTCACATCCATTTCTTGTTGTTCTCATTCCTTGTTTCCTGTCTTTCTCTCCCTTCCCATGCGGCAGGTCCAAATTGCTTTGCTGGAACAACGATCATCCCAGCCGGAATTGAAGTAAAGGTGGACGACTGCACCATCTGCCGCTGCCACAATGGAGACTGGTGGAAGCCGGCGCAGTGCTTGCGGCGGGAGTGCCTCAATGGCCAGTCGTTGTCATAGAGAGACTCCACCGGGGATGGTGGAAAAGCTCAGGCAAGGCCCTGCCTACTGCACCATTTTGTATGATTGACAGGGCAGGAGCACAATTCCTAAGCAACCTGAGACAGCATAGTATGAAGGAGATGCTCTCACAAGCTTCACACAAATACAAATTGAGCCAGTGAGGAGAAGACAGAACTGGTCTCGCGGCTGTTTCCACCCTCCAGTTTTAATCGTCTATCTATTTTCTGAAGTTGACTGGCTTGACTTGCTGCTCTCACATGAAAAGTTTCTAAGCTCCTTGAACTCTTTCCTAACCATTGGCACTGTTGAATTGATCATGTTGATTTCTGTCTGTACAGTGGCATAAAAAAAATACGTAAACTCTTTGGAATTCCTTATTTTCTGTATAAATCTGACATCAAATGTGATCTGATCTTCATCTAAGTTTACGTTTTTCTGAACCTGCCCACATTAAACATTCACAGTGATGGTGGAGTAAATAAAGTGAGCCCTTGGATCTAATAACTGGTCAAACTTTCTTTGGCAGCAATAAACTCAAACTATCACTCTCTGTAGCTGCATTTTAAGAAATTCAAGAGGAATTTTGGACTATTCTTCAATACAGAAGTATTTAATTTCATCCGTATTATAAGGATGCCTGGTGAGAGGTCGTCTCACAGAATCTCTGTTGGGAAACAGTGTATTTTCTTTGTTTCATTCTGTAGTAGATGTCCTCTACTTCTGCATTTAGGGTCCCGCTGCTTCACCCAACTTCAGCTGAGGTTCAGCTGGCCGACAGCGTTGTTCAAGTGATCGGCCAAAGGGGTTAACATGCTTTTTTTATTCCCCAACACACACTGTGAATGATCAAATTATGTATTAAACATAAACACAAACAATACACTGATTTGTGTCTCGTAAACTGCATTTGATCATGATTGTAACTTAGATTCAGATCAGACTATATTTAATGGTCAAATTTAAACATAAATGCAGATCGTTTCAACACGTTTCCATTTTTTTTTTTCTTCTTTTTTTGGATCCCGTTAGCTGCTCTTCCTGGGGTCCGCTTACTTTTTCGTGCCACTGTATGTCATCTGCTTGTTGTACATGTCTGTCACAATCCTGCAGGTGTTGTAAAGTTCCAACAGCAGGAAAACAAAGTAAGCACACTAACCTGCGCTTTGGTTTGTCATACGAGGATTGCCACCGGTGAACGCACCGTGTTCGAGTTTCACAGTTTCACTCTAAGAGCTTGTTTACAAAATGCACATCACACATAAATGTTTGTGTCTTAAAGACGTCTTATTGCTATGGCAGGAACTCACCATTAACACTTAGATGATGCTACTCTCCGTTTTATAATCCACTATAAAACCCTCAAATGCTGATTTAATTAACTATCACACCACTGATTTGAGTTATGTCTCGATATAGTAACAGCACAGGCAGGTAGAAGTGTAAAATTAACTGAAAGAGAGGAAAAGCGGCAGCCGGAAACTATGAGAAGTAGTTTTTACATCCAGAATAAGAGGTGTAGAAATAAAATTCTGCAGTACTGCATAAAAACAACAACTTTGGAGAGCCCCTTCCAGCCTAATTGTCATTATTGTTTTCTCTCAGAGGTCCGTATCCTCCGAAATATTCCCACTAACTAACTGCTTGAACTTGTTATCAAAGCAATTAGCAAGCCAAGAGCAGCCTGCTTTAATTTTCCTTAATCAAGAAGTATTTTATGATAAATCATCCAGCTGGGTGCTTGGCGCTGCTGCAGCCTGCATGCTGGGCACATTAAACAAGAACCAGCAGACAAAGGAGGAAGAATCCGCATATGTGTGAATGCTTTTAGGCAGCGATCACATGTACGCTGTCTGTGTGAGCCTACACAAGGACACCATTTGTCCACAGTCTCACAGTCGCAGTAGGTTGATCTGCACACAGTGAAGCACCTAAACCTGTAAGGGTTGTTAAAAGACGTTATCCCACCGCTCCCACTAGATTTCCAGTTCCACCCCTTCCACAGTGTTTGAATAGCTTATCCAGTGTGGTGTGGCTACAGCCAGAGCCATAATACAGAGACAGGCTAATGTATTGCCTTGATATTTTCCCAGACCAGAGTGGTCTTCCAGAAGCCCAATCTGAGAGAAAAAGTACCAAATAAGGGCCCAAAACATGATGTTTGTGAAATGATAAATACTAGTCATTAATTCAAAGGTGAATTCCAGTAAGCCAATGCCATTTATCACTAGAATTTTTTCCATTTCCACAAAATCACTTCCTGTTAACCTTTTATACCCTATTCCTGGGTGATGATGGATGGGCTGCTTAATAGCAGCTTCCAGCACTCTGTAATGAGACAGAAATGAACATAGGATAAAGACCAATGACTAAAGAGGTATGTTACCTTAAAAGGCACTAAAACAAATTTTTGGAAGAGTCCCATCGTCTGCTGCATAGTATCAAGCTGCAGCAAATGGTAGCGGAGGAACTGAAAGAAATCTGGGTGGAGTTGAATTTTAGGGGCAACAATGGAGCTGGGATCCATTTCATCATTAAATACTACAGTGATTTAGGGTCTTTCAGTGCGAAACGACATACCTCATCTATCTGAAGTCTGCAGACTCATAAAACAAAGCTGACACCTACGGTTTATCAATCACAGCCTCAGCGCTCCAGACATTTTAGGATTAATAAAGAGGCTGCATTCATCTTAACTACTCTAAATGTCATACAATTATTCAACCTCTACATGTATTCCCAAAAAATATGTTGGAATTATTTCAGTGGGTAGTAACAGAGAAAAAGTGGAGAGAGTGTTGCCAGTTGACAGGGCTCAGAGGCATTGCTGCCACCACTGATGCCTTATTGGTACCGTTCCAGAGAAGATTCACAAAGCATGGCCTTTAGCTTTATGCTGTATAAATGGCCCAGACTGCTTTAAGTGGTATTTTGTTTGCACTCCTCTGTGCAATGGTTTACTGTTATGCATTGCTCAGAACTAGTTATAGTTGTACCCTGACATTCCAGTAACAGCCCGCAGAGAAGGAGAGTTCATAGCTACCAGTGCAGATTTGAATTCACAGATGGTTGGAAAGGTACTGTTGTTTTTTATTTGGTTGTTTTGTTTTGTTTTGTTTTTTGATAGCAAAAAAAAGGAAGCATATACAGGCAACTTTTAATGACTTTACTGGATAGGATTGTGGGGGCAATGTCCCTCCACAAGAATTGTAAGTCAGCCTGCTAGTGGGAAGAAATAATGAAATAAGAAAACAAACGGTAAGAATTACTTTTTTTAAAAAAAATGCTTTTACTGTTTCTGATGAGAAGTAAACTGGATGGGTTTGGATCTATGTGGATTAAGATTTACTTGAGAAAACGGGCTGTATTTTAGAAGCAGGAGGCATTTATGCGGCACACTTCCACTACACGCATCTCAGCGAGAGTCCCTGCCCGGACAAACCAGGGGCAATTACTTTTCTCCTTGCAAGTACGTGAAGCTGCACGGTTTCAAGGACAAATACAGCAGCACAGTCTGTCTTTGTTCATTTTCTGCCAAGAAACTTGAGTCTTCATGTCTGTCTGTGAATGTCGATTCAAATGACCCCATCTGTCCTCCCATCATTCAAACTGCAGGCTTGTACATGGGCATTTTGTAAAGGTAAACCATTCGTCCTTTCCACGAGACACCGACTTACTGTAGCTGGAAACTATGAAAGATTGTTTTTTTTTTCCCTTTATGGTTTTTTTTTCTTTTCCTTTCAGCAACAAAACTGTTACATAAAGTGTGCCTGAAAACCAACACAGAGTACTATCTGGAATAGGGACAGAGAAACACTTATTCTACGACAAATTGTATTAGTTTTTGGGGCACCAAGGGTCTGTTCATGCAGCACTGAAAATAGTTTGCAGCCTGCAACTTAATGTGTAATTAAACAGAATTTACAAGGTACATGTTGTGTAACAATGATGTAACTGTAGAGTGCATATAAATGCATGCTGTAGGTATATGGCAACAAGATATAACAAGCTGAGTAACTACAAAGTATCTAGTTTAACAGTATGTATACTATATACTCCATGCTAAGAAACACTAATGAATTTTGATGGAACATAGAGAGAACCTGCAGTGTAGGTATATTTTAATTGAATTTAAAGGGGTATGTACTCTTGGTACGTGTATGACACATGCTGAGCACCAATTGTGCCAGAATTTGAACTGTAGATATTTTGAATAGAAAAGGTCCCTATTCTATTTTTACAAGAAGTGGAAATCTGTGGAAGATACTTTAATGAGTTTCTGTGATGATTTTATTTTTAAAATCTACTTACGAACATGGTCATCCTCAAACCTGGTGATGCAGGTTGGAAGGGGCTTTGCAGAGTGCCGTGAATCATGCTGAGCCACAGAGACCTCACATAGTCTTAATTAACTTAATCAATCATTTATCAATAAAATAATCATTAACTTCCGCCCACTTTAACTCAGCTAAAACAAACTGCCCAACCACCTTTTGTCAATTTTGAGGGTCCATCACGGACAACATGCTGCAGGGCCTTTACTCTAGCATTTTGTTAAGAAACAGAAGAAGCATTCATGACCATTTACACAACTGCCTCTTCAGCTAACATTAGCAACCACAGCTAAAGGTCAGTAACTACGTGCATAAGGTAGGTAAGGACATACATCGCTTTTAATAGACAGATGAACTTTATTTTATAAATATTGTTTCAAGCCGTCTTCTTTTTAGTATTCTGCAATGCTGCATTGAATGGCATCGCAGATCATGAGGGTGGACTGCAGTGGAAAACAAGGTTACCTTTTCACCTCTGTCCAGGTGACATGCGGATGTGACAAAGTGCAGTTGATTTTGGTTTTCCATATTTGAAGGAAAGATAAAACTATATTAAAAAATACTGCTACATTTGCTTCTGTAACTGCTGTGTAAGTATACTGCCTCGTTCCATGTAATTACAGACCAAATACAACAAATGCAGGCAGTAATCTCAAGTGGTACTTGTTACACCCTATTAGAATAGATACCCTGTTATTAGAAAAGCGTGTTGATGTTTTTTAATTTTAGTTCCCAGCTTGTTATCCCCTCATTTCACCACATACAGAGGTATGTATTGGTTGGTACTTACTGTACATGTCCACAGTTGTTACAAAAAAGGTACCCTGCTAATTCTGTTTGATTACACGTTAAGTCGCGGGCTGTAGAGCATCCACAATTTCTGTAACAAATTTGAAATTTCAGTTTGAAACGTAGAGCATCTTTGATTGTATATGAACACACGCTCACGCGGGTTCACCCCAAGCTGTAGAACAAAGTGTCCACATTTTAACAAGTTAAACAACCCCTGGTGCTCCCCATGTTGTTCATATGTAAATATCTTCAAACCTATAATGTGTATTCTGAAATCTGAGGTGGAGTAAAAAAAAAAAAAATAAGAAAAGAAAAAAAAAGAAGACAAGAAATAAGAAAATGTGTATTATTCATCCAGACAAACACTATTTTGTTAAACAGACTTGAAAAGAAGTGTGATTCTGCAAAAAGTGACTGTGGATTGGTTTTTTTCATACATACTACTACTGAAAAACCACGGTGCAGCTCTTTGCACCTGACTGTATGGAAATTTAACAGGAACTACAGGATGCTGTTGGACAAATCTCAAAGTGAGCTACTGGATGTTCTCTATGTAATAATACTGCACAAGAAAGCGCAAAAGAAAAACACATATATATACACACACACACACACACACACACACACACACACAGAACACAGGACACAGCACAAGTCCAGGTCAATTGGACTCTAAGTAAGCCATTTTGGAATAAATAAAACTACAGTATTTTCGCGGCTTATGACTCTCCGAGAGAGAAAATTAGAATATACTAATGCTTAATGGTTTTGTAATGCTCAGTGAGTTCAAGGGCATTATTCACAGGTTCATTCCTCCATTCTATTTCATTACAAGTCAGTCCGGGCTTCTATCTCGTCCACACCGCTAATTGCCTTCTCCCACCTCCCACAGTGGACAAGGAAAGGGAAGCAATTTTATGCAGCACATAGCAATCAATAGCAATTAGGTGCATCCCTGACTAATCCCATTGAATCCCATCTTGGGAGATGGCCAGTAGAAGACCTCACGAAGCACGCACACACCTGCAATCCAGCATTGTGTGTAAAGAAATGTACACACAGACACACACACACAGAGGCACAAACACATTGTAGACACAAGAGAAAAGTTTTTCTTCACAGTAAGAGCCGCAGCTATGACGGGAACAATTAATTGGTTTGTTTTTCCTATTCTGCACTTTATATTGAACGTCCATTGATCTTTTTTTGAGGACACACTCCCTCCAAATGTATCAAATAGGCCTTTTCAATTAGGTAATAAGATCATTATCTGTTCCTGGTAAACCCACAAAGATTACGGAATGCAATTCTCATCAAAAACTACCTCTTGCATATTGCAGCAGGCCACAAATTGATTCCAATGTGACGCACACACCAAATAAACAAAATCCAAATCCTT
Organism: Anabas testudineus; assembly: GCF_900324465.2. Classification (NCBI taxonomy): domain Eukaryota; kingdom Metazoa; phylum Chordata; class Actinopteri; order Anabantiformes; family Anabantidae; genus Anabas; species Anabas testudineus. The sequence goes on along the minus strand of NC_046629.1, from coordinate 14,919,749 downwards.
ATACAGTATGTGCCGATGATTGACAGCCTGTTGCTGCATTGGCGGTGATGTGGATGTTTTACTGGCACGTTGTGCAGGAGACGGGCACGACAGTCAAATTTCAAACAACCAGCTATGGTCATGAGTTTCTATCGCATGGTGGCTGGACTCACACGTAGAGATAGAGATAGGTTTGGGGTAGAACCACTGCTATTTCAAATTAAAATTAATTAGTTAAGGTGGTTCAATATGATTGTGATCATTCCTGGACCAGTCCAACTGGAGTAATCCCCCAATGCAGACCCAGAACATGTTGGAGGGATTATATAAAATATCCCATCTGTCCTAGAAACGCTTTGAGATTCTACAGGAACAGTTGGCGGGCATTGCTGAGGCGAGAGATAACTGGGTTACCTTACTTAGCCCGCTGCTGCTGTGAGCGGAGGGAAAAAACCTTGGTATGACTCAGCAGAATGAAGCTATCAGACGTGTCATCTAACCTAGTTACCTTGTCATTGCCATGTTACACAATATTACACGTGTCGCTGATCCCGAACAGCTTCATTTTGATAATTATAGTGTGAGCTCCAGACCTTTATAGCCTGGAGCCCCTCAGTTTTTTGTTTTTTTTTACCTACCTCTATTTTACCTACCCATACTATATACAGTATGTAGGACACAGTCTTTAAAAACAACAAACTCAGCAGTTTACTACTTTAATTTTAGGTTTTAAGCACAGTATTACAGTTTGAGTTACATTATTGTTTTGTTTGTATGATTCACTGCAACTTAATCACATATTTTAGAAACAAAAACAAGTTATTACAAAGCTGAAGGAAAATCTTTTTCTCAGTATAAAACAACTGAGAATGTAAAAGATGATTTAGACCGATATCTGTGGCTCAGGCACAGGGAGAAGTCGGAAGGCTGCGATACAGTCGATGAGCCAGGTGGAGGGAGCTGACCATACCTTGCCTCGTCTAACCACTGCTGGCTTGTGTGGGCCCTGAGGGTCAAAGATGATGTACTGGGTGCACAGAGCCTGGTCGGAGCCTGGCAGAGCATGGTAAGCAGCAGAGGTTAGGGTTTGTGTCACATCACTGTCGGGCTTGGGCTGCCGGCTCAAAAGCTGACCTCCTCCCGCGCGGAGCAGCATGGTGAGCTCATCTTTGTTAGGTGCCTTAAAGGAGCCCAGGAGGAAGAAGAAACATCCATCGAAGAGTGGTGGGAGCTACAAAATATGAATCATCATCAAAAAAAAAAGAAAAAGAAAAGATAAGCGACAACTTTGGTCTAAACTAATAATTAGTTGTGCATCGAAATTTGGATTGAGGAGAAAAATACATGTTACCAATTATCCTGATCCTCAGTTAAAGTATAGAACTCACTCAGTATCCGCACCATGATAAACCCACAGTCCTAGTGAGAACAGTGGCAGAAGGATTTACGTCTGGCTGTTTGTTTATAGTGAAGTTAAATGCTGAATAATTTCTCTGCCACTAAATCCAGACTCTCATTTTACCAAGGGTCTGTGTGGATGCTTTGTATTACCATCTTTGCTGGAGAGCTAGCAGACTTCTTTTATCAGCACTGTTCTCCTTACAAACTTTGAACCACTGAGTTTTGCCATTTAAAGGCAACAGTGAATTGGGCCACTGGAGACTATTCACAGCATCTGTGAACTGGGCTCTCTCAACATTTTCTTGTAAGAAGGATCTTTGCCTACATTGTGGCGCATTTATGTGCGTGATGATGGTTGATGCTATTGTTTTTATAGACTGAGCATTTTATGCAGCTTATAATGGAAGAGAACTGAGGAAGTCAACAGTAGGGACAACTGAAATCCACTGAAGAACGAGTGTTTATTATAATATCTGCCTGTTCAGGTATGGCACCGCCTGCTAGAAAATGTTCTTCCCTTATTTAAATTGGGAACAAAATGCGTCAAAAACTTATTGACATCATAGGTATTTACTCTTAATTTGGTCTGTTCAGCCATCTATACTGTATATTGCAGTCTGCTAACTCATCTTGGCAGAAAGGCAAAAAATCTGCCTAATTTAATTGCAACTGGTGAGTGAGCTGAAATTTTCAATCCCTACCACAATAACAGACATTGTGTAGCACAAAGTTGCTGTTCTGAAGCCATGCCTGTGTTGCTTTGGCTTTGCTGTCCTGTTGGAAAATAAATCTTCTCCTGAGTCGCTGTTCTCCTACAGACTGCAGCGAGGTTTATCCTCTAGGATATTGCGGCATCCATTTTACACCCTACCCCCACAAACCTTACAGGAAATGCTGCAGATAATCATCCAAACAACATGATCCAGTTAACACCAGGCTTGGTGTTATGGGTGGTATGTTTCTGCTGATGCATGGTGTTTGGATAACACCAAACTTGCCAAAAACCCTTCCTTCTCTAATTGGTACTATTCTGTTTGTTTTTCCATCTCTCTTTGTGTTTTTAAAATTTAGTTCTGAAGAAAAAAACAAAACAAAAAGGACACCCGATCTGAGTGAGACCCACAAACAGCCAGACGAGACCCAAGTAGACCTAAAAAACAATTAGCCCTCAGCGAATTTGTTGTCAACCTGAACTGAGCCAATCAGAGAAAGAACACAAACACCAGCAGCATGATGTCAGTTGATTAGATCAATTACCAAGCAGCTGCAGAGGGATATCAGCAATATAATAACAATAATGACCTCAAAACAAGGAAATTTAAATAATTAATTTATATGCATCAAAGACTAGTTATTTAAATTGAAATCCCCTCATTCTCATACACCAATAAGAAAACATTGTGCAGCCAACTGGGTGGGAAGAAAACCTATTCAATAACCAAGAGTAATTTTAAAGTATAAACAATGACAATTTTCTTAAAATAATAACAAATCTGGTGAACACAGCTGCTGCTGGTCTTGAAAAACAGGACAGAGAGTCTGGACAATCCAATAATATCTTTAGATTTTTGTGTTTGTTAGTTTGTGTCTCATTTACCAAGCTGCATCTGTTGATGCGGCTGCGTTGGGGGCCTTCTCCTGCTTCATGCTCAGTCTCAGACACCCGCTTGCCTGCCTGCAGACATGCTTCCACCCCTGGCATCAAAGAGAAACAGACAGAGAGAGAGAGAAAAAAAAAAAGCTATAACTAATTAAGTTGACTTGAAAGAGTGTGACAAGGCAAATGCGAACAGAGGATGACAAAGCCCATGTCTGTTTTATCATGAGTTGGAAGATTTTAACTATTGGCAAAGCAGCAGTTGTTGACACAGAAAGATGCCCACAGCATGATCGAGTTAATGATGCAACCGTCGTTTTAAGTATCTCGAGCTTAAGCAGAATTTGAGCATCATCGCTTTCTTTCCGTCTCTTGAGGTTTAACAGAGTCAAGTGAGAACTGTGTGACAGCCCACATCCTCACATTTTCGTGAAATATAAAACCTTTACTTCTAAATCCTTAAGAAAAGCATCTCTAAAGACAGAAAAGTTTTTCAAAAAAAGTATAGACGGATATGGAGGGGGGGAGAAAAAAAAATCCCACACATTTTAATGCCCCCTCTCACTGCGACAGATAAAAAAAAAAAAAAAAATCTTTCTAACATAACACAGACCACAGTGGTGCTGTTCACAGTAAGCATCCAATTGCTCATACTGTATGTTGGGCTGTATGAGTCTTACAAGTTGGGGTAGATTTAAAAATACACACAGCTCCCAATTTGAAAGTCTGAACATTACAAAAATACTGTAGTTTGCTTATGAAAAGAAGTAGTACTGACCATTACTATTGACCTGATTAGCAACTAGCTGTGCTGTTGGTATTTCAACACGTGTTCACGTGTACACCTTGTCACAATACAGCCTGTGTGTTGAAACAATGAATTGCGCACGCACACTTCATAGGCACAAACGCACACACTCGTCTTCGCAAGATGGGTTGGAGTGTAATTACATTTCTTCATCCCCCTTAATTACCGCTTTTATTTGTGGGCACCGAGCCAGGCACTCGGGCAGAGAAGAGGCGAGATACTGGGGTTAATCGCTCCGGACGATGGCGCTTAGTGCTGAGGAGTCATTAGCATATTTAATGTTCGCATAGACTGAATTCAGGAAACATCTTAAACCCCTTCCTTCTGAGTCAGTGAACGAGTGAGCTAGATGAACCCACTTCCTTGATTAACCATGACACCAAATGGAACTCTGATCTAATTAAGAGCACAGCCACTGGAGACTAAGGCTGACTGATACATATTCTGAAGGCCAGCGCAACACTTCAGGATCACGACAGAGTACAATAGCTCATCCTTTATTGATAGTCACTATACAGAAAACCAACCACTGTCATGCTACTAATAAGAAAACAAGTATTAAGTGGTGCTTAACGGTAAATCACTGTTATCATGGCTGAGTCGTAGGTTCATGAGTAGTAAAATCTTCAATAAAGCAGGTGTCCAACTGAAGCTTTTTGTTGGCAGCTCGAAAGAAGCAGCTAGAAGTCATGTATCAGGGGGAAACACATTAGTGCACACACCCTGCCCGGACAGACAGTGGGAGTGCAACTGCAACAAGAACAAAAGTGCAGGGAAATTAGCCATTACAAATGGTGTGAAAGGAAGAGAGAAGAGGGAGAAAAGCTGTATTAAAAGAAGTGAGATATTAGAGAGAGGAGAATATCCATCTCACACTTCGTGTCTGTGCATCGAGTGTACTCGAGACGTCCTGAATAAAACATGTCTGAAAACCTCTCTAAAGCCACCTTATCTACACAGCGTGTCTTATTTGTTTAAGGTGGGGAGCACAAATGTGTGTTTCTGCATAGGAACAAGCTTAGTGCCAACCCCGGCAACGTCACTCTGACAAGACAAAGTCTTGCGACTAGATGTTGCGATGCTGTGCGACTAGAAATACACAACTCCTAGAAGACTTCAAAGGCTACTTTTTACATTTTTATTTAGAGATTAAAAACATTTCCACCTGCCTCCAGGCCTTATGCTAAGCTAAGCTGAGCTGAAATATTCGGACCATAGTTTGGATATACATATCAAACAAGTGCATTTCCTACAATGTTGCATAATGGACAAAAGGACTCAATCTGATGTTTAATAAAAGCTTAGTTAAAGTTTTCGACTGGAATGGGGCCCCATTAGCCAGGACGACATGTTTCTCATAACGGGTTTCAATTATAACACTGAAGCCTGAAGCTTTCCCAAGTAAAGTGTGTTGCAATGAAATGCAAGGCCGATAAGCAGGTAAGTCAGGGCTTGGCCTAGCTGACAGATATGGCGCACAAAGACAGGTGACAGCGAGAGGTTGCTGCTCGTGTGTACTCATACACATACACAAGGACAGAGACAGATAGGATGGCACGGTGATTGCCATGAGGGAGACAGGCTGTGTCAAGTGCTCAGCCTGCGTGGAGAGAAGGGAACGGGAGGGGCAAAATACAATCCAAATACACAGGATTTTATCCAGTGACAGAGCCACACATCTAAACACACATTTAAAGTTGAAATGGCATACTGGCAGCGACAGAGACAAGTGTGCATGGCGTATTAGTGTACACGCACACACACGCAGTGGAGAGATGCTACTGACGGATACACCAGTCAAGGACACACCAAGGTAGCAGAAAACTCTTTGACAGCAAGTCTCTTTTTTACTTTCCCTGAAGCAGACTTGCTCTGAATATGTGCTTGTTTGACTTAGTTCAAGGATGCCAGGGAGACTGGCTGAGAATAGCTACATTTTTGCTAAGTATTCATCTTGGCATAAATAAAACAGGAAAAGAGAGTTAAGTATCTTTTCATCGCCGGTGATATTAAATTCTAGCGGTGCAAGATTCCTCACTCCAGTCACCCAACCATGCAACCTAGCTGTCAGACGGAGTACGAGCAGGTGTGTGCACACACACAGCAGCAAACAAACACATTTTACCTGTTGCTGAATGTTTTTATTGTTTCCCAAGGCATTTCATGTGGTGCAGACAAAATAACAAAAAAAAAAAAAAACACGAGTGTATTTTAAAATTCCTATTCCAAACAGAGTTCAACTGAAAGAGGCACAAGATTGAAGATGCACACCTCAGCCTGGTTTGTTTCTTAGAGGGAACAGAAAAGGAAGCCTCAGTAGGACTTTACTGTAAGACCGCAGCAAGTAGACAGTTGTTCCATATCCCTGATTGCAGCCATAGAGAAACATTACACAGCTAAGATGTCCTCTGTGTTTCTAATAAATCGTGGTTATCAAACAAACTCAATATTAACGCAACAGCCCACAGTGGCAAATATTCTTTGGGATTCAGAGAAAAACCATAAAAAATAATGCAAAAATTTGTTCACTACGATGGTTTCATGGATCCAATATTTGCCTATGGATTTTCCATACTTGTTCTCATATATTATGCCGACAGTCACCCAACTGCAGCAAATACTACTTCAAATACAAAAGATGGAGCAATTCTACTGCAAGTGTACCCTTGAATGACATTGAAATACAGGCAATGTAGGTAGTTATTGATGGTAACAATAATGACACATTCAAAAAATGTAAGAGAACAACATCCAGTTCTTTCCCTTTTTGTGGTTTTTATGTTAATGCACAATAAACGTTCAAACAGAACTGTCATTCATCGTCAAGGTGGGCTCTAATCTCTGTTACAGGCCCTGAAAATCTGGGACAGAACACATTTAACATTCGGGATATTTTGGATAAAGTCTGCCTCAATGTCACTGCAGTACAACTTACACTGGTTCCAACAGAAACACTGTCTAACATCCAAGAACAGAACTGCTCCAGCCAACAGCTCACACCATACTTACAGCTGTATCTGACAATCCAGCAGCCAGCAAGAAGACCCAGGAGGGTGGAGTAGGTGGTGGGCATGTGTCCTTCTGGCACTACAACATGGCTCACTAGAGGGGGAAGACAGACACAGACACAAAAGCCAAACTGAAAAGGTACAAACGAGTTGGGCTACACAGGCACAAATAGCTGCTGTCTGCTGAGGTCTTCTTAGTGTGTCTGACTGTCAGACCACACAGCTACACCACTCAGACAGCTAGATAGTCAGAGCACTACAGCTTAACACAGTTGCTTGCATTAAATGCATAAATGCCATTGCTCTGTTGTCTTTTAATTGTTCTTTCTGAACAATTAATGTTAATTAATGGCCATATGAAATGTAGGTAAACTATATATGATCAATTCACGGCAACATGTTATACATTATATTAGAGTATATAACGCTCCACAGATGTAAAACATTAGCGCCTTATTTGCAATGAAATTATTACTTTTGGAATAAAATACTTGGTACTATATAATTCTTCTTAAAAGTAGACAGTGATGATGGTTGTTTATCAGCCTTAAGCCAACTGCAAAAGACGACCAACACATCATGACTTCCTGTCCTGGTTTCTCTCTCTTTAATAATATTTAATAACTACTAACTCCACTTACCTCAGTGGATAAACAGGTAACCTTACTGCAAGACTGTCAAACAGCTCAAAAAAAAAAAAAAAAAAAAAAACGCAACCAAGCAACAGCATATTTCATAAAGAGCTTTAGACAAGGATACATAATTATAGCTTAATTAAAATTTAAATGTGAGCCTATTGCCTCTTCATTCAACAAGTGAGCACAGTTGACAAGTGCAAAATGAACATAATTATATCTCCAGGGCAAAACCTTCTTACATTGTGCATTGACAGTGGATTTGTGGCTTTGAATTCCAAACGTTAAAAAAAAAAAAAAAGACCAATGCCTGAAAGCACCAACTTTCACCCCTCCAGTCAGAGGAGGTAGAGTTGTGAGAAACACTTCTGTTTTTCATTACAGCTTATTCATCATCCTAACAGTACCTCCAAACATTTTATGAGGAATGATTTCAATTACTTTGGCTTTCTGGTGTTCTCGCAGTCATTACTATGCAACAGTGGAGGAGCTGCTGTATCACAATGATGTACACAGCTCTAAAAGCACTTTTTAGTCACTGTTTGAACGTTCGTGAGTGATAATGCTCATACACCTACTGTTGGCTCTTACAATGCGAAAGAGCCAACAGTAGGAGACTTGTGTTAGGAAGGCTTGGCTATGTATGATACTCGGATGAAAGTATACAAGTATATAATCTTCACAACAAAACCTTTTATTTGACCCATGTGTCAAAAATAACAATTAAATAGGAATTAAATATGCAACCAGTCATCTAAGAGGCATCACTTGGACATTTAAGGCCCTTTAAGGAAACTGTATTTGAATCACGCAAACACTACCTGAGGCAGAGAAGCTGTCAGCCAACCTCCCTGCCAGCAGCTCTCCCAGTTTGGCCAGTTGAAGCTGTTCTGGTTGAGACAGCTTGCTTGCCAGAAACACCCCCACTTCATCCCTCCTCACACAGTCACTCACCTTAGAAAGGACATAAGAACACAGTTTAGAAATGTCTACAGCAGTATGATATGATACAAGAATTAGCACTCCAGCGTAAAAGTGTTCAAGGAGGGAAAAAAAGATTTAAAAAAATAAATGGTATTCTCATCCTCATGTAGACGTACCGCAGAGAGACTGGCTGAAGGGCTAAAAGATGTATTAGCATATTGGGTTCCTTCTGAGGCTTCCTGGAAAATCTCCAGCATCTCCAGACTGGCTGCGTAGTCTGCAGGACGCTTTCCATACAGATTTCTGTGAAGGAGCATATTTAAAATATAAAGCGTGTCAGTGAATGTCTCACAGTATGCATACGCTTTATTTATGTATCTGTGGCAACGACCAGACCATCTGGTGACCACAGGGGCAGCCAGCTATGTTTAAACCACTGAGAAATAAATATAAACAAATACTGACAAACAGTTGTGCTTATTTAGATTTGTTTATAAAAAAAGAAAAGTCATATTTCTAGAATATTTCTGGCACCGTGTTACTCTGGCACGATACCAAACTGCACACTGAGTGCTACTATTCTAGACAAACATCTTCTTGCAAAATAAGTACACTTATTTATCACCAGCACTTTTGCTCAGGCCATATTAGAATATTTTCGCAGTATAAGCATGAATTCAGCAGTTTGCAAAGCTTCCTTGTTTTATTCTACAGCAAAATAAGGGCATGCAGGAATATCTGACATTCAATGAGGTGAGAGGGTGAAAAAAACTTGCATTTCAGCATTCTGGTCATTCAGCACTTAAACAATTTTTATAATAAAGATCTTTATATGACATCCTCTTGTTTTAGTCTCTTAGCAACTAGGAAAACTAAATCTAATAGTTTTGTATCCAAAACATTTTTCTTAGTTTTCTTGTGAGTATGTTTCTTTGAGAAAGAGTTGTGTGCAAACCAGACTGAGTTCACCTTGAGGAAAAGTGGGAGAAGAGAAAAGACTGAAGAAAAGTGCAGGAGGAAGAGAGGAGACAGAGAGAAGAAGTGAAACCAGCAGGTTGTCTCAAAAAGATTAGGCGTCAGCAAAGATAACACCTGGGGGACAATTAATAGGTCCACTGGTCCATAAAATATTTCATTTGGATTCACACTCCCAGCCCACACACAAATACAAACAAACATAAAATGTCCCTGACACTTATACATATGCGCGCGCACAAGCTGGTGTATGCAGCGGCACATGAGAAGAATATCTAAACATTAACAATAAAGTGTGGAAAATTGTGCAGGAGGTAAAAATAATAAATAAATAAATTCCGAAATAAATAAATGAAAATAAAAGAAATAAAAAAACGCTCTCCTACAAGCTTGTGCTGAAGTACACAAGTGGGAGGAAGGCGGTGGTGGTTCTAGTGGATGCCCACTGTAACCATGACTCGTACTCCAACTGCAGGGAGGAGAGTCAAATATTCATTTCAAGCTGCACACAAATGCAGAGGAAATGTTGCATGCCACCATCAGCTCGCATCCACCAAACGCCATCGCCTCTCCACCGATAAACAACGTAATAACAATGCATAGTCACGATAACCATGTTTGCACCTGCGTTTGAGGTCATTTCAAAATTCTCTCCAAGCTCATGAACACCCAACTGCCGACAGAGCCTTTGAACTACAGAGTTAGAGCAGCAGCGAGTCTTAAAAAGGGAGTCATGAGTCTAATGATAGAAACACGTGGCAGGCAACTGATGAGGCAGAGGGTGAAGCCTGGATGCATTTTTAATCAAAAGGTTCATTAGTCGCATGTCCTTCTTAAACAATCCACTGTGAATGTGTCCTGATGGTTGGATCATTTGGGTGTCACAGCTTATCCTGATGATACAGTAAATGAATCACCCAAAGCCTCTGTTTGACTCTGTGAAAGTGTTGAGCATTGCACTGCCGTTGCTATGCAGGTAGGTGCCCTTCTCTGATGCCAAACTGCAGAACTCGCAAATAACAACTTTGCATGGTGCTCCTAAAAATAGTCTTATTCAAGGCAGTGACTGTGCTTCACATGCTCCATGATTAGAAAAAAAAAAATGACACACATTCCCTGGAAGGTCAAAGCTTTGTCAAACATTCATTTCTTTCTCCATAAAACAACATTTCCAAAGCTGTTTTTTTGTTTCGTTTTTTTTTTTTTTTTTTTTACATTTTCAAAACCATCCATGTTAATTAATGTGTATCGATTCAGTGCTTCAGGCTGACAGCGGCCATTAGGACTGAGCCAACAGCCAATTAAAATATACTGGGTACTTGTTATCCACATCTCATAAACACAAATTTATTTTCATACTGCACTGACATGAGCATAAATACTGACATCTAACAGCCTTTTTTTACGATCAAGACAACTGTGGTCAATAAAGTTTTCAGTAGGATTCAAGGTACACATATATCACGAGTCTGTGAAGGCAGCATGTGCCACCAACCAGCACCTTGCAGGCCTCATCTTGACAGTACAAATATGCTGCATTGGTAGATATTTATGCTTACATGTCTGAAACGTATATTCAGTAAATTCTCAGAAACTGCTTTAACCAAAGGGGCGGTGGACTAAACAGTGCAACACATACTAGTGTTAAATTTGTGACTTTGAGTCACAGATTTGTGGGGAAAAAAAAAAACAAAACAAGAATTTTATTCATCTTGCACATTTCGCAAAGGAAATGCAAAGAAGACAAAGGCCGAGTCTAAAAAGATGTGGACCCTGATCGGCAACTCTATTGATCACACTGATTAACCAGAATGCTCTCCTTCATTATGGACATTGTGCTATGCATCTCCCCGCCTCCACAGCCCAGAAACGCAGCATCAACTGATTGGCCAACAACTAATCAGCATCGTCGATTTTCTTCTCTCCACCTACTTACTGCACTAATGCACACCCTGTTATAAATTATAAAAAGGGCTGAGTGCCTGGTACAATAACTGGTAAACACGCACTTGATGATTTATTGATGAAGTGGAAAATAAGCACTGGTCTGGAATAACAGAACCACCTCTATGATGTAACACCACGAAATACAATAGCCATGAAATAAATATTAACTTGCTTGGAGGGTTCAGTTTGTGTTTAGAATTCTACTTTTTGTTGTCAAAATCAGCTGAAACAAGTTGGTAATATTTTATCAATCAATCAATAATAGAATTCATTTATTCTTGGAAACATTCAGTCATATTATATCCATCACATAAAGAGGAGGATATTTGTTTGGTCATTCCTCTATGTGGGGTACACCTGTCAAAATGTACACTGCAGGCTATATGACAAACGTAATGCTTCTGTTAATACTCTGCTCACTGTATCATCACCATCATGGTTTTTTGCAATTTATTGACGGATATAGGTGATTTTATTGGCAGATTTCAGCACAGCAGCTACATTTCTGATGTTAACTAAAGTGTTGCCTCTTGTTGCCTCTGGGTTTTAAAGTAGGTCTCTATCCATTATCGGGCTGTTTTTAACACCTGACAGTGTAACATCGCCTACTGCAGCTGGAATATTCTCCACTCTAATATCTCAGTGATCGTCAGCCTGTTGACCGCATCGCATATTCACAATGGGCATCTGTGCTGTAGTGTCTAACTTCATGCAGCCTGAATCATTACCTTTTTTTGTCACTGTACAGCGTCGATCTGTTAACATTTCTGTGTTTTACTGACTGTGTGAAGTTAGTGGCATTTTAGTTTGCCGATTTCTGACAGCAGACTCAAAGCTCTGCTGTGTGAAACTCTACTGCAGGTCCTTATGAACAGGTGCCACAAGTCGGCCTGAAACAAATGATTTACAACAGTTAAACTGCAGTTAGACTCACACACACAGGTGTGGCATAAGGTGATGACAGCAAAAAGTGTGAGGTCCTTCAAAAATGTATTTAGCTCTACAATAACTCAAGATTTACTGTGGCCGGGACCAGAATCTTTTAAGCACCAGATTAAAACTTCAATTTTTCGTGACAACTGATGGAAAATCGCATTTTCAGGTCAGTGCTTGACTGTGAAAGTCAAGTACTGCAAACAGTTTGCAGTTAATCAAGTGTCCTGCACCAAAGAGTGACCCACAAGGAATACAAGGACAGGCTGGACCCTGATCCTGTGACACATCACTTTGTGATTAATTTACCATGGAGCAACTTGTTATAAAAGCAACACTCTGCAAGTACAGTAAACAGTACAATACACAATATACACTTATATGCAAAACAAACTGCATGATGACAGCATTTCCCTGTAAAACCAATAAGCTACTTACAGCACATTCTGTGAGGCTCCATGCTGCAGCAGCAGTTTGGCGACGGCCACGTGTCCGTTCCTCACAGCATCATGGAGTGGAGAATCGTTTTCATAGCCAGGTGTGTTCAGTAGGGCGCCCTTGGAGAGCAACAGCTCCACAACCTCCAGGTGACCCAGGTTACATGCTTCATGCTGCAACAAAAAAGCAGTGACCTGACCTTCACACGTTCTCCCCCAGGTGCATTCACCTAGTTTTTTTCTGTTTTAACCTTAAAAGAAACACTGTAGTTCTTAGCAAAGCTCTAAACTCACTTACTGGATGTTTTCCTAGGATCTTTTGTAACTTCTTGAATAAGTCATCGTCACTCTCTTTGACTCATTTTGGACGGTCTGATCACTTAGTTCAAAGACTCACTATTGTTCCAAGTCTTTGCCGTTGCTAGATTCTATCTTACCAGACTGACTCGTATTACATAACCATTTTGTTTTATAAAATAAGAATTACCTACTTGTCTTAGTATGAGATACACATATAAAAGACAAGAATCAGGATAGGTTCATTATTTTTTAACAGCACTGTACAGCTGTGATCTTTACTAAGTTTGGCATATGGAAATTTTTAATGGGAAAGCAGGTTTTGTTCTATTTCAACTTTATTTGGCTCAGGCAGACTAAACAGCACATGGCGTGCTATTAAGACAAGGGCAATGCAGTTACTGTATTCCCTCATAACAACTGCAAATATTAAGAAGGGGGTTTGTGACAACCGTTTCATATAATCCTGGGATTCTCCCACTGTTCTTTAGTGCCGACTATCTGGAGCAGAGAAATGTTTATTTTTGTTTCTCACAGTTGGAAGCTAAAATCCATGGATTTATACAGTACACATTATCATCATCATCAGGTCTTATACTATAATCTGGCTTTTGATTTAATTTATTATAACTAAACAAATGTCAAAAGTTCCATATAGTTTGTAATGCTAATATTTGCTAGGCAACAAATCAAAACAGGATAGGAACATACAGCATCAGATGATAGTAACATATCCAGTAACAGCTATGCTTTCTGATAGCAGTTTGAAAGATCAGTTGCTAACTGTCCTAAATTGAAGGTTTGAGTTGAGCATCTTGACAGTAAGTAGCCACAAGTGCTGCAACAAGAGAAGTCTCCTATGTTCATGCTTTAAGAAAAAAAAAAAAAAACTGACAGCTGTTAAGGATTTTACAGCTTGTCATGTCAAGGCAACACTAGGCTTAACTGTTTCAAGAGCACAGACCTACAATATATATTTTGAGGAATAGATAGAAAACAGCACAAATTATAGTAAGTTGCATGCAAGACATCAACAGTAAATGGCCAGAAAAGAAAAAACTATCTGAGCATGAAAGTGTCTGTGTGACAAACAAGTAAACAGTGTGTGTAAAATTACACTAGAATGTGTTATTGTCAGCAGAAGATAGGAAAAAAGACAACGATGTAGAAATGCTATTGTAATTTCACAACTGCCAATTTACTGATGTCACCATTTATCACAGGGTTTTTCCACACAACACAAAGAACGCTTTCAGATGTGCCACTTGGTGCATTACTCTTACCAGAGGTGTCCACCCAGCATTGTCCTTCAGGTTAGGGTCAGCCCCTTGGTCCAGCAGTTCCTTGACAGCCTCTACATCTCCCTGCAGGACCCAGAGAGAACAACAAACCTGAGGTCACAATAGCAGACCTGTAAACGCAACCCTTCAAACACAGCAGCTGATCCCAGTGTACCAAAGCCCCACTGTTTATCAATCACACTCCACAGTGGGCCATTGATTACCTTGTCTCGGATCCAGAGGGGGATTACGGCTGTGTTTACAAGGATTACTGCAAGACTGTTTATTCTCAGCAGACCAGAACATAGCTGTCTGATCATCTGAAGACAAATACTTGGATGTTCAACTGGGGGAAGATTTGTGCCTTGAAACAAACTAAAGAAAAATAAGCACCATCAATGGTTTCAGGTCAGCACTTTACTATTTCATCATTTTAAGGGCTAAGAAGCATCCAGAATAAGGCACATGCATTTTAGATGATTTTAATCTAAATTAGTATGACTCAATTTTATTTAATTTTGATCTGTTTCTAATTTAAATATCTTATTCCTTTAGGATGTAGTTAAAAATACTTCACCTCATGTTAAGTTTTGAGTGTTAAATTAAGGAAAAATATGCATTTTATTTTTCAGCCTGCACAAATGTACATATTTAAAACAGAAAACAAATTGAAGCACTGTAGTTGATATATTCAAAATCCTCTCGACCTTTATAGCAGCTAGATGCAGCGGGGTCTCTCCCTTGTGGTTCCTCTTCATAACTGCAGGGCTTCCTGGGCTGGGCCATCCGACAGATGCACCTCGAGCACATGGGGATTTTCTACCACGATTGGCTACGACAGAGGGGCTGTCTCCTTGCTTATCTCTGGAGCTTTTGGGGCTTTTGGGACTACGGGGGCTAGTCACCGATGCAGGGTTAAGGACAGCTGGAGACATCTGACCCAGGGATTTTCTTCTGCGGCCTGGAGAAGTCCTTGGTCTTTTTGGCGTGGTCTCCAAGTCGCCAACTTTCTCCTCCACTCTGGATCTTTTTGAGGAAGGTTTTGTGGGCGAAGCGTTGACCTGTTTTTCAGGTTTGTCAGTTGGATTGAGGTCATTTGCAGGTGGCGTGTTTTTCTGGATGACTCTGACCAACATACTGTGACTGGGTGAGACTTTGTGATTCGTTTCAGTGGTGCTGCCTCCTGAGAGGCTCTCCCTCATGGTGCTCCTGACAGTGCTGAGTTCATTATTATTCCCCTGTGGCACTTCAGGCTGAGGTTTGTCAGAATTGACAGCTGGGCTCACAAACGAAACCCTTTTACTGGATCTCTTTGCCCCTTCAGCACAGGGCTGATCCTTCTGCATAGACACATCTACCTCCTCGATGATCCCCCATTGTTGATTTATAGCCTCCAGTCTCTTCTTCTTCATGTTCTGATTTGTCTGTTTCCTTGTGGTTGTAGTTGCACCTTGCACAAACTTTTTCCTGCTGGCAGTATTTTTCTTAGCTGACCTGTTCTTCCTGCTTCTATTTTCACCGTTTCTTTGAGGAGAAGAAGAGCCAGAGTCTTGGGAGGACGAGGTGAAATTAAAAACTGACAGGTCCTGCTGCCGAGTAGTAATGGCGTCTGGGTGTGTTGCAGCTGTTTCTCCAGTAGACGTACTGACAGTCCCAGTGATTTCTGAAGGCTTCTCCACCATGCAGCGTACCTTGCGGCTGCGTGGGCTAAACCAGATCTTAAAGTTCTTCTTTTGTTTAAAAACAGGGCTCTCGGGCTGTGTTTGCAATTCAGTGACAAAGGAGTCTGCAATAAAAAAAATGCAGGTTTAACAAAGCATCATTTTAATTCTGGGACTAAACTACTGCAACAACCACATAGATTTAAATTTTTATATCAGATTACAATAATTATTTTAGAGGATAACTTAAAGCTTTCAAGCTGCTACAAATTCATGAACATCTACCTGGTTCTTCTACAGGATTCAGCACAGACTCCAGACCACGGAAGATTTGTATGATGCTGCTAAGCTGCCTGTTGATTTGAATGTCTTTCACCCATGCAGGGCTGTGACACACCACGCAGCCGTCTCCTGCACAGGGACCAGCACAGGACCTGAGCCATAAACATATCTTGAATTAGGAGGACATTTCACAGATCAGTGAGAAGAAATAAGAAATGAGCTTGTTAATTCATCCTTTAAAAACGCGTCCGTCATGAAGGCAAAAAATAAGAAATAAACTGAGAGCTATAGTTTATTATATAGACATTCAATGTTTTTATAGTAAACTAAGATCTGCTAAAATATCAATACATGTAATTGCCATTGGTGTGCATAATTGATTAAAGACGAAATTAGCCTCATAATGTAAGGCAAATTACTGATTTGTTTAACTGTATATGAATTTGCTTTTTGATAATTTTGTACTGTAACCAGTCAATTTGAATAAACCTATAAATATAAATATATAAACAAATGTCCACTATGATGCATGTCTGTGGCTAATGAGCATGTGCAAACAGAAAACATGTATTTGATGCTACATTACCTGCACAGCATATGCTCACACACTCCTAAACACACAGGTTCCTCCATTAAATTTGAGCTAGAAAATAAATAAATAAATGTCATTAAGTAAAACAGTGCACTTGTCCATTTACAGCATCCTGGGAAGCAGCTTTACAGTCATGTACTACAACAGTCACCACCACCCCTCACACATTTCACTATTCACAGGAGCATCCCAGCAGCATCAGCAGCATCTTATTCTGTTAGATGTGTGGAAGTCAGTCAGCTCAGCATCCCGCTTCAGCCCAAACACTCACCAGAGCTAAATCAACCCTGTAATTCTGCACATTTAGCCCCGGAAATATTTACATATTTAAAACAATCAGATTTAAACAGCCCAGTTTCTGTCAGGCTTTTGCAAAACATGCCAGCTTGTCCGTCCTCAGGCTGCTCCAGCTGCTGTGTGAACTAGTCCCAACCGTACCTCGTATCTGTTGCTTTACTTTACTGTACAATGATGCACTAAGGGACCTGCACATGCACTGTAGCGCTGTACAGGTTTACAAACCATCGTGTGGACATGCTGTCAGTGAAGATCCACTAACCTTAACGTTACGTCTTGAAGGATCAGACATGTTTTGTAAAGTGTAATTAAACCAATCATTAAACTACATGCAGCTGCTGCTGCTGCTGCTGCTGCTGCTGACATTAGCGTTACTGTGCTAACGTTAGCGCTAACCTGAGCGACCCAAATCAACGTCAAACAGAGCTAGAGTCAGGAGGATAACTTGTGAAAGTCACTGGCTCTGGAGGTTATTTTATATTTTAGTATGAAACATACCCAAACAAAGCATGTCTACCGAGCGCATCACTTCTACAGTCTCTGCGACGTTTACTTACCATTTGGAGCAAAGCAGCAGTCGCCGAAAGTTCGCAAGTGCCGCTTTGGTGTTTGTCCAACCCTCAGTCTGCTCGGAGGCATCTTGATCCATTATTTAAAGAAATGTTGCTTCTGTTGTTATATTTATCAACCACGATTAGAAAACAAGACCAACTTACTTCCTGATTACTTACATATCCCGCCAAGGATTTACGGCTGTGACGTATGAGCGTTGGCATAACAACGTTGATGACGTACGTTTCGGCCCTCCCCCAAACGATCAGGCAGAATTAGAAATTGTATTATTTATTTATTTTAATGATTGTGCACTGTTTTTAATGCGGTTCTAATGTTTTTCTATGCCTGTGTAAGAAATGTGCTACAAATAAAGCTGCCCCCTGATCTATAGCTACACTAAATCCATTTGAAGTCTCTGTGGTTAGCATAGAATTTAGACAGTGATAATAAAAGACAATATGAAGCACATGTTTCTATACTCCAACAATGTAAATGTGAGACGACTGAAATCAGATGGATTGTTAATCTTGAATGTGATCTGATGCTCAAACATAAGACACGCACAGTCAACACACAAAGGAACAGTAGCAGCATTTGAAAAATTGCTTTATTAGGATTATAAAAATAGGCTTGATACATTTGGTCCATAAGAAGGAAAGAGTTCATAAAAAATTTAGTACATTCATTCTAAAAGTTAGATTTGCCCTTACAGGAATGGTTAATAAGTATGAGGAGTGCTGAGGATTGTTATTGTGAGAGTGCATATTTTCTTTTTTCCACTTTCATCCACTAGGCACAATTCCATGCACTTCATCCTTCTTTAGAAATATTCATATATGGCATATATAGTGTGTTATTCTTTAAGATAAAACAACCATGTTTTGCCAAAAAAAGTTCAAATAAGCAACAACAAATTAAATATACTATGGTATAATCCCCTAATAATGAGTCCCAAAGAGTGAAATTAATAATCTCCACCGCCCTTCATAAATAAACTGATCAGAAGAACTAAAGGTAAACATAGTGCAGTCAGTACAGTACAGGATGGGAAAAACATAAACAGAAAAAGATTTCTACTGATCACCTTTCTTCATCTGTGCATGTATGCAAATGTGCAAATATTCTTATGCTTTTCATATATAACCTATTTAGGCAAGAACAGTGATGTAAATGACCCTTCATATCATCAGTCAGGAGACTGTAAAGAAAAAAAAATCACACATTCATGGTTTAAATTAATTTGGCTTAGTTTTCACATCTACATACATTAAAGTCAGATTTACTATGCAAAGACTTAGAAGATGGCAAAGAGAACACGTCAGTCAGCTTTATGTTTCCACTGCCTTAACGGAGCCCAGGTTGTCCAATTCGTCTTCACTGTGGATTGGTATGGTTTCCATGCCAGTATTTTCCATGGCAAAGTTGATAAAGACCTGTGACGATTCGCAATAATGTAAGTGTCATGCCAATATAAAAGACAAGTATTTTTCTCTGGATTTTAGCTGACATGGTGGTCAGTTCCTCTCCCCGACTCCCTTTCTTTACCCAGCCTGTGGTATCTTCCAATCCCAGAGCCCCAGAAGGGCAGAGCGGTTGAAGAATATCAGTACTGGCTGCATATAAAGCTCATGGATTCTCTCCCAAACTCATATTCCATTTATTTTCCCTCAGGCATACCCTCTGTCAGTTTCCCTCTGCCTCTTTTAAACTTTCTCTACTCAGTCTTTCACTCCCACTCAGGTTTTTTCTGTCCCTGCCTCTCCTCCCACCTTCGCTCTTCTTCTCTCATCTCTTGTCCCTTTTTTCAGTCCCTCGCAGCCATCTGCCCACCCCTACAAAACCTCACGCTAGTCCTCCCTCTCTCTCTGTTTATGTCCTGTCTCTTTTTTTGCTCACCTCATCCAGTGTGGTCTGGCTCACAGAAAAGTGTTTGATCTGCAGAGCATTCTTGTTGGACTCCAGCTGGTCAAAGATGTCAGCCACCCCTCCTGGAGCAATTGGTATGTGGTACTCCACCATGTTGGAGTGCTGGTCCTGTGTGTTGGTAAAAAATGCACAATGAGGGGGGGTAAATATTTTGAATATGCTCTCTGACTACCCAAAATAATGTGAAATACAGTGAAAAGCTGTTTGGATCTAAATGATAAACATCATACACATCAAAATAAAACTCTTAGCTTGCTCAATCTTACAGTAAAACAATTCTTTTTTCTTGCCAAGGGGGGAATCTGCATCTCTTTGTAAATCTATCTACTATATATACAGTTTACTGTATATGCTGAATTTCTGGGATGTGTCAGACTAACAGTTGAAACACAGCAGGTCCTTATATTGCGAGTTACATCAAATTATTATTATTATTATTAGTAAAAAAAAATAATTATTATTATTATTATTAGTAAAAATAATAATAATAATTGATACATTATTGATCCCCTTGGGGAAATTCTTTGTGGACAGGCTGCTAACTTGAGGCCCAAAGGGTTCGCCAAGTAGACCAAGTCAGATAGTGTTGATGAAGTCTATATGGGTACTTTTGATTTCTATATAGTCTTTAAATATTTATTAATATATTATAATATTAACACTGAATCAATTGACAATTGAATATGCACAATTGAATGAATACAATCCTGCATTTCCTCTCAGTTCTACATAGCTTTTATTTTTTAGCACACCTTCACTGTTTTGATTCACTCTGACCACTCTCATAAACCTTGTTTCCTGCTGCAGCAGGCAGCTATTTTCAGACCCACTGTGCACAACCTGCCCAAAATCAAACTCAGGAGCTGATAAGGATAAAAACAGAGCTGAAAGACTACTGAATATTGGACTTCTATTCAGTGGGTGGACAGAGACAAAATGACAAATCAATGTCATGTCTGCTGCATAGTTAAATGGTAGTAGTGGCTGATAGGATGTTCACCTTAACAACTTATTAAGATAATAATACTTGTACAATTTGTTTCACTGCCTTCAATTGGCTAAACAATCAGGTTTGATGTCACAGTGTGGCAAGGTTTGTTGATTTTTTATACACATATTAGTCAGGATCATTGTAAGTGAGAAAGGAATAATGCCAAAAAAAGATTATTTTTAAAGCAAAGACCAAATACTCTCAACTACTTTAGATAGCTAGCAAAGCTCACCTTGAGGTAAGTGCTGGGGAATCGGCGCTGCATGAAGCCAGTGATTGCCTCTGCGTCACAGGAACCCTTGGCCAAGTACATCTTCACAGTGAACCCACTGCCAAACCTGCAAAAAGAAGATTTTATGAACAAAGGACACTGTTATTACATGTCTGCAGGGTGTGGGTGAGGGTACACTGTTCTTACAAGTAAAATTGAGCAGTCAGTTGCACAAAGGACCAGAGGAGGGAAGAATAGGAGAGACAGGAGGCAGGGTGGGGAGAGGAGTAATGGCTGGATTGGAGGATGAACAGAGGTCACTAACCTGTTCTTAATGTGCTGCAGGGAGCCCAGGCATTGGAACTGACCTTTCACCATGATGGCAAGACGGCTGCACAGTGCCTCACACTCCTCCATGCTGAGGAACAGAAACAAAGAGAGAAAGATAAGAGGTCACTCTAGGACCCTTGAGCATATAGCAATTAGCAAAGCCTGCTGTCGCACAGAAAGAGAAAATACATGTAATAATAATTTTCTGTGTAGTTATCAATTGTATATTGTGTTAAAAAGCACAAAAGGTGCTAGAATCATGAATGCAATTTTACTTTTTCACCTATATACATAAAATCTTGTAGCACAACAACCTGTGTTATAATGGATATTTATTATTGTCTACTCTACATGTTTCCCTTTTATTGATGGGCAACCAGCTAGTATGATGAGTGTTTAGCAGATGCATGTATGAGATACTTTTCTAACCTGTGGGAGGTGAGGATCACAGCACATTTTCCTTTCACTTCCTCAGAGATGATTTTCCATAGGTGACGCTTCGTGCAAGGGTCCATACCAGAGCTCGGCTCATCCTGTGGCGAGAGGAGGAATGAGAAGAGGCAATGTGTGGAAGAAAGAGAGGAGTGCTGTAATCAAGATAGAGAGATGAAGGGAAAGCAGGGAGCTAACTGAGGAAGGCAGTGTGCACTTCATATGGTAGGAAAAGAGAACAGAAAACAGTGGCTTGGTAAAAGAGAGAGAGCAAATACTAATGCATAATGGCAAAATAGGAAAAAGGAAATGCCTAAAAGCAGAGTTTAAGAAAAGAAACAAAGACAAGCAGCAGAGTTAAAGTTCAAGAGCAGTTGGAGTAATTACGAAGACATACAGAGTATAAGGACAGTAGGTAAGTAAGAGTGTTGAACGCAGGAGAAAAGAGAGAAAAGAAGGAAGGAGATGATTTGATAGAGACATAAAGTAGAAACAAAGTTGAAAGCTAAGGGGAAGGTCACCCTTGGGTAAGCCTGTCAAAGAAGATTAATTAACTATATGAAATCTGTCAGGTCTTGGGGATCAATATTTACTCTTTTCAGGGGGAACAGTGGTGTGCAGTTTAATATCTGTTGACTGTTAGCTAGTCAGGAAATGAAACAGGCAGCTGCAGCGATGTGAACAGGTGTGTCCTCACCAGGAGCAGGATTTGTGGATGCCCAATGAGAGCCAGCGCTGTTGAGAGCTTCCTGCGGGTTCCACAACTGTAACTATCAGTAATGATTTTTCTGTGGTAGTTCAGCTCCAATCTCTTCAGGAGGTAGTTCACCACCTTCAAAGGAAACGTTGAATGGATTATACAGAGGATAAACAAAATGGAATAACACCATCATGTCAGAAATTACTAGAGGGTCAACCTGGCCACAACAATCAAAAGAACACTATTAGTCATAACAAGTCAGCTGACAAATAACCAGAAATCGGCTTTATCTGTGCAACAGAAACACAAGAAACGTCAAACCTGCAGCTTCCAGATAAAGCTGTCGTGTAAAACCACTTCTATGCAAAGCTAAAATGCAAACACATTGTCTGGTGTAAGAAGGGTAATGGTTTCTGCTGCAAACTGCTAATCAATTTAGTAGTTGTTCAGTGGATTAACAGCCATCTACTGCAGTAGGTTTAATGACTGCTCTCAGAGCATCTGGCTGTATGAGCATTAACAGCCATGAGACAAAATACAGACCAGTGTGCTGCTGTGTAGTCTTGTCAACATGAGGATGGAGTGAAACCTTCACTTGATAAGATCTAAACTACAAGAGACCTTTACAGTAAGTTCATCATCCACGTCTTTAATTCATCAAGAGAAGGGCCTCTCTCTGGAGGAACAGTCCAATATCCCACTACACACACAGTTCAATACCTAATCACAGCTGGGATGGATTTGCGAAAAGCTTCTTCTTTTTTTTGGAGGACAAAGGGTCACCCTCTTCCTTGTTTTCTACTTGATATTCATGTTCATTTCTGTATCTAGCTGCTTCACTGCCATGCATATATAATTTTGTTTGTTTAACCAACATGACTTTACTCTGTAACTTTATATAAACTCCACGTTGTCCTGGGGCTGCAACTTTGCAGTGCAGGAACTGACACAGCATAATCTATTTGTTGACTATATGTTTATCCTGTATGTTAAACCACATTGAAAGCAGGGCTGAGTAACTCTTAATGATCCTTAACCATCTCAGTGATTTCAAAATCTCTATGCTTGCCTATTAATCACATGAATTAATATGCTTTACATGCCAAATAGCTAGAGGTGATTTCCCATCAGTAAGCTTAAATACTTTCCACTCTCCATCAAACTGGCAAGTTTGGTAACCAGATCAATTAGGCAAGTCATTGCACTGGACAGCCTCTATGAGATGATTTGCTTTTTGGATTTGCCTTTGGTGTAGATTCTTCTGTGTGACTCTGAGTTCACTGATTCAGATTATCAGAACGCTGTGTAGAGCATTAAATGACCAGAATAGGCTAACTGGCATCATAGCATATTCATGACCAGTTTAGATCAAAATGTGTTTTTTTTTTAAGTTCTCTCATAAAAGCCCTTTTCTATCACCTTTGATGTAACAGCTCATTATGCCTGACAAAACCGTGTCAATGCGAAATGACCCCATTAAAGCTTTTCTCATTATCCTCTGCTGGGGGACTGTCAGAGGGAGACAACATAAGACAAAGACTATATACAGTATAAACTCATCGTTGTGCATTAGTCCACCATTTATGCTATGGCCATTATAGCCATTGATGTCACTCTCCTGACCAGAGATGAGCAAGTGTAACAATAGCAATGGTGACAATTAGAGCCAGACAAATCTATTTCTGTGCCTCACTCTCTGCGTAAGCACTTGTGTGTCTATGTGCATAATTGCTAATGTACTGTATGTGTGCAGTTCTGTTGGAAACATGGTCGAGGTTGTCAGAGAAAAAATCAATGTTTTTGTGCTTTTGTTTCCTGAGGTTGGAAACGATGCGGGGAGAGAAGCACAGACAGATGTTTTACTGCACACAGTTTAGATTTGTCATAATGTTTTCTGCAAAAACACACACCTCTGAGCTGTTTATACTGTGTTTCTTTTTGTATAAAAAAATCAAGATGGAAACTCTGAAATCAGATCACTTGTTGACTGGTTGCTCTGCAGATTTCTCTCAAGTCAGCAGCAGCAACAGCAGCGTAAGACAGGCATACTCCGTAATCACTACAGAAGCAAGATTGATTAGTTCTCAGAAAGATAAATGGGAAGAATGGGGCTAAAGTGACATGTCAAATGAGATTCTCTCATCATCAAAGTATCGTTTAAATGTAAATTGGGCTGCAGCGAAGCACAAAGCATCAGCTTAATTTTGAATGTTGGAATGCACAAACTGACAACAAAAGCTTCTCCATTTTACACCAGCTAGTAAAGCTTTCACCACACCTCACTCAGCACTTCACACCCTCTGGTTCCGTGTGCATGGAAGCATCAACAGTTACTAGTCCTACAGTGGCATCTTTGAATATATATCAGATCCTGAGTCACTTTATGGTGCTGTTGCTACCCAAAGCCTGGAAAAGAAGCACATAGTCTGCAGCTCCTCCTTACCCCCTTTATCTCACTCTTGGAGATGCCTCGAATACGAGCATAGAAGTACATGTGCTCTTCCCCTGTCAGCAGATCGTCCAGTGCATCCACCTGGGGACAGTAGCCAATGTTTATTCCCTTGTCACGGCACTCCATGATGTCTACCAACCGCCTGGGAAAAATAAAAAACACAAAAAGTCAGAACTACCACTGCGGTGTAGGACAGATAAACACGTAGAGTGTTGCAGAGGACCTGCTGTCTGTGTTGTTCTGTGTGGGAAATACCCACCATATAACAACAAAGCATAGTTTGGTGCTTCATATTTTTTATAGAAGAGCGGGAATAACACAGAGCCTGACAAAAAGCATGTCTGCTCATTTGAACAAATAAATTAATGTACATCTTACCCCTCCAAGTCCTTAATCTGAGCTGTGCCATCAGTGGGGCTAACATCTCCAGTTAGCATCTTGAAAGTGGTTGTTTTTCCTGCTCCGTTCACTCCCAGCAGACCAAAGCACTGTAAACAATCACTCATTTCTTAGAAACCCTGAACATTGTACAGCTTTCTCAAAGATTAGGCATATGTACATGTCAATAGCCAGCAATCACACAGAGGTATTTGATTTTAAGTGATATTAGATCTCAATCTTGTTCTCACACAATATATTTTTATTCCTGGCATAACAGTTGTGTGTGTGTGTGTGTGTGTGTGTGTGTGTGTGTGTGTGCAGCCAGTGCTGCAGTGGCAAAGCAGAGCTGAGCACAATTTCCCAGTAGAAGCAGAGAGATTCGAAAATGTATCCGTTACACACTTTGTTATAGCAGCCTGTGGTGCCTTCAAAATTTTAAACCGTAAACTGAGTTCACTATTTCTTCACTAATAGCCATACCAATGTCGGTGATTACATTAGTCATTAACTACATGAATACCCTTTCACTATCCTACTGGCTTAGACTGATTTCATTTGTAAGTGTTAAGAGTTACCTCTCCTGCAGGGATGCCCACAGAGATGCTCCTGACAGCATGGACCTTCTTTTTGAGGTGTTGATAGACCTTAGTGAGCTTGTTGACCTGTAGTATGTCTGAGCTGGCTGCTCCACTGGAGATCCGCAGACGTTCAGTTGCTACATCCTCATCCTCATACTCATTAGGCACCTGGGGTACTGCCTTTCTCCTCCAGAACAGATGCCTTCAAAATAAAAAGTATTTTTTTAATTATATATATTAGGTGCTGAAGTTAATGTGATTAGCTATTATGCCATTCTGCAAATTAGACTGAAACTTTGCAACAGTCTTTCAACTTAATTGGTTTTGGATTCTAACATCTTTAGGGCTTAATATATTTGGCTTTTATTTTTCAAATAAAATCAATGTTATTTCAATTTTAATTGTTTTTACTTTTGCATCAACCACTCATTTGCATCTCTGCTTTTTTTCATATTCTGGGTTGCAAGAAGAAGTCTTCTTGAATCAGAAAAGACTATTTTTAGAAATGCCAGGGCAATACAATTTACATGAAAACCAACTGCAAAGTATTTTATTATGACAGTCTGAGCCTACAGTATATTCCCAATAAATTACAGTTATAAGTGTTTATGATCATTATTGTTGCATCCCTGGCATCTCACCTGATTTTGCGCATGAAAGACTTATTGAGCAGGAGGCGCAGGGTGAACAAGACCAGGCCTTCAATGAAGGAGGAGAGGAACATCCAGCCCAGGGCGTCCATGGAGAATGGATTCTTATAGGCATCAATGCCGTACCCACTGAGGATCTGGACCTCTATGTTTACCCTAGCCAGGTAGTTCAGCCCATTACCAAAGTTGAACTGGGGAAAGATTAGGAAGGCTTGACTCAGCTTGTCGAAGATGCCCTTGATGACCTACAGGAGGAGAAAAACAGAACAGCAGACTTTGTGAAAGGGGAACTGAGGAAGGAGCAACAATATAAAACTGAGTTTAAAGTGAGACATTATCCTGAATTGTAATCTACACTTTCCTGTCACTGAATATGTGAGGTATGTTTGCCCTTCTCACTTCTCTGCAACTCAAAGTTCCCAACAGAGACTGAAAAGGTGTCCATCAACACATAGTGCGTGCATTTAAATACTTCACAACTATTTAGCTGCTAACAAAAGACATCTTGACAGGCAGTTCATACTGACCTCAGTGCTGCCTACTGACAGTTGACTCAGAAAGTAGAGGATTGAGGTGGATAGGATTGTGTTGACACTGACGAATAGATTGATGCACACATATGTGATGAAGGCCATTTCGGCATCCTTGAAGGTGCCTGACAGCAGATACATCCATGGGAAGGTAGCAAACCTAAAGAATTGACAAAGACCAAACACTCTGAATACAGGACCAAGTAAAAAAAAAAAAAAAAACACCTAAAAATAGCTGTTATGTGATATGGCTGGGTTGGTTTCAACAATGAAGTGCACAAAGACAAACACACAAAGTGAAATAAAGGTGCATTTCTCCATTTCTCTTCTAACAAATGCACCATCTAAAACCAAACTGAAGCTAAAAATGGATCTGACTGAAGGTTCAGGCCTTTAATAGACTAAACAGAGCAGCCATGAGTCTGATGAAAATAGGCACCAGAGAATACTGAAAAGGGAAGGAGGAAAAATACCACACCATGAGAAGGGTAAACATTCAGTCATGACGCCAAAAGAGAGGAAGATAAATTACTTCTCCCTTTATTCCCCTGGTGGCAGAACATCCTTTTTCTTTTCGTTTTTTGTTCTCTCTCTTCTCTCACATAATCTGCTTGTTCATTTGATTGGGGTGTTTGGGTCAGCAAGACAGAGAGGAAGGGAAAGAGAAGAGAAAAAAAGTGCAGTGGGAAAAGATAGAGACAGACACAAGCAGATAGAGCCAGACAGAGACAAAGCATCTGTGTGCCATGCCCAAAAAAAAGGTGCTTGGTAGGCAGACTGTGGGTGCCAAGCCATGACAAGGAACAGAAGCAAGAAGGCTGCAGACCAGACCAGGTGGGTGCAGCCTGACAGATGGAGCTCTATGATTACTCATTGCTTGGGAGGGAGGCATCTGTCTGATAAATGAGAAACAGAGTGCTGACTCGGCCTCCTAAGATCTAGGGCTCAGGACGAGAGCTTGCGACAGCAATGGCAAACACAGGGTCCGACACCTCAGCCGCAGCTGGGGGTGGGTGTAAATAATCCCAGTAATCCAAATGCGTGAAAGTTGGCACATCATTGGTTTGACACTGTCAGATTGATTTTAATACTTTGAAAGGTTCAGATGATAGCTAGCCCCTATCTCACATCAAGTCGTATTGTTGTTGTCGTAAGCCCTGTAGATTCCTGATCCCTCCTTCCTGCCTCTCGCTAGCATCTTTGACTTGAATGGAATAAACATGCTGGCAGTGATTTTTCTATCAGCCTTTCAGTCCTACCACCATCTGTCTTCACCAGAAATTCTGAAAAATTAGTTTTGCTTGAACAAAAAGGGCCTCCTTATGCTTTGTGCTGTAAATCCAACCTGGTGGCACACAAAGTAACATTCTGTAGATGTTAGAAAACACAGTGCATTTGTGAGACCAAGCTTTTGAAACTTTAGAAATCACTCATAAATCAAGTGAGTTTGGCAAATCCCGCACAACATGTTGGCTATTACTTCTTCTTGCCACCATTCGCGCCATTCTATGTTTTTTCCCTGAACTACAGCCATTGCCATGGCTGTAGCAGTGTTTTTTAGCTTGAGCAAACTGTTACTACAACCAGAATGGCGGCTGAATATCTGAATGATTTATTGAGATTTTTCAAGCCTCACGACATCTTGACTCATCATCAAACTACTTCTTAATTTAAATAAATTAACCTCTTCCCAGTTCACTGACCCAAAAAGCACCAGAAGCAGAGCAATGGCAGCCAGATTTTGTCGACTTGTGAATGCTTGAATCTGGAAGGCTGCGATCACACCGACGGTCAAAGTCACAGGGATCATATAGATGACCTGTGGAAAAAGACAAAAAGGAGTTACTGAATGATTATTAATCAATCTGCTATACAACAACTCATCTACATTTAACCAACTTAACTAGATGTTCATTATTGTTGACCAATTAGAAGATGTTACCATGTCATAGAAGAAGTTCACAGCCCAGTAGAAAGGCTCGCTGATGCCAGCGATGTGCTGGAGCCTCTTGGAGCCGCTGTGGTGCTCCTTGACTTCATAGATGGCAAAACTGGATGTTGTGATTGAGAACCCTGTCAGCACACACATGGCCACAAGGATCTGGAGCAGTCCCTGAATGCTGTGAGGGGAAAAATTGGATAATTCAAATGACAATGACAAAATTGGCATGATTAATTGTCAGTCACTGTAATTAGTGAATTTTCTTTCTCTCTCTCTCTCTCTCTCTCTCTCTCTATCTATCTATCTATCTATCTATCTATCTATACATATATCTATAGATCTATAGGTCTATCTTTCCATCTATAGATATATCTATAGAAATATCTATAGAAATATCTATCTATCAGATTTATGCTGCTTTAGTTTGAACTTTTCTTTGTCCTTACTATACAAGGCTATAGTGCTACAGTGCTACAGGTTTAGATGCATGGACACCAAAGTGTGCAAACCAATCAATATACTCTGCTGTGCTGAGTCACTCTGAATGAGGCAACCTGGTGTAATTCTCTTCAGAAAACAATGGCCCATTTGGAAGTCCTCCTACAAACTATCATATTATTGCCTGCTGGGACCTGATGCATTTGAACTACTGAAGTGATTCACAATAAAATGAATTCCATTAATAACAAACAGCTTTGTTAAAAGAGATGCTCATGCTTCGCCTCTAACAATATACTGTAAAAGAAACTGATGGCTTCATGTAGAGACCAACTTCATACTGGTTTTGCTGTACAGTAAGTATGAACAGTGGTGCTGCTGTGAGGCTGCAGAGCCTATTGTCCAGACCAGACTCTAGACAACCAATCCAGGCTTTGATCCTCAGGTACTCTTAAAACCAGTGCACTCATTCAAACTTTCTTGATGCCACTATCTCTCCCATGCTCTCTTGTCTGGCCTGCATGCTCCTTTAGCTGGGGCACAAAACCACCAACCAAACAGAATAAGCTGCATAAGGCTGAAAAGGAGGACGGGAAAGAAGCTGGCTGAGTGACCGAGTGGGAGGGGGAGAGAGAATAGCAAATAGGGACATGTGGTGGGTGTTTTAGGGCAGCACTAACTAAGAGGATAGCCAGCAGTGGCAGCCACCGAACAGGCTTGTTATCAGTATGGCTAAGACAGCCTTCAAATTCTTCCCATGAGCAAAGCTATCACAGTGTGAGAATCAAGACATTTGGAGTAATAAGCCTGCTGTATCTTTAACATGGCTCAGGCCAAATCAATACATCAAGTGAGAAAACAGGACATCAACCTAGATGGAGGGGTAATTGTGCACTAGCAGCTGCAGCGGTACCTTGCAGGCTGACAGCCAATAAATTCTATGCAGAAAAATAAATGTGGAGAACGTGGAGAAAGTGGAGGCCAGTAAACACTGGAATGGCCGGTGAGACGGTCGGTGTTAATAAGGCTCTGGAGTGGATGGACCTTCACCAGGCTACGGCTTTTGGCTCAATTCGTTTTAGGTATGATTTCTTTGATGTGATCTGCTGGAGTAAGTATTTATGTTTGTGTTGCACTTCCCTCCTCCAGCCAGTTGAGGCGGTGTCCCCGGAGGTCTCTGTCTCTGTTTCCCTGACTTCCGGGGATAGGCCTTGGCTGATTGGAGTGGCAACAGGTGTGGGTTTTAGCAGGTGTTGTTGTTAATCATTAGTTTGTCTTGTATTTAAGTCCATGTCTGTGTGTTTGTTATTTGCTAGTGTGTCAACCGTCTACCTCGTTTGTTTCCTGCCTCTTCCATTTACCTTTTCCCCGACCTCTAGCTTTGTTCTCCACGGTTTGTAAGTTTTGTTAGTCTAGTCAGTTTGTTTGCTCTGTAGTTTGTTCCAGCATTTTGCTGCGTTTTTTGTTTCTTCTAGGTCCAGCTTTGTATGTGTAGTATTAGGTTTTGTCCCAGCATTTGCTGTGGTTTTGTTTTCGTTTGTTAGTTCCAGCTTCTGCTGTGATTTTGATTTCTTTAGGATCGTGTTTAGCTGTGAGAGTTTTTGTTTATTATATATCCTAGTGAGTTCCTTATTTGCCTGCCTTTTGCAGTGTTCTTTAGTTTGATTCTCCTTTTGAGATTTTGGTTTGTTCTATTGATTTTGTACATCCGCTCTGTTCTGCATTTTTGTTATTATTTCTGTTAATAAATCTTGTGTGGGAAATCACTCTCTGTTGTTTTGCTGTCATTCTGCAACTGGGTCCGCTAGTTAGCTCGTTTGTAACATGTTTGCATGAATCCATGTAAGCACAAACACAAACACTCATTCTGGGACTCCGAAGCAAAATTTTTAGTATTTTAAATAAACTCATTTTGGGAAGTGGGGTAGAATCAATCTGTACCACCTTCAAGGTAAACAATGATTATATTCGGACTCTGATCAACAGTGCAAGCTCAGGCAAATCCATTTAGAAAATCAAATATGGGTAAATACAGCTGTCATGTACCTCCTTGCCCTGGGTCTACACTGACTTTAATGTCCTGAATTGAAAAAGAGAGGATGCATCTATAATTTATGACGGCCTCAGCCAAGCAACAGCCAGTAACATTCATTTTCACTCATTCTGAAATAGTGTGAATTCTAGAGGAGATTATTTCACAAAAACAAATATCAATATCATCAGTTCAGCAGAAGGACGAATTATGCCACTTACACTATATCGTCATCATCCGCCCGACCAAAATAGGGGTGACTGGAAACTGAAATGGCTGTAATAGAAAGGAGCAAAGTATTATGTTAGCAATAGAAAAACAACAGCAAACAGACTATTTTTCATCACAGGACATCAATGAGCAATGATATTCTCTAAGGCTGGGATACAGTCAATTGAAAAATATAGTGCTAGATGATTTCATTTGCCAGCGAACACAAAAGAAATTGAGTTTTCTTGATCATTTTTCAGGGTCTTCCAGATGCTCACAGACATGAATCGCTACATGTTTCTGCTTATATTTGCTGAGATAGGAGAGTTCATTCATAGCACAGTAGCCCAGGAACAGATTGGAGATTCAGTCTTGTCTTGCTCAAGAGCATGCTGGTGGAACTGATGTAATTCTAGCAACTAATCCATCTGTAATCAGTGGCACTAGATCCCTACTGCTCTGAGGTCAAATGTTCCCAGATCAGGGTTGTATCTTTTCCAATGATAATCAGTTATAGCAGCAACTGTCGTTTATTCATTAACAATTCATCTGTGCATTGCTTAACTAATTCATATCACAGACCACAAGGAAATACACTAACTTATATTTGAGAGTTTAGTACTGTTGCATTTCTGTAATTTCTGTAAATTGCTAAAAAAGACAAACAAATAATTGATTATTGTTCTTTTTTCTGATGATATAGATTAAATTATTAAATAAGAATGGACGATGGTTGTTTCCCATTATTTGAACATGTAGTTCCTTTGAGTTATTTTCCTTTATTTTTAACAGCATCAAATAAGGATTTGCTCCAGTTCACATATTCTAAAAGTGTGTGTATGGTATGGGGGTGTGTGGCAGACAGACCCCAATAATGCACATTGTTATAGATGAGTCTGATGGCAATCTCTAGCATGGACAATAGATGGGAGTGTGATGGCACATTCGTAGGCAGCTATGTTCAGAAATCCTGCACAAGTGTCATGACAAAACAGTTTGACGAAGACCTCTGAAGGCTCTCAACCCAGAGCTGACACTGTGAGACACAATCTGACTAATAAAAGATCACCTTGAAACGTAATCTCCCTAGATCTTTACCCCAGACGCTCCCTTCACAGCTGTGAGCTTGCAAGTAACATTTAAACGGTTAAACTCTACCCTCGAGCACTTTGATCACCTCCTCTGTAAGATGTGTGTGTGCTATAGTATGTGCTTATGTGTGCTCCCTATATGTGTGTTTGTGTGTGCGCATGTATGTTTGCGCACTCCTGCCCGCAGGCAGATGGTCAGGGTGATCCTCCTAGCCAAAATTGTGCTCAAAATGTGGGCCTGACTCGTTCTCTTTAGCATTTCTCCCCAGTGTGAGACATTCATCAGTATTCACTGTGCATAGTGATGTGAGTCTGAGGAAACACAGCACCCCCTGGCTTTAATCCAGTGAAATGAATTATAAGTAAACACTGTTCACACATTGCTTCATGTTTACTATTTTCAATCATTGTTCAGTCAGTACCACCTTCATATTACATATTACTGATGTGTGTCATTTTTGCACAATCCCAGCTATGTCTTTTTCAACTCTTTTCCTCAGTTTATCTTTGACAAAAAAACAGCGAGTGTACTGCGGCTGAATGAAAAAAAGGATAAACCCACAAAAAATAAAAAGTAATGCCCTTTTCTATATACGCTAAAATAACAGAAAACAAGATCAATCAAAAAATATCTATATGAATGTCAATATATTTACCTTCACTCTTACTGACTGTGGTCTGTTATCAAACATTTCACATTCTACATTCTACTTTTTACTTGAAACATGTTTCTGCACTGACTCTAGCTTACCATATTTACGTGGATCCTTGTCTGTTGGAAGATTAGAGCGTAGGATTAAGTTGTTGAGGCTGTTCAAGTATGCCGGCATTGTGTGGTAGCCCTCAGGGTTGAACCAGACCTACACCCGTTGAAGCACAAACACAGATAGGTACAAACATGTAGAAACGATCAGTCATACTGCTACAGACCAGGGTAAGCAAGTTTAATACAAATAAACTGTCAAATACTTTCAAACCATGTCAGTAAAAATAAAATAAATGCAGATGATCATCATGATAGTGTGATAGCTTTGTTCATCATCCAGAATTTAAACACTAAAACAGCGGCACAATTGCCGCAGTAAAGCATATTTATGATGACACTGATGGTGTAACAGTGCAAATCCATCTGCAAGCCTTGATCTTGTAGCCAAACAGCTTTTGTTAGGATGTCATGTTTTAACTTTGAACAACACATTGGTTCGGCAATTACAGTGCTAATGAGACAGGCTGCAGAGATGCAGAACTTTTTTTTACCTTGGACAGAGTACGATTTTTGGGCACTCCTCGTAGGTCCAATTGTAAGTCAGAAGGGAGTGGCATCCCAAAATCAAACCCCCCGTACCTGGAAAAACAAATTGACACATATTAGTGAAAACAGCTCTGGGTCTTGCTGAGATGACACACTGTGTTTTTAGTTTGTGTGTGTTTCTTTTAACACAAGTGAATCTGCACCAGCACCTGAGCCCACAATAAAAGTATGACTAACATAATTGACAAGTTATCAGTAGCCGTTCCTTATCAAGCTGGGTAACCAGGAAAACTAGGCTTTTAGGGCTCAATGGAAATTAGCTGTTAGATTTCTGCACACGCTTCCACAGCAAAAACAAGTACTTAAACATCCCCAATTTACTGACATATATTATATCAAAGACTAAAAGGGGAAAAGCGTTTAAAGTGACACTGCATTTTTGTTTGGGTTAGAGAAGTAATTATCTCTCAGTGCAAAGATAAAGAGTAGACTGAATTCCTAACGTAGCAAGAATAGGATGGTTAAATTCACCTGTTCCTGATGAAATCATTGGCTGTGGCTATCAGGTAGGTCTCCACATTGATTCCAGAGATGTTATAAACAATTTGAGATGAAGGAATCTGCTTATGAGGTATCGGTACGTCGCCACTATCACAAACCTGCATAAGCAGAAAGAGACAAAGGATTCACACTAGCCTTTTTTTTAAAATCAGTCATGTGCAAGAAAACAAAAACCACAACCCACTCATCTGCCCACACACACACGCGCACACACAAACACATTACCTGTTCCTGACGTGTACATCTACAGATTTTAAATGGTTTGGAGCTGTTGCCACTTGAGCTCCAGTAGTCACTGCTTCTTTTGCAGACCCTTAAAAAGAAACGTTCACAATGTGAAAGGTGGAAGTCTAAAGCTTGTGATAATGCCACAAGCTTATCTTGAGACTCAAACAACATCTTGTAACTGAGTTGATGTCATGACTGGCACCAATGCTAAAACCAGTATACATAACAATAGCAAAAAAAGAAAGCAATCATTTATGGAGCAGCTGCAAGCTTATGGGATTTTTGTGAGGACAGGACCTAAATATTTCTCCGATATCAGTTCAAAACTATTGAACTATAAAGTAAAGCTGCTTAATATGTGCTGTAATATCATATTATTTATCATTTTTTTCTTTGCCAAATGCTTTCAAGGGCACTTTGTGCAGACCAAAAAGAGATTGTAGCAATAGATGTCTCTGCATGCCCTAATACACACCTGTTACTACAGAAACAAATTAGTCAACAAGAATGACCCAGAAAGGAAAGTCACAGGAGCCTACATCATATTCCACTAAACTACATGTGTGTAACTGTAGCGTTGTCATGTCACGATGATAGGAAATCATGACCAAAACATGAAGCCTCTTTAGAGACATTTTTTGGCAGAATTTTGAAATGCCTCTGAGGTCTGGTTCATGAGTGCCAACATTGATTTGAGTGCCTCTGAGGGGAAAATCTCCCCTATAAACACAGGGTGTTTATGGAATACAAATGATGCTCTCGCATTGCATTGAGTCCTGCTGCAGGCTTTCAGTCACATACATTGAGCTGAGTGGCAGAAAAATAGAGAGAAGGGACATAAGAGAGAGAGAAAGAGTAAGGGGGGGGGCAGAGAGAGAGAGTGTGTGGCAGGAGCTGCACGGACACAGACTAGTAAAATGAAACAAGGTTAAAAAGGAGGCATGAAAAGAATGACAATGAGTGATGTATGAAAAGAGTGGCATGTGGAAAAGTGTGAAATACACAGAGAAAATTAGGACAAACACACATTGCTTTTTTTACCCACAGCTGGCATTTTAAGGTGCAATTACATACGGATTATCAGAGTTGTCAAGGCAGGAGTTATCGATCCCAGGGATTGATGTCATGGTGTCCACAAGCTTGCTAGAGTTGGGATTTAGGTTTCTGTGGAACCAGAAAACAATAAGTCAGCCTTGACTCAAAGGTAATACAGATATATTACAGTAACAACATGAGGTAACTCCAGTAAAAAGTTTGTTTTACAAGGCTCTGACACGTCATCAACTGCCATTTATTCAGACTTTTATTAGTAGAAATCTGACTTAAGAGCAATTTTCTACCTCACATCATTGTCAATAAAGTGTCCATGGGGATGTTATTTGTAACTCTAATATAACATCCTTACTCTGAGGGCCTGCACAGATCAAATAAGAGGATTTGCCACTTTAAAGTGGATTGCTTTTATTCCAACCATCCCATCTTTGAATTCAAACAGGAGTAAACTCATAAATAAACATTCAGATGTAAATTAAAGTCAGAAAGTACAGAGCTTTGACAAACTTCATAAAATGCAATACTCCAGTGACACAATCTATAGTGTAAAACAGAAGAGTGAGGCTTACTTGATTCTCAGGTATCCACTGTATAACCTACCTCAGGACTTGACCCAACACTGTTCTGACTGACTAGAATAAATCACATCATACAATACTACTTTATGGTCCGCTTCCATCCAAGAAGTAGACACAGTTTAAATATATGGTTCCAACACTTATGACACCACACTGATTAAAAGCAACAGTTCAGACATGTATAAAATAATTCTGTAGGTTTAAATTTAGGGACTCTAAATTCGCCTCTCTAAAATCGCCTCTCAAAGAGCAAAGCTGGTATTCTCCATTTAAGATGTGTGAGGAGTCTGAAAATATACTGTTGGCAAGTCTAAGCAAGTTTTTTGCTGTGAGGTTCATAAAGAGGTTTCCAGAGTTCATAGTTTATAATTTATTTTTAACTTTTCCAACCAGACTGCTAAACCAGGCTGTATTACAATGCAGCACAACACACTGAATAACTGACTCAGAAAAACCCAAAAGGAGGTTTGCAGTCAAGCACTGCAGTGCAAAACCAATCGTCAGAGACCTTTCAATCTCCAATCTCTTTCAACCGCTAACGTATATGAAGCTAAAGAGAAGTGGGTGAGACATCAATATAGTATTTTCTCACTTATTACATATCTACTTGATCAAACAACAGCACTTCTCAAGAATGAAGACATCACACAACTTCATGACACACTTAATCTAATCATCGCTTTCCTTCATGTTCTCCACTTGAGGTCCGTCTGCCCTTCAACAAACTACGGGTTCAAATTAATTTTCTAACAAGTGAGATATGGTCCCCCAACCTCCCACCTCCCACCCTCCGTAAATGATTTAGCAACCCAGTTCAAATGATCGACTTGAGATACACCACCCTTTATCAATGTTGGATCAAAATCAGACACAGTTGTTGCAGGCAGTAGTAATGTAATGTCTTGAATGCCAAAACACGACAACACAAATCACCATACGCCCTCAACTGATATGTCTTGCTCATAAGTTCTTCTCAGCTGTAAAACACTTTGATCTACATTTCCATGTACAAAATAAAGTTAGCTTCATTGATTGACTAATTGATCCTGTCAGTTGTGAACAAGACATCACCTGACATACACCTTCTGAATTTATCACATCTACACATTACAGAATGACTTTTTTTTTTATACCTGGCATTGCTTTAACAACTATATATAACATGTTTGCACAATGAGGACTGACCTGAAGAAGGAATAGCTTGGTCCAATGTTGTAGAGAGCAGGACTCAGTTCCATCTCAGGATAGTTATGCAGGTCATTCTTCAGCGAGCCCAGACCCATTGCAAATACGACAAAAAAAACAGGAAGCAGAATCTGCGAGATCAGACCCTTCCAGTCTCTGCGGGAATGGTGGAACCTCTTGATCAGTATGGCTGTCATCTGCTGCCAGGCCAGGGCCATGCCGCGCACCTTTGTAGACCCAGTAAGCTCTAAACGCATGAGGGGAGAAAAATGAAGACTTGGTGTTAAAAGTTAAAAGGGGTAGATAGTATCACAAAAGATGTCAACCCATCTCAAGTGCCGTCTATCAAGGTATAGGTCCCAGTTGCAGAAGCTGTAGAACTATGTCAGCTCAGTCAATTTTGATCAAATGTAAAATAACGAACTGGGTTCTGATCAGCATAGTGATACATGGTAATGGACATGATGTGCGCAGGAGTTAGAGAAGATGCTGTTAGCAAGTCTGACAGAAATAAAAGTCCGAACCAGTGTTGGACCAAGAAAAGGAGACAAAAGGGAAAAGATGAGGAGAACTCACTGATCCTGTCACTGAAGTTGGAGATGCTGTCACTCAGCTCTGATGAGAAGCTGTCGATAGATCCAGTGTCAGAAACGGTTTGTGAGATAGATAGGGCGCCACCCTCAGCTTCTGCATTTTCACGAGTCAACTGGAGGAAAACCTGCAGAGAAAAAATCAAAGTGTCTGAGAAAGAAACATGTCAGAAAGCCTATCACTATAATTTTATTGCTTATGATATGCTTAGATGTCTGTATCATACAGTTTAGAGGCACAGGAACATTTCCACAGGGAGTATTTGAGTAACACAGCAGCTGTACTATTTTTCCCCCTCTACAGCAGTTTAAACCTGTGTGTTTTGTGTGTCGCCCTGTATGAACATACTTCCTCTAGGGTGGTGTCAGAGATGCCATAGCCGCTCAGCTGCAGGGTGTCCAGATTGGAGTCCAGTGCGGTCAAGAGGGAGCGGTATGAGGAGGCGTTAGATGAGGTGAAGGGGGGCAGTGAGTAGATCAAGTCACCCCCCTGTGACTCCTTTAGTCGCGCTTCAGGTACATGGGATTGGACAAATGCTTTTAGTTCCGAACTATCAATCTGCTCATGTTCTGTCTGCATCTGAAGCTAAAAAAAAGCAAAGCAGACATTGAATGAGTTTCTCTGTTAGGAAAACAGCTGAACAAAAAGTACAAGTTAGTTTGTAGCAGTCAGCAGAGCATCATATACGTAACATTTGCTCTCGCTAGAGGATTAATGTGGAGTACTGGAACCGCTTCTCTGCACAGAAACATGGATTATTTTACCAGGTAAAACCTTTAAAAACGCCTCTTTTTTAGAATTTTGTGTTGCTGTGACAAAGACAAATATCATGCAGTTGTTTAAAGTATGAACATGGTGACTAGATGCCTGCAAGGATGAATACCTTCTTGGTCAGTGTGAGTTTGTAGCCTTGACCCAGTTTGTCTTTCAGGTAGAAGGGAGATCCACAGCATTTTAATCCTCCTCTCTCCAGGAAGGCGATGCGGTCACTCAGCACTTCAGCCTCATCCAGATGGTGGGTGGACATGATGATAGTGCGGTCTGAGAGGACAAACACATACACATATCTGGTTAATTTATGTGTGCATAATTTTACTACTGTCTTAGCTATGACTCAAATTGTGGAAATAACAAGACATGTATTATGTGAATGCCGTGTGATTTTGTCAGTGAAATACAAAAAGTAACATTATTATCACCAGCCCAGCCAATCTGTAAAGCTCTGAGTAAGTCTCATTAAGTCAGGAAGAATGGAATAACAACACAGGAGCATTATTTAGATGTATTCTTTTGTCAAGATTATTTTTGATTCTTCCTGATTTTATATGGGTACATAAAAGTGTAACGGCCAGCACATGCACACACACAAATCCAGACATCACAGAGACATGGCCACACACCATTTGTGTGTGTCATACACACAAATCATCAGAGAAACAAGTACACGAACAACAGGCGATGCAGAAAGTTTATTTTGAAAGAGATTCCCCTGGCACCAAACTCTCACTAACATGTGAAACAGGGCCAATTTCAGAGGACAGAAGTCTGCCTGACATTATATCTGCTGCCTTAAGTAAGCCTAAAGAAAAAATACTTTTAGATTTATTTTAGATTAATTATAGCCTAAATGTGAAGTTAGAAGCCTGATCAGAGGAAACCTCTGCAGGCTTGGCTCCAGGTTCACTGTTCTTTCTTTACTTGTAATCACTATTTTCAAAAAAGGAAGAATTGGCAGTGTGTGTATATTATACATATACATGTATAAATACCATATATAATTTTATTTGTGCACATGGTCTGAACTGTATTTACACTATATGCACATAGGACATAACAGAAAAACAGAATATATCCAGAAAATACAGACAAAGAAATAAAAATAAATAAATAAATAAAATTAAAATATATATATATATATAAATATGAATATATGGGTCCCAGCTCAAGCTCCCATGACTCTGGTAGAGGACCCAAGCTTGAAGGAATAAGACCGTTCCAAGGAAGGAGCGAGTGGGGATTTTTTTATTTATATAAAACAACTTAAGTCATAAAACTGCCAGTCACTACATGTAGATATTTAAGAGAGAGATGCTGCTGCAATCTACATCATCTGCAAACATGTAAGTGCTGATTAGGCAAGTAAAAAATGAACTACAGTAGACAAGGAAATGAGAGCAGTGCCTTTTAGTTGGAGTTGCAAATATAGTTGCAATATATATAAATATATATTTATATCTCTGCTCTCCTTCATTTCTCTTAAAGTTTTAAGTTAGGTCTCAGTTCTCCAAAATGTGCAGGGACAACATTAAAAGTATGATCAGGACTTTCATATTCTTCTTCTAACTAGTATCATCATCATTATTATTGATGGCAGCAGTAATTACAGTATTTGTGGCAATAGTAATAGTAGCTGTAGCATGTGGCTCAATGGAAAGTTTGTAAAATTCACATGAATATAAGTGTGTGTGTGTGTGTGTGTGTGAGTGTGTGAGAGAGAGAGAGAGAAACACTCACTTTTCTTATGCTGGATAACAATGTCCCATATGCTACGCCTGGAGCACGGATCGACTCCTGTTGTGGGTTCATCCAGGACCACCAAGCGAGAGCCCCCTATAAAAGCGATGGAGATGGACAGTTTTCGCTTCATGCCGCCCGACAGGGTGCCCACCAGCTTGTGTCTGTGAGCATGCATGCCAGTCTCCTCTAGGATCCTGGAAGAAGAGTGAGAGGAAAGCTCTAAACATAGAGGTCATGCTAACATACATTTCTATGCATTACAATCCACTTGAGTGGATTCAGTTATGCAGTGGTGGTGTCTGAACTACAGGAGGTCCAGTTTCTTGGCTTTAGGTTCAGTCTACTCTTCTGGTTATGCAGAAATAATCAAAACATCTGATGCAACTGGGCATTCAACCCAGAGCTTAATATTAAGATAGAATGAAACATTGCTTGTTCACATGACTTTTAGCTACAAAAGAACAAAATGACATTAAATAAATTATGAAATGTTTATAAAAAAATGTGAGTAAAACATTTTCTAGAATGCTCAGAGAACAGTGTGCTCAAACTGCATTCAATAGCTGCACAAATAGCTGATAAATGTTACACTTCTTAAGGCATAAAGGGATCGCCTCATTAATAAAACAAATATAACAGATCATTTGTCCCTACCACACATCTTGAAGTTAGAAGTTACAGCAACTATAGTTATACAAACAGTTTAACTACAAACAAAGCTGAACAGTACTTTTTCTGTCCATATTATTCAGCGATAGATATAAGTGAACACTTGCACAACCTGATATAATCTTAGAGACAGAGTGATTTGTTTATGTTTACATGGCCTCTACATGAGGGGTTTAGCACTTACGTTCGGACTTGCTCACGCAGTTCAGCGGGTGACCAGTGTGGGGCCTTGATCTGGCCGTACAGCAGCAGGTGCTCCTTGGTGGTCAAGTGGTCAAAGAGGACGTCATATTGCATACAGACACCCAGATCTTTGCGAACATCCTCAATGTTCGTCTGCATATCTCTGCCATACACCTCTATTGTGCCGGATGATGGGGGGAATAGGCCAGTCAGGAGAGACCTAAGCATAAAGCATGATTCTTTAGTAACAGTACTGGAATAACAATATCTCCACACTTATAAAATGTTAATAATTGGGAAAATGTTGACTATTAATCCAAATATACTGTCAATGACTTTACTTGTGAATACATGTTCTACCTAGAACATAAAAAGTTGGAAATTCTTTTTATCCCATTTGCTATTTTTTAGTCATTACACCAGCACTTTCCACCTAAATTACAATTTGTTGGTTCCAGGATTAATACTGTGAGAGAAATTCCTTCTTGGTTTTAGCTGTTCTCAACATTGTTAAATCTTATTCTGCTGCTGCACTTATTGTGTATTGCCCTGAATAAGAGCATCAGCAAAATGAGTCCCATTTAAAATGTAAATGTAAGTACTTCATTTGATAGAGACCCTACAGGCTAATCTGTGCTACGGCGCATTTGCTGTTCCAGATTTGGACAAAACAATCTCCCTGTCAGCAGCAGACCCTTGAGATGATTAAAGGTATGCACAGATTTAAATGAAAAGGCACCATGTGCAGTATTTGAATGGCCAAGAGACATCTGTTTTCATCTTAGAGCATGCTGATACAG
The DNA here is from genome assembly GCF_900324465.2 of Anabas testudineus. Classification (NCBI taxonomy): domain Eukaryota; kingdom Metazoa; phylum Chordata; class Actinopteri; order Anabantiformes; family Anabantidae; genus Anabas; species Anabas testudineus. Next base: position 14,877,630 of record NC_046629.1, on the reverse strand, counting down.
TGAAAACACACTTACATTGTGGTGGTCTTGCCAGCTCCATTGTGACCAAGCAAAGAGGTGACATGGCCCTCATAGAAAGAAACATTAAGGTTCTCAATGCCTGCACGGTTGCCATAAAGCTTGCTGAGACCAAGGAGGCTAACACCCACTGGGAGCTCTGAGAAATTCTCACCAGCCTGGGAGGAAAGAGTGCTCTGTCCTGGAAAAAAAAAACAAATCATGGGGCATGAATTAAATGAAGAATGAGAGAGAAATATAAATGTAGTGAGGTGCCAGGATTAGAAAGAATGACAGACCATAAAAAAGAAGACATCATGTTCTTGCTTCAAAACACAACACCAGCCAGAAACAGCATTGCTTATTATCTGCTGCAGCATAGTACAATGTCATTTTTCCCCATACCTTTACCCTTGCCGTCAGAGAAGACAGGCTGGTTATTCTGCATGATGTTGCTGAAGAGGAGTCCTTTTTCGACCCCCCTCTTTGACTTATTGCAGCAGCACAGGTCGGCCCAGAAGGAGGCTTTGAAAGGGAAGTACCATGGAGCTGGGATGCCATATTTTCCTAATAGGTAAAAAAAAAAAGTCCAGACTTTCTCTTAACACGACAAATTTAAATTAAATTCAGATTCATAAACTGTGGCAGTTGATACAGCTAGGGCTTGAGCAATATGCACTTCACCTGACATTTTAAGCAAATGTTACCATGTCAACTGTATAAATTAATACTAGAAAAGCAATGTAAATTAACATTAAGACTTCTGCCAATATGTACACATGCATTCAGCTAAATGAACGCATTGAGCTAATATTCAATTCAATTCAATTTTATTTGTATAGCCCCAAATCACAACAAAAGTCATCTTAAGGCACTTTACAGTGTTTAAGGTTTAAAACATTACAAAATATAAATGCATACAGAATTATATAGAAAACCCAACAACCCCACTTGAGCAACCACTAGGCGACAGTGGTGAGAGATATATAACAAAAACTGCTAATACAACACATAATACTAAGTGCAATCCAACAAAGAAGTTAGGAGATATATTCTTACTTAGCACTTGTTACACTAAACTATTTGACTTATCATCACTTGACTTGTATATGTTCTTAAAGATTTTTAGTGCTATGGTTTACCTGGGAAGACCGTGCGGATGTAAGCGCCAATGATGAAGTAGAGGATGGAGTCAATCAACATCAGCCAGCACAGCCAGCCGAACGAGGCTGTGTCTCCAGCTATGGGAGAGCTGTATGAGTTGCTCCACTGTATTCCTAAAAACGTCAAAAGCAGAATATTTTTTGTCACCTTTCACTTGTTGAGTTGACTTGATGGTGTGAAAGCAGCCAGCTGCTCATACCTTCTCCTTGGGTTTCGTAGCGAGAGACATATTGGCTGGCGTAACTGAAACAGGTCGGGGCAAACAAACTCTGTATGGAAAAAAAAAATAGAGAGACAAATTAGACAGGATACAGAAACAGCATCAAAGCAGGAAAATAATAAAAATTCTAACTGCATCTTATTTTTCCACTGTGCCGTTTCTGTTATCCTGCTTGCTCTTGACAAGTCTGTGTAGTATAGAGGATGTATTTTAAAAGCCATCTCAACATCATATAGGGGATTTTGTTCAAAGAATGAGGATCATAATGTTATGCTGAATGGAAAATAACATAAAACCTCACAATGGAAAACAACTGAAGTCCACAGTTTACCAGACATCCCCATAATAAAGAAATATTTTGTATTATAACATTACTAAATATTTGTTTAAAAGATGGATAGAGCAAATAATTCAGTAAAATTACACTGAATATTTTTCTGTCCTTCTTATTTCTCCATTCAACTCTCAGAATCTTCCATAGCAAATTGCATTATTTCAGTGTGTAAGTCCTTGCACATATTACAGTAATACACATGACTAATGAAAAAGGAGGTTCAAAAAAATTCTTCACCAGGACACTCTTCTGGGAAAAGGTGAGGTTCGTCTCTAGGGCAAGGACCATGATGAAAGGGAAGAAGCACAGGACGTAGATGAGGCTGCCACTCAAGCCGGCGATGTAGGTCTTGTCAAAAAAGGAGCTGACCAGGTAACTGAAGGCTAGGACGCTGAAACCATAGTCGCAGAGGTACAAAAAGAGGAGGAAGCCATCGCTGTTGGGCAGGATTTTGCCATACTTCAGCAACAGGGTGAGGACGAAAATAGTGGAGAGAAGATAGGCGGCGCATTCCAGGAACCAGGCAAAAAAGTGGCTGAGCGGGTTGACGCCCATCATCTTCATGTACTGTGGAAAAACAGACAAAGACAGTTTATGTGCATTTTTCAGTAGAGTCTGTGAATGTTTACAGCTGTGAAGATGTCTGGATATTTGAGGGAGAAGAAAACATATTTTAACATCATCTGTGTTTAAATTTTAAGGAGCTAGTGATTAACACAACCAACACCCGAATGTGACTACTTTTTAGAAACACAAATTAAAACACGTGGCCACTACAATAACAGGAGTCTATGGAAACACACAAGCCCGTGTTCATCACAGAGTGGCAGATTTGCCCATTTTTTGGCCTTACCTCATGCAGCCTCAGCTCTCTCTCATGCACTAGTTTCCTCACAAAATCAGATATAAACAGCACCCAGGCTATCATCAACATGACTGGAAAGACATAAGAGATGGCCTGCAGGAACCTGGGGAATACAGAGACACCAACTGTCAGTCATGTTTCTAGAAAACCTAACATCCAATCACTGTCAACAACAGCAGATGGAAAGGCATATCATTCTGTCACTGGTTTCACAGAGACAGAAATGCAGAGTGGAAGAATAATACTGATCAAGGGTTTGGGAATGGATTTTTGACAGACATCCTCTGAACATGTCTTTAATATATTTTTATTTTTTGCTAATCACCAAGCCTGATTCATAGGAATGTAGTACTTTATATTCAATACCCCAAATTCATATATCATAGCAATTACTTTAGAAATTGTGTTGTGCGCAATAAATCAGAATGACAGAGAGGCGAGGATCATCGTATCTTATAGTTGGTCGGAAGGCAGTGGGCTGGGTGGTGTCTTTTAGAGATATCAGCACTGTCCTAAGTCACACACTAGGACAAGCACGAACATGCTCACTACATTCAAGCATGATTTATTGGATACAATGTGGTGTATTGATGCGAACGTTAATGCAAAACCCATGCTGGATTAGATACACAGTACAGAGATGAATGGATCAGTTCCAAATGGCAAATGAATAATGAAAGAGCATGCATTATTACACATCAATGCCTGCACATCCCCCCCGGGGACACTGTATCTTTTCACGTTTCTATGCACACTTTTATAATGAAAGCATGTTCATGCTGTGTGCATGTGTGTGTGCATGTTCACATATATATATGCCACTCTGCATCCATGTATTAGGGGCACTCACTCATCGCGCTGAAAGCATGGATAGGGGAAGGGCTGCAGCTGGACGGCCGGCTCTGTAACTTTCTGTCCAATTTGGGCCTCAATGATAGCCCGATCGATGGTCTCCTGGAGGTAGATAAAGCCCCGGTTGTAGCGCATTGTCTGCCTAGCCAAGATGTGGGTGTCCTTCACAAAATAGGAGTCTCGTACTCTGTCAGTGCGCATGACATTGTCCATGTGCATGCGGATGGTGTAGCTGACTTTGGGCGGCAGAGAAGATGTGGATGATGTAGAGAGGGACCTGGCCGGTCGATTATTGGATGAGTTTTGATCTTTGGGAAGCTTAAAGATGACACCTTAAAGACAGATTGCACCATATTACTTCATAGTGTTTGTACTGAAGAGCAGAGCTCTGGCTTTTTTTAAAGTCTGTTATTTTTATGGTTACTGTTACAAACTTCTCATCAACTCTTTATCAAAAGAGAATACCTGTTTAAAAAAACCACCATTGACTGGAACCTGCACTAAATTGGTATATATTTGATTGACTGAATGCTTCATACACCTTTAGAGCTGCCACTAGGTCACAGGGAGACTAATAAAACCTTGGTCTTATTTGAATCATTAGTCCAGAACGATTCTGGACTAATGATTCCAACCTTTATTCACACAGCTTCTCCAGTATAGCTAACATATTTACTCACTTGCATAGAGATCGCGATTTTTGGCAAGTTCCTGAGCAACAGTGTTGAGCTCGTCGGCAGAATCAAAGCCACGGTAACGGTCAAACTTGATACAGGAGGAGAGGTCTACCATCAAGGTGGACAAGGTGGTGATCTGATTCAGTATGTGTTTGTTCTTCTCCAACATCGCTGTCAAATTGGCTTTAAAACAGAAAAAATACTTATTAAGGAACAATATCAAAGCAACTATAAGCTTTATACTATTGTAAATACAGTAAAGACAAATGGACAAATATGGCTAACATGCATAATCTCATCAAATAGACACACCTTAATAAATGCATGTTGAAATGAGTGTAATGTTTGCATAAACGTATAGAGCAGTCCCATTTTCTGATAGAATGGATATTTTATAGGCAAATAAGTGAGAGAGGAATATAAAGGTAAGCCTGGTGTCTGCAGCGTACAAAAGTAAGACCTTCAAATGCTCACTCACAGAAGTTGCCGAGCGTCTCCTTCATTTTGTCGACATCGATGTCTGTCTGCATCTCAATGAAATTCTTCACAAAGGAATTGCTGAGGGAATTCTGACAGGAGGGGAGAGAGTGAAGGAGATGGTGTACAACATCAAGATTCAGCTGCTGAAACTCGTCGAAGACCACTGCAAAGTTTACCTCCAGACTTTCTGAATACAGCAAACTGGCTACAATATTCAGATACAGAGAATAAAGTTCTGTCTTCATACCTGCAGCATTGGCAATGTGTTGCCAAGTATTTTAGAAGACTCTACGATGTAGTTGGAGGTTTCAATCCATTCTTCGGAGTTCTTCCTCAGGTCTGCAAACTCCTGTAAAGTGGCATTGGCCTGGGCAAGGACAGGACAAGGACGAGAACATGTGAAAAAGCTGGGTATCAGGAAGATTTCGCAACCTGCCGTGTTTGTTTTTGTGTGTCTGGTTGAATTTGTGAAGGAAGCAGTGTACGAAAAACAAAGTCAAACTTGCTCAAAATAGAATCACTGTAGTAGATGGTGGTGCATACAAATATATGCATCTTCTGTGGGACTTTGTATTTCATACTTACTAGATGCCAGTGGTGGGAGCATATACAGCATTTTTTTTTTTTTTTTCAAAAGTAAAAAGTAACAAGCTTAAAGTCTAGCAGGGACTGAAAATGCAAACTGAACGATTTGGATTTATGTGGTATATTAAAAATATTTGCTTTAAAGATATTGTAACTTTGTCATTCAGTATGAGCTCATATGTGAATGGACGTATACCATATACTGTAACTACCATATAGCATATGACTAAGTACCTTCTCCATTATGGCCCTGGTGACTGGCGTGTCAGGGGTGAACAGGATTTGTCCCATTAGCATTGGCTTAAGGAACGCCCAGGCAATGGCTCCCCCTGTGGTACTGACCATGTCCAGGTACATGTTTGTACAGAAGGGAGCTGCAGAGGGGACAAAAAAGGAGAGGAGGTGTTTTGTTTCAAAATAGTTTGGAGATCACTTTTAAAATAAATAAAGTTGTTATTATTTAACATTTATATTTAACACATTTAACATAGTGTTAACACATACAGCAGATCCGCCTCATTTCCCAACCTGCTGTCTTTGTATGAGTAACCTATTCACTTCTCAAACTACTAATGCATATGCAGTTTTACCAATACCTAATAGCAGTAGGATCAACTGGTTGGTTAGTTGGACTTCTTTTTTATTATTGATGACAGTAGAAAATAGCTTTAATCTTTAATGTTTGTTGTCTTGTGAATAATAAAGTAAGAAAACAGAACCTCTTCATAGACTGTTGTAGAGTCATCATTGTTTACTCCATCACTATTAGATAACTAGAGCAGTGGACAGAGAGGTGTCCACACATACTATACTCTTATTTTGTTCCTGCCAACCTTAGGCTTAGAATATCAATAGAAACCCTAAATAATAAAAGAATATATTATATGTTATGTAATAGAAAATCTCTCTTTGATGTGTATTCGGTACTAGATGTGTTAAGAATAGTGACTGTACTAACAATAAAATTCAGTTTACAAAAGAACCCACATCCCTCCTCTTCCCTACGTACTGGCATTTTGTGGAATCTTGAACCTATCAATCAAATCCTCCCTCTGTTTGACGTTGTACAGGGAGGGGTCTGACTCCGACGACATGGGGAGTTTGGTAATTCCAAACAGAGCCTTGATACCATTACTGCACAATGCTCGAGAGAGGGTGACAAATGTTGCTTGAGTAGAAATGGACCTCTTTCCTCTTGTCATCTGGGGATATAAGAGATCGAAAGTTTTCATATGTTATAATTTCTCTATGCTCAAAATTTGTTAATTGTCAGAAACAATGAGAATTTAAACTGAATGCTCTGAAAAGGCTTTTAAATTAAGCCTTAGCTGGCATATTTTAAAGCACCAAACCACGTAGTATTACTCTCACATAAAAAGACCAGTGAATGCAGTGTGGATAGTGGGTAAGTTTACATACTTGTTTAAATTCATTGTTGGCCACCAGGTTGAGCTCTTGGATGTTTATCATGAAGTTCTGCAGTTGACCAACGGCAGGAAGAATCCAGTCCATCATGTCTGTTATAGCTTTAGCCGTGTAAAGCATAGCTTGCAACATGAGCTCCATTTCTTCAGACAACACCACCTGAAAGAAAGAAACTATCGTTCAAGCAAGTTTCTGTAGTTTGCTTTTCTGTAGTCTTCACATTCAACAACACAACTTTGCAATGTATTGCTTTATCTTGCAGATGTTTTTATAACGTTACGTATGTTACATATAAATAAATAACAGTTTTTTGCGGCCACTACATGGACATATTGTGACCGTGTAGCTGATAATAACACAAACCTGTCAGACCTTCTTCCTAATAAACGCCTGATTGATCTGCAAACCATCCTCATAGGAGTGTTGACATGAACTAAACAGTAAAATTGCAAACCATAAAACCTAAAAAGCTCAACAGAGATGAAGGCAGCTCATGTTTTTCTCTGGGTTTATCATTATGAGTGGTGCCTTTTAAATCTCAATTGTTTGAGCCATTGTTTTCATAAAAAATATTTAACAAGACAGGTTTACATTAGAACCAATCAGTTTCAACACTGGTTGGCAGAGAATTTTAAGTTTTAAATGCAGCACGCCCGCTACGTATAATAGGAGTTTCAGCATGTGTTTTCTTACCAAACAACACTCCCTGTTACATAAAAATATTCACATTCACTCAGTAAGTGATGGGGTGGCATTTTGATTAAAATCAAAAAGCTTGTCTAAACAACAAATTCTGGCAACATATCAACCAGGATGAAAATAATTTTCTTAAAAAGCACTGCGCTTAGATGAGTAGAACTATACTTTAATAAGTGTCATATTCAAATGTGGATGATCTCTGTTTGTTTTCATAGATCAAATGAAAAGAAAATCTGTTACGAACTTTTTTTTTTTTTTATGTGTGACAGCGAGAGCTTTGTTTAGTGAACAAACATTTTCTGGAACAAAAGCTTTTTATCCAGCTGACTTGTTTCTCAAACAAACATACTGTAGCATGTTTTGTGGCTGCCCAACAGAAACAATTTCTTTATCTATTCAGCCGTTACAGCAGAATGTGCAATCATCAAATTCAGACATTCCCTGGTATTTTTACAAAATGATGAAAAACACATTAACTGGTGAAGAAAGTGAACCATGCTATTTTTCTTTTGACAAAAGACTCAATCTAAATTCAAGCTCACTCTGAAGATGACTTTTTCCATGTTGACATGGCGAGCCATCAGCATTGAGAAGGTGTACCACTGTTCACCAGACATGGAGCAGAACGTCTTTAAAATCACTGCATCTGAGATTTCATTGTCCACAAATGTTGCTTGATCACATTGACGCAGGTTGGCCAACCAGGACAGGATCTGTTTTCAAAGAGAGTTATAGAAACAGTTAATGCTGGCAACAGCAGCTAAGCAAATGCGTAACTACAAATGGGTAAAAGATGATGATTCATAGTTCTAATAGTGGATTCACACTACTAAGACCAGTTTCCTAGTAGTATCTTTGGGGAGCAGTAACTTTCCTTTTTAGTATCTTAGTGAACAGATACTACATGACCTTTCTGGACACAAGAATACTGGACAATCACAAAATGGCTATTATATGCCTTTTCAGTAAAACAATGATTAATGGTTTGCTTGCACATTTACAGTTGTGGTGGCTCACCTCCAAATTGTTGTTTGGTAGAGGGGTTTCCATCAGCAGGTTGAGAACAGCTGGATCAAAACTCATTCTTTGCTGAACCTCCAGAACAAAGGCTGTTTCATTCCACAGCAACTCACCGAGCGTCACCAATCCTGAAAAATAATGCAATTATAATATAGTGATATATATACCCTAAGTGATATAGGGTATATATACTATATATAAACACATTATGTAAACATGCAATCATAGACCAAATGCTGTGAGAAGATGAATCTATGTGGCACTGCTCTACATTGTCATATGTGACCTACAGTAACTAGTGTGTTAAAGAGAAATGTCTTACCTGGAGAGGTGATGTTCATGTTGAGAGCCTCTGACAGGCTGCTAATGTTGAAGTCTAAATGTTGGCTCAACACAGATGTCCTGTAATCACACACACACACACAGATACACACAGATACACACAGATACAAAAAGATAAATGCACTTATATCAAGAACTAAAATAATATTTTATAATAATAATAATAATAATAATAATAATTATAATAATTATTATTATTATTATTATTATTATTATTATTATTATTATTATTAAGGCTGCCAGGCCTCCTGTAAGCTAAATGTGCTGATGTGAATATTCATTCAAACCAACACAAGAAACCTTTGCCTATTGTTCCCAAATCACAGAAAGTGGTGGTGGTCTTATTATGCAGACTTAAAATCCTATAAATTGAGATTTATAACAGCTGAGACCACTCTCAAGCAAATTATAGCAAAGAATAAGAGAGGGAAAGATCTAGATGATGCCTTCTCTCTTGCACTGCTGTGAAAGTCTCTGATAGAAGAAAAAACATGTAAGAAGGAGGAAGACAGTACCAAGGTCTCTCCACAGTGTAGGTACTTGGATCTCCAATGACAGCCTGGAAGAGGGCATCGGTCAGAGAGGTTATGTTCATAAAAAGACTCTCAACCAGGCTCTGCACAATGGGCAGATAAGTGTTGCACAGCTGACCAGGCTCCATGAAGACCGACAACATCAGCAGACGCACAGACTCTGTATTCTCCAGGGCACACACCTGCAACAAAGAAGTCACCTCCAGTAAGCACTGTGAAGAGTTTGTTTGAGCTTCAGGGTCAAATGTATACAGAAAAAAAAGTTCGGTTAGTCATGCATTGCCACCCACTGTGGGGTGGGAATATTTTACCTTATTGTTCATTTTGTAATTTGAAAGGTTTTGATTAAAATGCTTTAAAAACATTCACAGACATTCACCACAAAGAATCTCTAAAGAATTTGATTAAGCTGAGTCGTCCTGAAACATTTCACTGTCAAAGATTTTGTCTGTCAAGCTTTTCCTACAGTTCTGACCACTGAATACTTTGCACTTGCACTAAGTAATGGCTTTTGGCATTAATTCAAAAGACACATCAGCATCACCATATGGATGCTGGAGCTATATTTTATTAGAATTGAAGTATTTTAGTACCTTCGATTAAAAATCAGCTTATTAACACTACCTCTTAATGATGTTTTCAGACATTGTTAAACAGTATTTTAATGAATATGGCAGGGTTAATGCACAGACCTGGGATCTCAGCTGGTCAAGTTGCCCTGTAAGCTGTGGGTGTGTCAGGTTGATCTGGAAGAGCTCAGTGACTGTTTGGATGATCTGCTGCATACGGTTCAAGTTATCTGTGAAAGGAGGGAGAGAAGAACAAGGAAAGAATTAGGTTTATTAGAGTCAGACAGGAAAATGGGATGGTAAAGGGAAACAAGGGCAGTGAGGTCTGTAAGGTGACAGAATAACATGACATCCCACCGGGCTTCATTACAACTCGCACCATTACAGTGCAGCGTCATCAGGCAGCAAGCAGCAAATGATGTGCTTAAAGTGAAGCCCTGTGCGGGAGTGATGGGGCCAGAAGGGCCAGCAGTACTAGATGCTGCCGTGCATTAAAACACATCTGACAAGCCATAAGAAAGGCACCACCTCAGGCAGCAAGTTGTGATGACAGAATATTTAATTAAACCAAAATTAGACAATGGTAATGTTTAATCTCACGGTGCTCAGCACCTAGAGGCCTTTGCAATTACAACAGTTCGCTCTGTGTGAGCAGAGTTGTGGAGAAGTGAAGCTACTGCTGCTTACAAAGTAGTTCCATGCACTAAAAACATTATCACACAAGCACAGACGCCAATTAAAAGGAGGTCATAGATGTCCACTTGTGTGAGTGTGAGGGGAGACGTTTAGCGAGGGCGGACAGGATAAGTGATTGAATTCTACTTTGCTAATGAGATTTAAAAAGGTGCTGAGTGGCTTTCTGCTGGAGAAGGGCCATATGGCCCTGGGCTCTTTGGGAGCTCAAGCTAAGCTGGCGTGAGGTCTTATTCTTCATATATCAAGAATAAATTATACTGCACTATAATCATGTATACAATAACAACAGTATTATGCTTTATGGTGTTTCTGTGGTCTTGCAATAGCTTTGAAAGTCAGAAAAAAAGCATGGCACTTTTTCAAGCTGGGTGAATGTTTAATAGCACAGGCTGGCAGACTGTGCTTCTACATACTGTCACACCAGGTATCTAAACACAAGCTGCAGCATCAGCGTGACCTCTACTTTAAAGCAACAATTAAACTAAGCATGAGTGGAAATGAATTCACCATGGAGTCAGTAGATAAAGTTAATTTGAAGAAACTGAAAGGATAAAGCATAATTCATTTGGGGATTCTCCATTTAACTAATGAGTGCACACTTTTCATCATAAAGCTGCCCTTTGCCCAAGAAGCTACTAAATGTCCAGGGTAAGTCACAGTGATGGTATATTTGAACTGTAAAGTTACCTTGAGACTCATTGACCATTGCTCTTGTGATATTTTTAAGCACTGAAGAGAATGGAAAGTCATCAGGAAGCATATCAACAGAATTTGTCAGGAGACCCATTGGTGGCCTGGAGAAGATAAAACAAGGACTGTGAAACAGTGAAACAGGAACAGGAGGGGAAAATATGGGCATAGCCAAAAGGAAAAATATTTATTTCTAGATTCTATGCAAATATACAGTGGCAAGAAAAAGTATGTGAACCTTACAAAATTGTATGTTTTTTGCATTAATTTATCTTCACATAAGTTGAGTAAACAAATATAATGTGCCTAAAATAAGAACAAAAAAATATATATTCCTTTATTTGTTAATACTGTTGACTGTCTTAGATGAAGATCAAATCACATTTCATGACAAATTAATGCAGAAAACCATGAAATTCACATACTTTTTCTTGCCACTGTAGATCAAATGTCTTATTTACAGGCACAAAAGTGCAAAAACATTTTATTTCTATCTTCTTTTTCTTTCTAAGATACTTAAAATAATATATGATCCAATGCAAATAACACTTACATCTGAAATGCACTGGTTAGAGTGAGGGAGGAGAGCACTCCCAGGGCAGCATCAATAGTTTCTTCTCGAGAGACATTCAAGGCCCATGGAATGCCACTCGAAGCTCCCTTCAACACAACACTCAGATCGGGATTATCAAAAAACATATGCACTGTCTCCATGATTTCTTTTGTGGTAGGAGGAACAGAGATGGCTTCGAACATGGCAGGGTAGTTGATGTAAAACAGGTCTATGAAGTCATCCATGGGGTCTCTTATCGCCATCAGAGGAGCCTCGCGCCTTTGCCTGACCATAGTATAGTTACTGCCCAACATTTCCTGCTGAAACATACCCAGAGGTTGGACCACAGGGGGAAAAAGATCACTACTGCCCCCTAACTCCCTCAGCATTGCAATTATGTTTCCAGCTAGCTCTTCAAACACATCCACAGCTTCCAGCATATTCATATTCATCTGGGTGAGAACAGAAAAGAAAGGCCTGAGAATGTTGAATATTTTCGGCAGAGCCTGAGTCAGCAGATCTAGTCCCGATGCATCAGTGGAGGCCAACCATGCAGACATCTCAGTCATGTTTTGCACAAGAAAGCTTGTGTCATTGGATGCCAGGTATTGTTCCAACACTTGGTAAATCACATGGTCATCCCCAAATACCTGATGGTCAGTCAGCAGTTTGACAACTTCCCTCATAATGTTATTAAAAGCCATCTCATTGAATCCTGAAATATTTCCCCATGACATGGAGAAGATGTTGTCTGAGGTGATGTTCTGTTGAGAGGCCAACCATGCAGTTATCTCTGTTATCTTCGGCACAATCAAGTTTGTGTCTTTGGATGCCAGCAATTGTTCCAAGGCTTGGTAAACCACAGGAGCTTCCTTGAATATCTGCCCGTCACTCAGCAGTTTGACTGCTTCCCTCATCATGTCAGTAAAAGTTGACTCGTTAAGTCCAGACACATTTCCCCACACCATGGAGAATATGTTGTCTGAGGTGGTGTTCATTGAGGTCAGGAAGCTCATTGCTGCTCCTCCAAAGAAATCCTGGGACAAGCTGCTGTTTTGAACAAGATCGTAGTTGTTGAGGATATACTGCAGTGTGTTCTCCATAGCTTTAATGTAAGGCGAGAGGAATGGTGCCACGCTAACCAGCTCGTCTGACAGAAATTTGTTGGAAAACAAGCTGTATAGGAAAGAATTTCAGATTTAGTTTCACTGAGTCTCACATAGAAAATATTACCATGCATTAGAAACATGAAATAATTAATACAATTCACATATTTTTTTATAATATCCTCTATAGAGCTTGTCAGATTTTGAAAAATATCCAAACCAATATTTCTTTATCATCGTGCTTTACACTTTCTTACTTAACATAATAGACCCTAGTGTCTTTCCACTGTGACCAATGATCTATACAGTAGCTCGGTCAAATCTGATTGATTCCTTGTGATACGGAGAATGTGGTTTTTATGATCATGCCTGACTCATTATGCAGCTGGCATATAAAGGGAAATCAGTTTTAGAAAGAGATATCTCGGTCTAAGGCAAATGTGATCACCTCAGTTTCTTGTGCAGTTATATATGAATACAACTGGCTTGACTGGTGCATTGTAGATAATGTTCTAGCAGCAAATGAGGCACTGAGTCTGTGTCATTACTAACTCCAGACAGAATGAATGAAAATGAAAAGAAATCTTCAATAATAAAAACACTGTTAAATATGATCCGACATTCAGTGGGTTTTGTTTGTGGCTGCACTACATTTTGATATGATTGTATTACACTCTTCTCGTATTCTATGCAGTAGTCTGTCTGATCTATTAAAGCTTCTGTTGGTAAAAGAAAAGAAGAACAAAAGTGTGTTATCATGGGGTTCTTATGTTGCAACCTTTACAGTGACATATTCTGATTGTAGCTGTAAATTGTCACCTGTTTTGCCACTGCATGTCCTGGAGCTGGTTGTTCCAGTAAAGCTGTGCCTCAGGGCTCAGAGGCTCACTTGCCAGCATTGAGAGGTGGTTGGAGAAAGCCCAGATAAGCTGCTCTGTCACAAGTGTTCGGTTAACATTGACTTGGTAGAGACACTGTACACTGCTGACAATCCTGGCAGCTGCATCGCTCACAGTCATTGGCCCCACACCCATGTGCTGTACAGACAAAACAGCAGAGATGGACTTTCAGCAACTCACAGCTTTCCCTGTGTGTCAACACTTCCCCCAAGTGGTGAAACTGTTAATTGTCCTTGAATGTTATAATGTATTTTGTGAACACATTTTGACATCTTAGCCTTCTGTCTTTCTTTGCAATTTTGTCTTTAACTTAGCATGCAGCTACTTACACTCGTGTTCAGGTGGGAGAAGACAATCTGAGCTTCAGTATAGGCCTCCGATACAGGCTCCAGGCTGATGTTGCACCACAGAGCCATAGCATCATTACTTAACCCTGCTGCCTCTCTCACTGGCTCCCATACTTTGAGAACTTCACCGCAATCCAATGAGCTATTAGCCTAGAGGTAAAAAGTTCAACAAAATCATGTTTATTGTGTTTGATACACAGTGTTCAGAAACAACAAAAAAGAAAACCAGTTCAGGTAGCAGGACTGTAGCAGAATGAAACGTATGGGAAAAAAGAAGCAAGAGAAACGCAATAATCTCTCTGTTCCAGCAGATTACAAAAGGACAAAGAAAAGGGCACCCTCATCACACAGGTATCACCACATTTCACTGAACTGAAATTCCAGGTACACAGCCACAAATACTCTTCAGTGTTTGCACATACAACCTACAGTATAGGTCACCGTGGTATGTCTTTATGTTAAATTTGCTTTTGATTCTTTAGCTTCACATTTACTGTACAAGTATGAGAATGGTATCAATGTTCTTAACTATGTGCAAAAAGTATAAAGTACACTTTTAATGTCTTTATCTTAAAGCTAGTTAATCAAATAAAACAAAGTTAGAAGTTGACTAGATACAACACTAAACTGCAATAAATTATAAAATTTGTTGATGCTGTATCAAAAGTCAAAGTGTAATATTTGTGTGGGGCCGAACAAAACATTAGAAATTGTACATGGTGATACTTGTATATCAGATGGCCCTTTATCAGTGTCACCACACGCAACACCTCCTAACACTGCCTGAGACACATTCTTACCCATGGATGAGGCATAAAAATATGTTAAGACATCCCAGCCAACTTCTACATCTTGATAACGTAACTAAAAGTGGTTTCCAGCCAGGTTCATGCACGTGTACTGATATGAATGTGCTGTCTTTCAGAACTCCTTTTAAGAATAAATAAACATGAAAATGCATATGCAGGCAGGTGGAACAGAGATTCTACATAAATAGAATGGCAGCAAGATGAGATGTTAAATGCAGCAATGCTTAAAGATTTGTGTGATAACATAGCAACTTTCATCTCCACCTCAATCTTCTCACACACATTCACACGCCACCATGTTGAGGGTGTATGTGCATGCCAGCTAAATGACAGTGAAGACACTCAAACACAGGAGTACAAAATGTACAAATATACAGTACCATGCTTTCAACGGCAAGCTGGATTCTTTCTGAGATGTCAGACAAGTTAAAATGACTGGTGTTGACAGACTGCACAATTTCTTTCATCAAGGTCATTATGGGCAATTGAAGGCTCAGTACCATTGCTGTGTGAAAGGAGGAGTAGATAAGCAACTTTAATTTATTGATTAAATAAAACAAGTTTAAATTAGAAAATTGTTTCAGATATTTTAAGTGTGAAAGTTGTGTTAAGCAAGGCACTACCAATACTGTGCATGTTTCTTATTTGACTTGTATCTTATGTACAGTTGTTGTACATGTTCTTTCTTACTATGTGATTATTTGGGATAATTGAACAATTCCTTATCCTGTTATCCTTGTTCTTTTCACACAAGTGTAAGAAAACAGCCTTGCAGTCTAGTAGTGCTCTCACCATTCTCTGCTTGCTCAATGTTCACCATAGCTCCTACAATGCTTTCAAACTGATAGATAACTGACGAGGCATTATCCCACAGCTCTGTTCCTTCGAAGGTTGAAAGAAGAGTTTCTAGCATCTTTTCAAGGCTATGACAAAACACAGGGCATTTAATTTAGGACTTCACAGAGGCATCTGAACATGACGTTATTATGAAATAAATTAATACAGAATTAATAGAATACAACTCGTGCAATTTCAACATTAATTATGTTACTACTTCTAGTTTTCTTCCACTTTAAGTGCAAATTAAACTTACATGTCCCATGTGTCTCGGTCTGCCGTCCCAGTCATCACCTGCTCCAGGACAGGAGCAAGATTAGCAAAGCTTTCCAGAGATGGCAAAGTCATTGAAGGTGAGCCTGGAATTCCCACGACAAGTTGCCAAAGCAAACTCAAGGATTTGTCCATCTGACAGTAAAAAAAGAGAATAATTTTCACAGTCATTTTACACAATTAAATACAAATCTTGTTTAATTTACCCTTTGGCCTATCCAAACTATAATAATAACAACAACCACCTTCTACATGTGTGATCTGATTGTTGGCCAACAGAGATGACACTGAAATCTTTTATTAGCATTTTTTCAGGGTAATGTAATGTTTGACATGTAGACTTTTAACAGTTTTAATTATATAACTTAATTAAAGGTTGATATAATTAACAAAAATAATTTACTTTTCATACAAGTTCTTATACCTGGTTAAGGATTAGGGATATATTTTCTACTGTTGCATTCTCAAAATTTGACCAGAGACTCATGTTGCCTGAAATCACAAGAAACATTATTCACACACTGGGCTTCAAGTTCAGTGTCAAACACAAACAAAATATTTAATGTAAAACACACAGCTCTCTCTCACACACTTGAATAATAGAGTGCACAATGCAACCTCCACTCCATTACATTTCATCCACATTCAACAATTTTTCCACCTACAGTGACAATGGGAAGATGACTTGCCTTGGTCAGAGGCCAGAAAAAAGTCAGTGATGTTAATGAGCACAGAAATAAATGCTTGGGCTGTGGTGTTTGGTGGCAGGAAGTCCTGGACCGTCTTCATTTCATTCAAAACTCTTCAGAAACAAAGCACAACAATATTTCACATGTTATATGAATGTGTCTCACCAAAAGGTTATTATGTCTCTTGAAAGGACTGCAGACAGTTCAAATACATCCATTCCATCTTTGTGTTTGGTAGAAATTATCCATCTGAACCAATGGCTGTTATATTATTAGAGTTATATTCATCATCTTCTATTTTCCAAGCTTTATTAATCTTGCTTCTACATGCAAGATGAATTAAATATTTTTTTTATTAACTAGCTAATGGGACAGTACAAGCAAAAGCCCCCTGAATAGAAGTTTGACTTCTTTAAGACAAATAAAAAAAATGCGATTGATAATACATTAAAATTGTTCTCTAGATACCATATGCATAATTAAACTTCATAACATAATCAGTGACTTTGTTGTCTTCCAGTTTTTACTAGGCAGCAGTGAATTTTCACTTGCCTGCTGAAAACTAGGATAATGAGACTAGTAAAAGTTAATATAGAAGAGCATAAAGTTTGAATATTATTTTACTTAGTAGTATTAGTAGTAACCTGTAGATTTATTCTTCAGCACCATGACATTATCATTTTAGGCCCTTTCCAATATCCCTTAATTACTACATAACAATTTCCAAAGATTCAGTGTTGTATTGAGAATAAAAGGGTAATGGTAACATATATTAAATGATTTGTCTAATTAACATGACTATGCTATTTATTTGTTTCTCTGTCAAAGCCTTTTACAACTGTTAATGTTCTTTGCAACATACTGTAGAAGCATTACTCACATCTGATTCCAGTCGTTTGGTCCTTGAGCTGTGGACATGCTCTCCGCATATGTGGTTGCTACTTTGAGTCCATAAATGATGTATTCACTGAACAGGTCTGGTACCGTGTTTTGGATGACACTCTGAACTGTATTGAGGATGATGACGTAGGTGTTACGTGACGAGGTAAAACTCATGCCTGGTTGGACAATAAGTTTTAACAAATCCCGAACAATTTTGAGGATGTTTCCCTGGGTAGAGACTGGCAGGGCATTTGTGTCTCCAGTAAAGATCTGCATTGCATTTACAACTGCTTCCAAGACGGCATCTAAGAAGTCCTCGCTCTGTAGGCCACCTGACTGCTCTGCCAACATTAGAGCATTGGTAAGGGTTTGGGTGATATTGTCAATGACAGAAAGATAGGCCAGCTGATCATGACTGAGAAAAGTATCCAGTGTCTCCAACAACTGCTGGATGTCTGTCACATGGGTGGAGACATTCGTGGAGGAGTTTCCCCAGTAAAGCAAACTAGTGAGAGCCGAGGAGACATTGGGTTGTTGCATCCACTTTTCTATCAGGTCAAGGTATAGCTTAATGTGGAGCTCTGTGGCATTCAGGATGGTTGTGTTGAACAGCTCTGAACTTGTGGCGGTACTCTCCACCTCTAGACCGAAATGTATTAAGTCAAACAGACGTTGGAAAATCTCAACAGCTGTCTCACCAATTTTGCTCACACCTGCATCATCTATTGGATACTGTAGGCTGTGTATCAGTAACATAACCTGGTTACTAACAAATGATGAGAAATTTGCTTGTGCCAGCTGTAATGTCAATTGCATTTCTGTGAGGTAGAAAAATGGATGGAGGAGCTCTGAGAGCGAGCTGCTGCTGGTAATATTTTCCAACCTTTTTAAGTACCAATCCACAATCTCCAGATAAACTTTTTGAACATACATGGGGTCCATCATCAAGGTGTTAACATCAAATGTCTCCATATTGGCAATCAGTTGTATCAGATCTTCCACCACTTTTATTTCATTCATGATCTCTGGTGTGTTCAACTGGATCAGCTGGAGGTTCATCTTGACATTGGCCAGGGTGCTGTACAAGGTTTGTATGAGAGCCACGTTTGGATTGGAGCTGAAGTTGACTTGGAAGATGTCACTTATAGTTCTATTGATGGCTAATGGGATGAGGGAGAGGATGGTTGTCTCATTATGGAAATTAGGCAGTTGAATCAGGAAACTGCTGATCTCATCAATCAGTCCTATAACACACTTAGCTGTCACCACTGAGTCCTGCTGTGGCTTAAGACACTGACTAGCAATAATAATCTCCATTATATTATCCAACAGGCCATATATATCGACAGCTTGAGTTAGTGCAACCAGGTTATGCAGCTCCTCGAGGGTTAGGTTTGACTGCTCCAGAGCATTCTGGATTCCAGACACAGAAATATTTTGTGTAGCCATGATCAACCTAATGAAATGAAGAGTCTGATTGAATGTTGCTACATTAGCATCATCATTTGGAGACAGGAAGAGTGAAAAGAACATTAATGCAATTTCCTCACACTCTGATCCCTCCAGAACAGAGTTGTTTGCAGCTATTTTGATGGTGACATTACCACTGGCTGAGAGCATAACATCTAATGTTTGATTCAGGAATGTGAAGATTTCTAAGATGGCAGCTGACCAGTTCTGGCCTGTTGTATATTCAGATATCTGGTACTCTAGTGCTCTGACATTCTGGAGAAAGAGAGCAGCTTCCTGTTGGATTCCAGGTGGTAGGAATGTGACACATTTCTGCATGACAATATTCTGGGCAGCATCTGGTCCAACCCAAGTAAGGTTCTGAAGGCTCTCATGGGTGAGGAAGTTGATGATATCCTCGGAAAGCATATTGATTTGTGCTGGGCTCAGTTGTCCATTTGGTAACGTGACATTATCAATTTTATGAAGTCTGAGCACAGACATCACCAATTCTCGAAGCTGGCGTATATACCCAAAAGTGATGGTAACTGGGTCACCATTTGGGGACTCTATAGCTGTCTTCAGAAGTTCTATGGCACTGAGGATAGCATCTATGAGGCCTGCTGAGGTCTTGTTCATGAAAGGCTGGATAGCTTCTCTGAGATCAGTCACATCATCAAGGTTGAAGTACTCAAAATAGTTAAGCAGACTGTACCCCATGACATGGGATATAGGCAGGGTGAGGTTACCCTCCAAAGAGAGGAACTGCATTATCAGCTGTTCAAGTTCCAGCATTGTTGGGTCTGTCTCATTGGAGGTTAAATTGGACTGGTGGAGACTGCCAAGCTTTGAGGCAATATCAGTAATAGTGGAAACATTAAGGGGTGCATCACTGAGGAAGAGAGGCAGCAGTGATGACAGGCATTTAGGCTTCAACAGGTTAAAAAGGAGAGGAAGCACGCTGTTAGGGTTGGACATGTTGCTTTGAGTAAGGATGGAGACATTCTGGAAAAAGCTGTCCAAGTTACGTGTCAGGTTACTGTTTAAGAGGTCACCGTACGCATACTGAAGCAGATTCAATGTTCCTTCGATACAGCTACAGAGAAAAGAGTGACAGAGAAAGGAGGGTGTTTCATCATATTACAAAACACTGTAAATAGCAGTTCAGTTCCTTTTAACAAGTTAACTGAAGTAACAAGTGAATAGTTAAAAGCTTTAATAAAATAGTAAGTTTAAATTACATTCATTGTTAACAGGTTTTGTCACTTACTTCACCAGGGCTTCGCTTGGTGACATCAGAGCCTGGTTCACTGCTTGAACGAACAGTGGCCAGGTAAAACCAGTATCGCAATGAATGGCCAAGGTGTTGTTGTTTACAGAACCTGAACATATGGCATGGCATACGTAAACAAATAAAGTATTAATATTTAGAAAGAATAGAAGAAAAGAAAAGAAAAGAGAAGAGAAAAGAAGAGAAGAGACTCACAGTTTGCTGGCTGAGTTGTGACACCAGGCCTGTAGTTCAAAATCCAGTAAGCCATGTGGAAATAGCTCTTTACTTCAGACCACTGTTCACTTGTCTCAATATTTTCTCCCAAAGTCACCCCGAACAAGGAAACACTACAGTGCAAACAGTGAAATGACAAACAACAGCATGATATGAGACACTGTGCACATCTAAAACACGTCATGGTGGAAAAGGAAAGTCCCTATTATGTAATTTTCTTTTTCCTTCCACTAAATTCACTTAAATGGGGACTTTGTCAAATGTAAGTCAAATTTATATCTGTCCATCCATTCTTTATTAACTGCTTTCCCTCTTTACAAGTCTTAAGAGCATTTATGAGTTTTACTTAAATAGCATAAATGGAGAGTACAGCAGCTTAGTGAAATAAAAAATATATTTAAAAAAATACTCTCAAGACCTTTGTAGAAGACTCTCATTAGCATTAAGAGTGCTGTTGTCTGGCATCCAGTTCATCCAATATTCTCCATCCAGTTCTGTGGTCACTCTTTCCAAAAGCTCTTTAAATTGCAGACTGCTATTGACCAACTTCTGCCACTCAGCAAGAATCATGGGAAGTGTTACATTGAAGTCTGTTTGGCCTGTGAGGATGCTGTACACCTCTAGTATCTGTGCAAATAAGATGAAAGACAACCTGACACCTAAGTTATGTTGAATATTATGAAGTGAAGTGAAAATAAGCACAAACATATTTTTGTGTCAATTATTTAACACTCAACTTGTGTCATCGGAACTGTGGGTAGGTTTTTGAATACTTACAACCCAGAAAACAATACAGAAAAAAGAGCAGTTTAGCTTTCACTCCTGAAAATATTAATTATATTATAATTCACATAGTAATAACAATTAATTTGAAGCAGCCTTTTTCTATGTAAATTGAATATATCATTTTAGAATCAAATCAGATGGATTTTAACAGCTTTTACCTCCTGTCCCAATGGTTGCCAGTCCACCAGTAGCTGTTGCTGTAGAGAAAAGTTGTTCTGGCAGATTAGTGAACTCCACACCTCAGTCTTTATGCTCTCAGTGTTCAAAAGCCACTCAAAGGGACCCAGGAGATCTTCACATGTTAAAGAATCAGATGCCAGCATCTAGAATAATATAGGTATTATATGTTTTTATACTGTCATAAAAAACTTCATGGTATTATATATGACTGTCAACAGATAGTAGTGAAATACAAAACAAATTGTGAAAACAACATAAAAATAAAGAACTAATACACATACCTTCATAACCGTTTCCATCCCACTGTACAGAACACGATCAATCCAAATGCTTGCCTCAGTCTGGTTTGTCAACAATGTTAGATAGGTCAGCTGGAGCTGATCGGCATCTTTCAGAACATCGGCCATCATTTCTGCAACCAAATGAGAGTGTTAACATTAGCTGCTCTGACATTAGCTGCTCTGACTTACCAAGTCTTTTAACTTATAATTATGAGTTAAATAAATGTATTTGTTAGAGTTCACTCAATTCGTTAAATAAATGGAAAGAATTTAAAGCTAATTAGCATATTATTAGACTTCCCAGCATGCATTTGTTGAGTTACTGCTCTTAAAATATTGTTCTTTTTAGTACTTTACCAAAAATAGTAATGATGGAAACTTACATACATACATTAGATTACAGTTGTTTATTTTCACACCAGTATAAACAATGTGAACTATGATAAAGGTTGGTGTTGAATTCAGTGCATACCCCAGTACATCTACAATGATTATAAAGCCACTGGGTGCAGATGGCTTGTTTAAAGTACCACAACCATTTTACTTAATTTGAAAAGTTTGCTCAACAGATTTTTCAGATGAAGATTAGTTCAGAGACTAGATTTTTATGTCCAAACAACTACGTAACTAGTTCAATAAACTAATAAATCTAAATCAACCAAACCAAAGACATAAGTCCGCACACCATACAATTTTTAGTCAAGATAACATTTTGTTGTGTTAGAAGAAAAAATTGCATTTGTTGACTTGACTTGTGTTTTTAGGTTAAAATACCAAGTTAAATTTTACAGTGAATCTTTAAAATAAAAGATGTTGTGTAGAGAAACTATCACCATTACGACAGGGCAAACTTACCTGCTGCAGTGTCAAGGGTCAATGTCGCTGACTTCATGGACTGAAAACCCGTTCTGAGGATACGCTGGACAATCGTATCCAAACTAGGGGCAATTTGTAATAGCTCCAGCACCACTTCACCGAAGCTCAAAAATCTGCCAAAGCAGAAGTCCAGACTCAAGTTAAGGTTTGTGGACACTACACTTCTGATGTTAGTGTTCATGTCTCTTAGATTTATCTTCAGATTTGCAAAGAGATGGTAAAAACTTTAAAAAGCCTGGTTAAGTTCAGAGGTGGAGAAAGAAGATGGTGAGAAAGACAGAGACATAACAGATGGTATATGATGGTGTGAAAGAACAAGGAATTCAATAAAAAGAGAGGGGAAAAACATCTCATCATTTTCAATGTCCTTCATGTAGCTTTGGTTGTTACACTAAAATAATACAAAAAAATTTTTACAGCCTTTTTCTGATACTGGACAAATATATACAACTACCCCCTAACATAAATTTATTAATAGCTCATTCCACTTTTCTGAACCTTCCGAGAACCGAGATATTTAGGAACCCTGTTTATTTCTTTCAATCTTATTAGCTTTTAGTTTAACTTCTAAGAGATCTGGTTCACCGATGTTTGGCAATATACAGAAACACTTTTTTGATAGCACTTTGCGTTGATGTTTTTTCTGCTTGACTTAGATTTTGTTTGCTTGCCTTGTGTCTCACTTGTAAGTCGCTTTGGATAAAAGCGTCTGCTAAATGACTAAATGTAAATGTAAATGTAAATATACTGTATGTTGTGAACATTCAGTACACTTACAGCTCCTCCTCAATGCTTTGTGGTTGTGTGTCGATGCTACGGCGGTTCCTTGCGGTGTTGGAGCTTCCCTGTCCCCCTGCGGATGACCCTCCAGTGATACCGTTCACCATCCCTTTGATGAAGGACACGTCATGTGGAGCAACATCCTTACTCCATGCCAGGACGACCTGGAAAAAATAAGGATGAAAGAGAGATGATTTCCAAAATTAATCCTTTACCATCCTCACTATTAAAAAAAGCAATGGAAATTCTTTATTTTTTTTGCATTGTTCTTTTACTTCTTTGGAACTTCTTTGGTTTTCAAAGTATGTGACTGTTCTCTCACCAAATTTGTTTTGACCTCATATAACAGATCATAACTGGTTAAAGCAATACACTTCAACTACTTTAAGTTGTTAGTCCATATGCACTGAATCCTCAGGTGACATGTCCAAGCATGTCACTGCTGTATATGCCAGTATTACTATAGAATATAGTAATATATTAATTAATTCATGTGTGATTTATTTTTTGAGCAATATTTAATATTTAACATAGTAAAAACAGCCCCTAGCTACCCTACTGATGTTAGTTAGAAGCTTCTTATTGGAAATTATCTCATCAAAACATGTCTATTGTAGCAGCAAACCTAATTAGGTATCTGTTCGCCAGGTGCAACCTGGGACTTGCAATTGCTTTCTGCAATACCCCACAGCTTTCTTGTGGCTGCAGAATAATTATTTAGTACACTCGAAATCTAACTGTTTGTGTAGGTGGCATTGTAAATGCAAAACATGAGCAAATCTGGAAACAAAAACAGACAAGCTACAAGAGACAGACTAGCACAAACAATACAAAAGTAAACCTAAAAATGCTACACAAACACAAATCAAGTAAATGAGCATCTTCTGATGGCTGTGATTTATTATATTAATAATAAAATATTATTCTAGCCTACCTGCTTTGCAACCATGTCAGGGCTGATCCAATCCAAAAGCATGCTCGTGGTGCCTGTGGTGCATGCTGCTGTTAGCAAAATTGAATTACTGCTGTTGTCACACAAGTAGGAATGCACAATGTCCTTGTTCAATAGCAGGCCGACAGCCTATGGAAGAGAGAAAATTACAGTAGTTATAGTGAAATTGTCCTAATGGCTTTAAAATTTGAAAATCCACCAGCCAACACCACTTTAAGTCATCAAGTTACATGTTATCGCTTCTTTGTTTCCTCCCAAAGGTCAAAATGTTGTGGTCAACCTCCTCTAACATAAAACAGCAGTTTGGTGTTTTAACAAACAAGATATAAGATGTTAATTAGTCAGCTTTACATGTGCTAGTAGGTGGGTTTTGCCAGGCTTCCTTCTTCATCCAATGTATGCTTATAATAATTATTATTATTATTTATTTTATTATTACTTGATAGAAGGTCAATTTGGATGGATAAGTTTGGCAACTGAGCAGCTTTTAATGTTTTTATTTTAACCTTGAAATTATCAAAATGAGAAATTGCAAAAATTTCTACTGGGACTGAAACATAAACATGAGGAAATCCATCCAGATGGTAATTACCTGTACTGCTTATTGCTTTTTAATTTCACATAAATAGGAACCATAGACTGTGTTATGAAATAAGGTATTTATGGGGATATTAAATTATACATACCTTATCCAGTGGTATCTGTACTTCCTGTAAAACTTGTTTTACCATTCCATTCAGTGAGTCATTCTGCAACGTGACAATCTCTCCAAGGGGAATCGACACATCTAAGCAGATTCAAATGACTGCTTATTAACACAGTACCTGACTGACAACATTCCTCAGATCTTCTGAACCAAGGAGAGTTTTGTTTGTAATGCACTTTTCCTAAAACAACAGGGCCTCATTCCTTCATTGTGACTCATTATCATAAGAAATTTTAAGTAATGAACATTTTTATTAAAAAAACCCAACACATTATATAAATTTTTATAATCAATACACCTAATAAACAATAAATAATTTATATAAATGTAATTAGAAGCATTTGTGCATAACCACAGAGTATGTAGAATACAGCTGATGGCGTTACCTTTGCCAGGCCAGTTTTGAACATAGTGGATTGTGTTGACGCTTCCAACAAGCAGTGGATGTACACTAGAAAGTGAGGCATCCGCTCCAGGGAAACTGTTCTGGATGACATTCATAGCTCTACAGAAAACACAAGAGGAAAACACTGAATTCTCAGAAGAAGACACAACCCGCAGAAAACACCTGACAGAACTAATAATGAATGTAAAAGCACACACTTTACCCATCTGCTGGTCTAAACACTTAAGGCACAGATATCGTGTTCTGCACAGAGTGTTTGAAACCCAATACCAACACATTATTTTTAAATTATGTGGCCAGGTGTACATTTTATTTTAGCTCAGCTCAGTATGTTTATCCAGAACCCTATACAGCATACAGCAAACAGTCAGTAGCATTGGTGTTGCCATAAGGTCAAAAAAAGGCTCTTTAGAGTAGGGTTATTCACATTGCTTCACTGAAAGTACATTACCCCTGTAAGTTGGTGATTACGGCTTTTGTGCTGTCCAGTACTTGGTCAGAACTAGATGAGAAGAGCTGAGGAACTGCTAAAAGACTTTCCCACAGAGTGGTCTGATTTTGTAGCTGATCAAATACCGACAGCATCGCCTCAGCTGCTCTCATCGTCTCATTTGGTTTTGTCAGCACCATCTCCGTCAGCATCTGACAACCAGAGTAAAATTGTGAGGGGACACGTTTCTGTAACTGTAGGTTTACAAAAATACTTCGCATAAAACAGAATTATTACATTGTGCTGATAATCACAGGCTGAAACATGAAGGCATAACCCTAAAGTATATGCGTACACAAGCACACAGAAATACACACACACGCACCTGGTTAAGCGTGAGGAGCGAGACTTCGAATAAAGTGTCGTTAGACTTGCAGAAAGTGACCGCAGCATAGGCGAGGGGGCTGGGTGACACTGTGTCCACCATGGGCAAAGTCATGGTGCACATGGCCTTCTTCACCAGGTTCACTGATTCAAGCATTTTGTTCAAGGTTTCCTGCAAAGAGCATGATTTATATAAATTCAGGTTATTTTAGTTAACATTCAACTGAAGATACTGTATTAATTTAAAAGGTAAATCCATAACAATATTTTTGAGATATTTTAATTTGATGCGTCAGTGTACATGTAAATTTCTTAACTATTATTATATTATGTGAAGCTTTAACTTTTAACAATATTAATAGTTAGTTCTAGACTCCAGTGGGCTAACTATAAATTAACTACCTCTACTATCAAAATTAGCTGCTGCTACAATAGCCTCCTTTCTACTGAAACATAATTGCTGTACTAACTGGAAGGTGAGTCATGGGAACTGGAGTTTCTTGTTGCCAGTCCAGTTACCATGACTCACCTACCAGATTACTTCACCTGCATGACTGAGAATCTTCACAGGCGTAATGTCCTACTGCTTGTGTGTATGTGACTTACATACAGCAAAGAGGAATAATAAGAATAAAAAGACATTTTTTGTTTATTCTACAGCAAATAAACCTTGGAATCCTTTCTACAAGCCCTTTCTCTTTCAGAGAATAAGGGTTCATCTTCTTTTAACAATGATCTATACACACAAGAAAAAAGACAGTTTCAAAGGAAACAGCTTCCATTTTACTGTCAGCATTACTTCTCCCATTACACTTTAACAAAACTCACCTGATCTCCTGGGAAAGTAGTATTGGGTATTCCGAGAGAGACATTGTTAATCCTGTCTTGGAAAGATGAACCTTAAAAACACAACAAGACATTGTTGAGAAACGGCAGGACTGTACTGTAGGTCTTACAATACCCACAATCACATTTACTTTGTAATATAAACATGAGATGGACAAATCCTAATTTTTTTGGACAACACGGTCCAAAGGGTCAATCTGGTGTTAGATTTTTGCTTAATTCTAAACAAAAAGTTGAAAAGATTATGAACTTTCTTTACATGTGAGAAGGTTTAGCTTAGTATACATACTGGTAGTTGCTTTGCTTTGTTTCCATATCAACAATAAACTCCAGTGAAGTGAAGATGTTTTTTTTCATTAAACACTGCAAAGAGGGTCTATGAGGGGAATAACGTACCAAACATTTTTTTCAAGACGGAAGTCGCTTGTGCATGATTAATGCTGGAGTCTTTATTTAAAGAAACATTGAAGAAACCTCTCCCTTGAAGCAGGTTGGCCAGTGGGGAACTCTGCTGCCGGAAACCCGACCTGTCACACAGAGTCAAAAGGTTTAAATGAAGTAAAGACGTTGTACCTACTGTATGAAATTTTAAAATAAAAGAAGCTAGTCTTTCTGACAAAATGGTTCATTCTTCTCTCTTTAAACTTAAAACAGCTTCGAAGGCGGTTGGTTTTTATTCTTAGCACAATTTTTCTTGTTTTCTTCATCCTGTGTTCTTCTCGGTAAAAATACCAGATGTTGATGTTTTGCTCTACATATTCAGCTTAGACTGCAGACAAAATGGCCAAACATTTTCTTCAGCAAAGCTAATGAAAACAACACCCTAAAAGAAAACCTGTCAAGCTAAAAGCCAGTTGGACAAAGGCCATTCTTTAGCCTTCTGCGTAGGCTGGAAGTTTTTGCAAATCTTACATCAGCAGGTTCAAGATCAGACAAACAGGTTTTTATCATCCACCTTCATTCCTGCTTTTGGAATTCAGCTGAACAGTAGGTAGCAAAAGCAGAATAAAAAGAACCCTATGCCATAACTAATGCTGGTACATGTGAACTACAACAAAGAATACAGGTTGGCACGAATGAAGGGGTTTGTTTCTTTAAAGTTATGTAACCTGCAGGTGTTGACAGATATCATAGTACAAGACAATAGAGTG
Source organism: Anabas testudineus (assembly GCF_900324465.2). Lineage (NCBI taxonomy): Eukaryota > Metazoa > Chordata > Actinopteri > Anabantiformes > Anabantidae > Anabas > Anabas testudineus. Next base: position 14,849,353 of record NC_046629.1, on the reverse strand, counting down.
AACCTTCAACCACAGCATTACAGTTGTTGGTATATTTCATTGAACACACTAATTAATCATGTCATGAGACTGCTGAAATGTGTCTCTCTTCAATGACTCAGGGGTCTTTTGCACAGCTTTTATTTTTGTCATACAACATTGGATACATACAGTGTTGCTATTTTGGATACAGGTCCAATACAATTTAATACAGTTTCTACTGATGAATGAGGTTACCTTGTATTTTCTGAAGATTTTGATTCAGTTGGGTCCACGATACGTGATGTGTTGTGACAGGTGCTGTCTGTGTTGCACATGAGGGTCTGCAGGAAAGGGAAGAACCCTGCGCTGGGGAGGTTGCGGGGTGCCACGTAACCTGGAGGAGACATGACAAAGTGTTTAATGTCATCAGGATGTTTTAAAAAGTCCACCTACATTAAGAACACTTTCTAACAAACCATGCCCTTTATTGCTGTTATGTATGTACATTTAGGAAATCATTTTCATTTCAGTGAACTCGTTTCTGTGAGTTACACAGAAAAACATTAAAAAGGTTGTTTTTGGTTCATAATGTTTCTATAAATTGGTCTAATTTCTGTTTGACAATTTGTTGACTATATAGAGATATCTCTGGCCACAGGATCATGGTGAGTGAGAAGCATGTTAGGCTCCCAAGGCTATGCATTTCCACATTTTAACAGCACAATTACAGTTAAATGATTACTGACATATTACATTTATAAACAAAATTATATAACATTTATATAACAAGATATTTGAATATCAATAGCTAACAAATAAATATCATGATATCCAGACATCTGGGTCCAGCTATATATAAATCATACCATCATTCTGTCTGAAAACTCTTTTAGTCATTGCTTAAACTCAAAACAAAAGAAAAAGGTTGCACTCATTTTTCTGAAAAAGACTTATTCTTGCTAATGTAACTCTTTTTTCGAAAAGATGATAATATTCCGACAAAGCCTAGTACACAAATATTAGACATTGTATTCATTGATATAATTTTTGAGCATAGGATACGTCACAGTTAACATGTACACTCAGAAATCCAATTACCTAGAATTACTATATTTAACACTACAGTGACGTCCATACACTCAAATGGCAGTCAATTCAATCACATTGAAAATAAGGCAGGCACTAAAACCAAGCCGGGTACAAACATATATTTCAGCACTGCTGAGCCTTACTACTGTACAGCATGAACAAAAAACAAACGAAAAACAATATCTCCTTTAGCACACAGATATATTTATAGGAAATTATACTGAAATTAAATAATTAGTGCAACAACAACTAAAAACCCTATGTTACTATAAGTAATAAGTAAAACTGAGTCTGTTCTCGAGCTGCTTTGTTATCATCATTTTGGAGCCCTTTAAATGCATTTGCAAAGCGGGAACTGCATACAACATTCAAGGCTAATGTTGACCATTAAATTAAATATGATACAGAAGAAGGTTTTGTTGCCTCTTTTAGGTGTGGTCTAATGCTGTGCCAGTGTCCAGCACTTATAAAAACAAATTACCAGAGGTCACATAACAGGGTTGGGAAGGTCCTGTTGTTCTGATTCACTGGGCAGTTTCTATAGGAGGTTATAGTGGGGTTATTAAATACCACAGAAATATCTACGCACTGAATCGGATCCACCAAAAAACACTAAACGAGAAAAAGTGAATTGTATTAAAGTGAGTAAAGTACATAGATTTAAAAAAATTGTCCTATACTTACCAGCAGGTGCAACTCTTTTTTTAAAGAATTGCGCTTACTGGCAACTGAGACGCAAAGGCTTGTTGTATTGTGTTCGTTTTTTTTACAAAGCAACTGGTTGCAAATGCTCCTCCTCCCTCTATTAACGCTCTCTCCCTAAGAACCCCCTGCCAGCACTTGCTACAGATGAAATATGTGCTTTAAATCCATGGGGTTAAAAAAATAATAGAGAACAAAGACCATGAAGGGAGAGGTGCAGAACTGAGCGATTCACGTTTAAGTTGAACTTTACTTTTATTGACTTTGACTTTGACATTGGAATGTCACTAAGAGCTATTCATCAAAATGCAAAACCAACAATAAAACAACATCGTGTTAAGGCAAACTATTGTCAACCCTACAGAGGCACTAGAGTACTTGGGTTCACACTCCTTATGTGCCTATTTCCAGCAGAAATGCAATAGCTTTCATTTAAAATCTGTAAGATACATAACTGTAATGTTATTATTATCTTTACAGCATAAATTAAGGTTTATTTGTCCTTTTGAGGTTTATTTGTCCTGATGAAGAGTCTTCTATCTGGCAGCTAATAGGCTAGATATAGGTTCCTAGATTACTCTGTTTGCTTGTGGTTTATTTTGTTATACATTGCACGACACCATACCATCTGTGACTCATTGTATATCAAAGAGAGAATAGCAAAGCTCGCCCTTGTATGGAAATGTTTTATGGATTTACAATGAAGGGCTTTTGAAATGCATTTTACCAACTCGGCACGGATGTGAATCAAGGCACTTGTGTGTAGCTTTGCACTTACATGTTTGTTTTAATATTGGTGGAAACTGGTGGCGGGTCACAGCGATGATGATGAAGATGATGAGAGGCCAGGCGATCAGAGTCAGGGACCATAGCTACAACAGAATTTATCATAAAACAGTAATGAGTGTACAGGTCCAGGACTGCGGGACATCCTGTGTGTGAATACACCGAGAGCCACTCACCGGCTGTCTGATGGCTGCCAACCCATTCTTCCACAGCAGGAGTTGTAGTTGTTTGAAGAAGGCCATCACTAGAGCAGGCTAAAGTTATGATATGAGACAAAAAAATAATAATAATATTAATCAGTCCGATGACAAAGAGTGATCAGAGAAGTGGAAACTGAGGAAGTCCATCAGTTGACCACTGGACCCACCTGGCTGCGTTTATCCTCTTAGCGGTTCAGATGCAGCTCGCGGGCTTGTGATGCAGGTCATGTCGCTGGGTCCGTGCCAGCAGGGTGCCCCTCTCCGTCCGTCGCTTGTGGCAGGTAAAACAACCAAACAAGTTCAAGCACCCAAAAAGAGAAGAAATCCTCCTTCAAAGATGTAAAGTCAAAAGAGCAACAGCCTCCACCTGCGCTGGGTGTCGTGCGGGATGTGCGAACTAACTCCACCTAATGTGTCCTTCGTGAACGCTCGTTCAATTTGAACTAATCTTTTAGATGACTCCGGAGTAATGAGTCCTCATGTTCAGTTCATTTTTCAGTACCTTCTCTCGCCACATGGCAGCAGCTGCATAAGCTCAGTCGGCAGGACAGGAAACAGAAGTGATCAGTTCATGACTCACTCAACTGTGAGTCCGTCCTCGGGTCCTCTTCTTTTGTCATGTGACAGCCAGGTCGCTCAGGCTCTGTGTCAGGGAGCACTACAGTTCTCTCACGAGTTGTTCATATGGATCGTTCTTGCCTTCATTTGTCACGTGACAGCTGTAGCTCAGCTACTGGGCTGTGGACTGAAAAACAAGGAAATGAATAATGTCTGATATCTGACGTTCATTTATTTGTCACCTGACACCCGACACACTTTATTTATTCATGAAATCAGAATAAATTAGTGGTCTTTGATTCTCGTTGATGTGTGTAGTGTTGTGTATATAATGTAAATTAACGTAACATTAAAATAACAATAATAATAATAATAATAATGACACAAGTCACTTTATTGTGGTGTGGTATTTGCCTTCCTAGGTTTTCACATGGTTTGAATTGCTTGTGGCATTTTGTGTATTATAATTTGTCAGCCGAAGCAAACCATGTTGTCTTCAGTATATAGTGTTTGAGACCTGTTGTAAAAGGATCGAAATAACTCAAAAACTCATTCACTTTACTGTTCGAGTCACAGATCCGAGTCAGTTAAATGAACCGAACTTCCCATCTCTACACCTGACATGAAATCTGTGCTTGAGGGCGTGGAGCCCTGTTCCCTGCAGAACCGCACAGTCAACAGGGGAGCAGCAAATAGCAGCTGCCCTGCCTCATCTTCCTAATAGATCAGACTACTGCAGTACTGTTTTGTTAAATACTAACTCAAGAATAAATATCTAGACATTTGCTCCTTTTATAAGACATTTAAAATGTTTTATTGTTGTGTGTGCTGTATTATTTATTAATTATTCACTGCTCTAAAGAGCATGGATTTAGAGGCAGCAGGGCAACACCAAGCTTCAGATTACACACTTGATAATACAAGTAAGGTGTTGTTGGTGAGACAGAGGTCCCCACAGGGAAAGATTATGCCATGGGCTCTCTAGACGCTTCTCACCTTTAAGGGAAATCACAAAAGGGCAATAACAAAAGAAGGGCAATAACAAAAGAAGAGTATTTAACGAATAAACAATTTCTATTGTTACATACAGTAACAATTTCAGACTGTTTGTGTGTGTGTGTGTGTGTGTGTGTGTGTATTGCCTACAACTGATGTAGCCAGAGCTTTTCACACAATTAAAAAGAGAAAAACAATAAACAGCTGGAAGTCTCAGGGTTGGGCCTAACAAGTAATATACATGAAATATGACACTATTGTTCTGCTGAGTTAGGAGCATCCAAAAAAAATTCCATCAGGGTAGTTCTGGTAGTACTGGTTTTGCATCTAGATAATGTGAGAAAACGCTGGTAAGCACAGTGCAGTGTAAACCACTGCCACTTTTGCCAATGCCTCCTCGTGACTTATTTAATCACGTGTATACTTAGACAAGCGCTGACTTCTGAACTGGGTCTGAAAACCATCCTGTGTGCTACAATTTTAAAAATGAGGTAGACCTAAACAAAGATTTTTTTACATTTCATCAGCTGATATAATTTGCTTAAGATGTGAATACACAGTGGGTGTAAATGTGGTGGTGATGGAGTAGACACTTTCTAATTCAAATATAAGGTTTGCTTTGACATATCTGTTTAATAAAGTTCTACTTAAATCAACAAGATCACACACATAGTGTAGAAATCAAGTCATGGGACAATGCATGCATCAGGCACATGTTGAATACCTGCGTTTTCAGGAATGGAAAAAATGGTGTGTTAACAGCTTGATGGCTGAGCAGTGCACGTAAGACACAGTGGCTTTTTTCACTTGACCCCAATGATATAAAATATAAAGTCTATCACTTCAAAAGAAAAGGAGGAATAAATTAAGTAGTAAAAAAAAATTACAATACTGTAATGCACTCCGCTGTAACAAAGATCAATACTAGCAGTGCATAAAAACATAACACATTTTGTGCTGAGAATTATTAGGTTCTCTCTCTTTTAGCTATGAAACACTAAATGGAAACCTAAGTTATATACAAGACAAAGCCAAACAGTTCCTTTAATCTAATATGCATTGAGACAGCGTGTACTGTGTTCATGACCCCTGAACGCTACTTCATACCCCAAAACACAGCCTGCTGCAGTCACACTTTTCTCACCAGCTATGCAGGTAGAAGTAATAAATATTAGAAATCATGTCAATTATCAGACTGTCTTGAAGGTTTGGCATTCAACACATAACTTACAAAATACTTGTGAATTTAATTGTTGAATATCACAGTAATGCATGTTTGGTAGCTAAGTCTAAGTCTTTTAAGCTTAAGTTTCAGTCATAGTCATCACTACAGACCAGATTGCACAACTCAGAAACAATAAAAAACACACTATTAACAAATGTGTTCCAAGTCCATACAAATAAATGTCACTTTTAACACTGTTTTTGGCACTTATGTGTGTCAGGAAAGTCAGAGAGTCTCATCAATAAACTATTTTCCAGTGTGTGGGCTGTTCGCATTCCTTCTCAGTGTCCCCACAGAATCGATTGTATGTAGTTTTGGGGTCAAAACCCAGGATCTCCCGCTCCTCGTGGATACGGAAAGAGAAGGTGGACACTGATGTTCCTATGAAGAATCTGTAAATCCACAAATAAATAACAAGACTTAAGAAAAGATTTTTGAAAATGTGTGATGTAACAGAGAAGCATGCACCATGGAAAGCTACGTGAGCATGTGTGATGGAGGATTGCATGTTCAGCCACCATTCTAGTCTTTCAAGTTGAAATAAATGTCATTGAGTGATGCAAGACTGAAGACAATTAAAAAACATTTTTTTAATCAGCCCACACAAAATACTCCAAAATGAAAAAGCACGTACAAATACCTACAGCCATGCCAGCAGCTCTGTGGGACTGAACCTGGTACTTTAAGCCTGATGCTGCTGCCAGCATGTTAATGTGCTGATGTTTACCAGGAATAATGTGTACTGCGTTCACCATTTTAGGGTAGCATGTTAATCTAGGAGGCTAATGTCATTTTTGCAGGTATATGATGATGAGTTTTAAATAATACAAGTGAGTTTAAATAAATAAATACACACAGCTAAATAGCTGTAATTATAGTCATAAAAAATAGCCCACCAACTTGTCCGATAAGCAGATTAATTAACTGCTAGGCTTCTCTTCATTTATTAAATACATGAAACCAAACCATACAAATTTACCTCGCGTGAGCACATATCCACTGGTCAATTATGGCCACTCCCCCATCTTTAAGGAGCTCCAGGTCTTCTATGGATGGTTCAAATCGCACCATGTCCGGCAACAACTTTTTTAGCTCCTTCAATTCTACAAGATCACATAGATTATAGTGGTTTATGAAAACATTTACAATATACAAGTACAATAACCCTTTTTTAAATTTTATTACTAGTATTATTATAATTATTATTCTGCTGTTATTACTACTGCTACTCCTACAAGATATTGAATTACAAAATACAAAATACTAGATATCTTCAGTTAGAAAACAGACATATGATCCACAAGTCAAAATCTAATTTTAGCACTCGTGTCATTAATATGAATAACAATTCTTTATGTCCAGGTACATTTGAATGTACAACAAACTGCAAATATTCTCTACATGTGTTGGCATGTCATTACCTTCTTCGTCTGCATCTGTTGCAATGAAGACTTTGTCTAGTTTGTGCTTCCTCATTAAGCTGCGCATTTTTTTAACTGCGCCCTTTAGGCTGGGTACATCCTCTCTGTGACCCCAGATAAAGTCTTTCCTGCGCAGGTGGACCCCCAGATATGGCCCACCTTTAGCTGAACCTAGCTTGGCCTCAAAAAGAAAAAAAAAGGAGTAGCATGAATGGTTGTTTTCTGAACTAGTTGATTCTTATGCAAACTCTGAATGTGAGGGCTTTGGGAAGTTCTGCTAAGATGCTCTAAACCAGAGCACAAAGGGAGTGTAAGAACTGACATGATACACTGAAGTGATCATTGTAAAAATGCTTATCCTCAAATAATGAGGTAAAAGTTCTTAAAGAAAGTAATACAGTACTCATACAGTAAACAAATGTTAACTGTAAGGCAAGATGGACATGGTCACATAATGAATAATCAACATACAACCAGCATTAGTACAACCACATAATTGTAGCACAGCTGGAAAACAGTGTCTTACTTTCATGCGAGTCCAATCCTCACTATACACTGTGTGGTCTCTATCATCTGTAGAGTTGAGATATTTTGCTCTGAAGTCATCTCCTATGAGTCGAAGGTGCTTAGCAAAAACCATGCTGCGGCGGGTCTGGAAATACAAACAATTGCGGAGAATTCCACATCAGTTTTCAGAGAAGAAGAGTTGCTTTTATCGTCTGGCTTTTAAATTTTTCAGTGAACACAACACAATACAACAACATAACAAGTGAAAATGAACTGGATAAGAATGATGGTACCTTAACTTCAAATGTTAAGGTACACACAACTTTCAGAATATATGTATATGCTTTCTCTGGTCCATGTTCATTGTGGTGCACACAAGGATGTCAAACAGTGGAATAATAAATTTAAATATCACTATAATCTCATTATTTATAATCTTTTCTAGGGGTACCAACAAATCATTCCTAGGTATTTTCACTTGTTATACAGCTCAGATCAGAAAGCCTAATAAATTATTGATACTGCAAAAAAATGTGACCTAAGACTTGACACTACCATTTCTAAAACAGGTATGATATTAGCCATTGACAGACTTACATCCCAGTAATCCTTTCCAGCATAGTGATCATGGAGAAGTGTCTCTGCTCGGTCAAGCATTACAGATCTGTAAAATACTGTATACGTTTATTCCTGTAAATGTCATGGCTTGATAACAGTGATATTTGGCAGGTTTGTGTGTGAAAAGTAAGTGTGCTAAATGTCAACATGCTTCTCAGTAAACTCACGTCACTGTGATGTTATTCTGAAGAACCGGGGCCATGATGGAGGCATGGCCTTGGGCTGATATACATGTCACATTTCGAGCTCTGGTTTGCTCATAGCCCCAAAACCAGCCCCTTGGAAACACAAACAAGACAAATGAGACAGCTGATGATGAATGGAGAGGAAGGAGATATGCAAGCCAGAAGGTAAGAGGTAGCTATAATAATAGTGAATCTGTGAATGTGATCCATCATTGTTTAAAAAAGGTCTGCTGATTTATATTACTCTAATTACAGTTCATTTTCTTTGGCACCAAACTTCTTGTCTAATGGGATTTCTACAACAGAAATGAAGAAAGAAAAAAAAACATTCAGAGCCACAAGGTTCAGATAGCACAGGTCTATTCTTTACCACCTTACTTGGCATGAGAGCTAAGGTGGCAAAGACTTTCAAAACAGACTACTAAAGATCAGGTCTCTGGTTTCACAATTTATATATTTATACAGCTCAACCACACTGATCTCCACACTTTTAATTTCACTTTGTTTCACTCTGTGAATGATGCTAAAATGCTGCTGTGGCTTTTATGCATTGAATGTATTTACCTGTAGTATCCTTGTTTATCTTTGGAGTACATCAACTTCTCAATGCACGGCCGCTCATCAACCTTTTCCTCCCATTTACCATCAGTCCATCCCTCAGCATAGTTTTGTAGTACTAAAACCTGGTCTATAAATGGACCACCATTCTCTAGACCCAAGAAGAGGAATAAAACACACACTGGTTGTTCAGTCTATTAAAAAGCTGTTGTTTATATACAATATAAATAACATTTAGTACTTATCAGAGATAATCAAGCAAGATAATAAGCTTAAAAATGACTCAATTTATTTATGGAAAATACACAAATAATAAAGCTTTAGCAAGTTTAAATAAAATATTTTTTTCTTTGTTACCAAAATGAAAATCTTACCAGCAATGAATTCCTCATATTCAATAACAGGCACATTGGCCTGCAAGCTAGTGAGGCTGAAGAACTCTCCCCATGGAATGCGAATCTGGTGGATGTTAGGGCTCTGCCAGTGATACAGACGACCCCATGGAGGAAGCACAAGGACCCAGTCATCCCCGTTCTTCCTCAGAGTTTTTACCAGGGAAGCCATACGTATATACACATCTCTCCGCAGATTGAAACCCTCTGGGGGGTTCACGTCATACAAAAGGTACCTGATGTCACAAGAGAGGACATGAGTGCTCAGAGTGTGAAGATGTTCTAGATGGAAAAACCAACAGCAGGTCTTTGGTATATTATCACAAGAGTGAAGGCTAGCTGTCTTTACAATCCATTAAATCTGCTGTTTTCAGTAGTAAAGTAAATCTGATGCAATATAATGTGTCAATAGTACTGATTAGCAAAAGCAGAAAAAGAACAATAGAGCTGCAACATCACAGTATTTAATGATTTCGGAATTTATTTCAGTTACAGTGGCAGCTAACGTTAGATCAACACAGTAAAGAGAGAAACAAAATTATTAAATAATAAATTGCTATATGTACTCTCTATTACGCCGAATTCCCCCTCGATACAACAGTGTTTTGGAACTCATACTATAATATAAGTGCACAAAGCTTGTCTTGTTTTTACAAGTGGGAAGTGATTAAATTGGTAAATTTTAGAACGGAGTCAGGCAGCATCTTTCGGTCTCACCACGACTGCAGCAAACAGAATAAGTTAGATTCACAGCCTCAAAGGAGAAGAGTGCAACCTGAAGCTGCAGTTCTCGTGCAAATAGTGTAGCCACAGTTGAGCACAAATTAACAATAAACAGTAACTAGCTTTAACTAATAATACGTTAGCATAGCAAGCTAACAGCAACTTAACATGTTAGTAAACTCACCGTAAATCCCTCGCGGCCGCAGTTTGAACAGTGGCCGTGTGACTGGCACTAAACACACTGTCGGCATTTACTGTTTCCAATACTGCTAACGCGACGACAAAATACCAAACGAATACGACAAACGAACAGTTTGAAACAATGAAACTAACTGGTACATGCTTGACGCTGTGCGCCATGTTTCCTTTGAGCCACGCACTTCCGGAAGGGTAAAAGCGTCTGTCCAGTTGCTAAGCAACCAACAGTGAGGCGCAGCCGGGGCCTTTTTTTTTATTTTAATTTTATTTTTTTATTTTTTGTGTTTGTGCGTGAATCATTTTTTTTTTTTTACGCAGCATCATAACGGGAGGCTTAGTCAATGAAACACTGACAAATCCCACAACACCAAATGATTTTACCATTTTACCATGCCAGCCAATTTGATAGAGCTGAGAGATGAAATATTGATGAATGAATTCAAATGAAAGCCTAAAGTGAAAAGGTTAACTGCAGTTGAAAATGACCCTATCCTTTAAGATTCTGCAAATCACTCAGGGAAATCATTTCCCTAATTGCAGCGCTTAGGCCACCTGTCCATTTAGTGTAGCTGTTGCCTCTCATAGAGTAGGCTACTGTGGTATCTACTGTATCTTACTTCCCTAATTGTGTTTAATTTTTTTATTGCTACTATTATTGCTTTATTCTATATATTATATTATACACTGCATGTGTATAATAAAAAAAGTCACACACTCTAATATTCCGTTGGACCGCGTTTAGCTTTGATTATGGTACACATTCACTGTGGCATTGTTTCGATAAACTTCTGCAACATCAAAACATTTATTCCCATCATTTATTTCTTTTATCATCTTGTATTGATGATGACAATGAGGATGGGAGAGTTGGACCACTGCACCAAGTCTTCACCAGCACATCCCAAAGATTCTCAATGGGGTTAAGGTCTGAACTCTGTGGTGGCCAAGCCATGTTTGAAAATGATCATGTCCTGCTTCCTGAACCACTTACACTGTCACAATTTGAGCCCGATGAATCCTGGCATTGTCACATTGTTTACTACACTGCTGTGGCATCTGAATTTCATCCTTGCTGATTATTAGCCTAAAGTGTTTCCTTACTTTAAATGTGACAAGCAAGGCCATTTTTCTTTCTCTTGCTTATGGGAGGCACTGTTGTGTAGAAACCTTTTGCACTGTGCAGTTGTTAAGGGCTGACCCCGATGTCAAGACAGGTATTAATCATTAGCTATAATATATTGCCTAATATAGTATACAACTCCCACATCCACAAGCTTTCCCCACATCTATCAAAGAGATTTCAATATATGATTGAGTAGTTCTACTTAATCAGGGTTGGAACATGGGCTTAAGTGAAAACAGAATATTTAGATTTTACTAATGCTATCCAGAAAACAACAGAGAAATTCTTGTTATGGCCTTTGTATAAAACTTGGAATTTAAATAACAATCTAAATCAAATCAAAGAGAGTGTGTAATAGACAATTAATTGATCAAACCAAGCAATCCCAATTATGATCAAATATGTTTAACATTTAACATGTCTACCACAACCATGACAATCAGTTTCTTGTCATTTGAGGTAGCGGTTGAGCTGCAAAATTACAGACATGTCAACAGACTAGTGAGTCTGATCCAACGATAACTCTGTTTATAGTTTTAATAAAAACAAAAAAAAGGGACGGGGAGGAGGCTACTGGCTATAGATTTAAGAGAAAAATAGAAATGAGCTGATCATAGCACAAATTATATAAAAAATCTTTTATATATCATAGAAACTATTCTTTTTTTCTTATGTGCTTTGACTAAAAAATAGGAAAGAAACCCACCAAAGAGCAGGGAGAAGATTTATTGAGCACCAACACAGGTTTTAACTTTGGTTACTGCACAGTGCTTTATCATTTTGATAAAACAAATTAATAACCAAGTTAGACACGAAAGCTGTCAAAACTAAGATCTTTTTTGGCACAACAAACAAATTCAGACCTTTAGTTTGAAGAAAAAATTTAAAATAAAAAAAATGTAAATGAGGTGAATCAAATATTTCTTAAAACAATGTATTCACAAATAATAACTGATTAGTTAGGTTTCTGAAAATAACTAGCAATTGACAAGTCTTTCTAATACTCCTCTCCCTCCTCATCCTCTTCAAATGAGTCAATCCCCACCTCTTCATAATCCTTCTCCAGGGCAGCCATGTCTTCTCTGGCCTCAGAGAACTCTCCCTCTTCCATGCCCTCTCCAACATACCAGTGGACAAAGGCTCTCTTGGCATACATCAGGTCAAACTTGTGGTCCAGACGGGCCCACGCCTCAGCGATGGCTGTGGTGTTGCTCAGCATGCACACAGCTCTCTGCACTTTGGCCAGGTCTCCTCCAGGAACCACAGTTGGAGGCTGGTAGTTGATGCCCACTTTGAAACCTGTGGGACACCAGTCTACAAACTGGATGGTACGTTTGGTTTTGATGGCCGCGATGGCCACGTTGACGTCTTTGGGCACCACGTCACCACGGTACAGCAGACAGCAGGCCATGTATTTACCATGACGAGGATCACACTTCACCATCTGATTGGCTGGCTCAAAGCAGGCGTTGGTGATCTCAGCAACTGACAGCTGCTCGTGGTAGGCTTTCTCAGCAGAAATGACCGGGGCATAGGTGGCCAGAGGGAAGTGAATACGAGGGTAGGGCACCAGGTTGGTCTGAAACTCTGTCAGATCAACATTCAGGGCTCCATCAAAGCGAAGCGAGGCTGTGATAGAGGACACAATCTGGCTAATGAGCCTGTTCAGGTTGGTGTAGGATGGACGTTCAATATCAAGGTTCCTGCGGCAGATGTCATAGATGGCTTCGTTGTCCACCATGAAGGCACAGTCAGAGTGCTCCAGGGTGGTGTGGGTGGTGAGGATGGAGTTGTAAGGCTCCACCACTGCTGTAGAAACCTGAGGTGCAGGGTAGATGGCAAACTCCAGCTTAGACTTTTTACCAAAGTCAACAGAGAGTCTCTCCATCAACAGTGAGGTAAAACCAGAACCAGTGCCTCCACCGAAGGAGTGGAAGACCAGGAACCCTTGAAGACCGGTGCACTGGTCAGCCTACACATAGAACAATTTCATGCATAAGCATTGATTATATGGATTGTTAAGGAGCAAAACCAATATGAATTAAATGATCCGGGCAATCCTTAGAGTGCTTTACCAGTTTGCGGATCCGGTCCAGGACAGAGTCTATTATTTCCTTGCCAATGGTGTAGTGTCCACGAGCGTAATTGTTGGCCGCATCTTCCTTTCCTGAGATCAGCTGCTCAGGATGAAAGAGCTGGCGGTATGTTCCTGTGCGCACCTCATCTAAAATTAAAGGACAGCAGTTGAGAAAACAAATTAATTTTTTAGAACAAGTGTTACCAGTGGTGAAAGCATTCGAATATCTAATAAGAATCATTTGAAATGCTCCCTTACACCCTCACACACCTCTTTGTTTAAGTTCTCTTCAGCGTCAAAGAGACATTTGAATTTCTCTAAATTTCCTCATCTGTATTTTATACCTAAATGCAGCAAACTTCACTTAAAAAGCTTACTGACCAATGACAGTGGGCTCCAGGTCAACAAAGATTGCTCTGGGAACATACTTCCCGGCCCCAGTCTCACTGAAGAAGGTGGTGAAGGAGTCGTCATGGCCTCCTACGGGCTTGTGACTGGGCATCTGGCCATCCGGCTGGATGCCATGCTCCAGACAGTAGAGCTCCCAACAGGTGTTCCCCATCTGGACACCAGCCTGGCCTACGTGGACAGAGATGCATTCACGCTAGAACAGAAGAGGAGATTGAATAAGTGGCAGAGAAAGTGAGATATGTGCAGTGGAAGCAAAGAGAAAGTAGCAAGCCAAGGAAAGGTCTGCATACTTTGAGCAATTATTTGTTCTTTTCATGCGAGATAAGGAAAGTTTAAACAAACGATGTTAACTTTTGCAGAAATCCAAAGGCCTAATTTAAAATCTGCCACAGACAGCACAGGGGAAAGAAGGTTAAACTCTGCCACGAGGTGGAAGCAAAGACACACAAGCAAAACAGATCTGCTGCAGCTGTCACTGCATCTCATGTGACTGCATGAGCAAACCTCACAAAAGTGAAAGTGTAGGTCAAGTTCTGAGAACAACTGAGCATTTAACATTTGAGCTGTGAAGATCACCTTCATTATTTAAACACTACGCAACTTGCTTAGGTGTCTGTAATACTGTTCCCAGCTCATTTTCCTTGTACTTTATGTTGCTGTACACACAGACTGTTATTTGACAGCACTGGGCCGTTGTGGGCAATCCTGCTAATTAACATTTAACGATGTCAGCTTTTAAAATTCAAAATGTTCTATTTACATTGACATGAACCAGGAAAAAAAACAAACCAGGAACATTTGTTGTGGCACAAATATCACTTTTTTTATAGGGATCAAGCTAGAATATCTTGTCTGGGCCTTAGTTTAAACAGGTAAGCAGACTAAACACCTCCACGATATCATTTTGTCCCACAGTAGACCAGTGGCAGCCTTTCATAAGACCTATATTTCCAGGCTGTTTCATGTCACACTGCTATTTTTAAATCGCCTGCACCCTAACTTTCCCCTTCCTGTAGACGCCGTTTGGAGGGGTGGGGGCAGCAGATAGAAACGGTTTAGCCAGGGGTCTGTTAAATTTCACTAATTCCATACTGAGTTCCACAGAGCTCTGTGCAGCAGCTATTTTAGTTTCCTCGTGCTAACTTGACACCTAACAGTAAACACCGGCAGTCGTCAATAGAGGGGTCACTGCCAGCTCGTCTTCTATTTACTGGAAGTCCTCTTCACCGTGCTAAATGCAGGCTACATCATTTTCTTTCACTTGAATGCTGATATTTTTATTACCACAACGATGAGTCTGCAGCAGTAAATTCACAGTGAAACTAAAAGACAAAGTATCCTAAACTGCCACACCGTGCACGACAGGAGCAGTGACATGGCGTGGATGTGACATTCCAGTTTTGTTAGTGGCTACACCTGGTCAGCAGATGTCTTATCATGAGCGACAGAAAAACAAATCATAATCGTCATAATGTCTCCTAAACGAAGCGAGTGGAGAAAGTGATTTAAACTAGTCTTGCCTAGGCTGTTTAGTTTCTCATTTTATGTACATTTTAGAGCCCTGTTCAAAGAAGTGGTGTTTGAATACGTACTTTTGTTTTGTTCGATTAATTGTCCAAAGATGTGCTGACAAAAAATTGGGACTGAATAAAAATAGAACTTACACGTTTGTGTCTAACATGTTAAATTGCATCGGTTTTTCTTTATTGTTTTATACATGGTATTAAGTAGATGACTCTTTTCTTTTGTTGCCACCCTCAGACCAAATCTCCCCTAGAAAGTGGGCACTGTATGTATAAATTTTGGGCGGGCGTTCTGACCCCCCAAGTTTGGCACACTGATCCACATGTTATTATTTATTGATGACTAATCAGTTTAAAGCACTTTAAGAATACAGGAACTAGGATGCATGGATAGGTCGGGACTATTTGATCAAGGCGGGTATACTGTGGTAGTGCAGGCTGCTAGGTACACAATGATACAGTTCAGTTTTTATAAGCAGCACTGACAATGCTAACAAACTCTGTTGATATTACACTGTGCTGACAGAAGACAAGGTGTGGGTGTGAATATCTTTTTTTCAGCGTGTGGACAAATTTTGTTCAGAGACTGGTCTTGTGAGGACATTTTAATCAGTCCCCCACAAGCCCTCAGGGTTAAGACTAGGTTTTAGGGTGACGTTTAAGGTTAGGCATTTAGTTGTGATGGTAAGGGTAGGAAATTCAATATGTCAATGACTGTGTGTGTGTGTGTGTGTGTGTGTGTGCGTGTGCGTGTGTGTTACCAGCCATAACAATTACTAGGAACAACAATCATCTTTACTTTACTATACTGTATGGAAACATTTTTTAATCGCTGTTACAGTTGAACAGTCTCCATTTAGCCTCATTTCTCTCTCCGCAAAGTGAGCAGGCTGTTTGGAAATGATTTCTCAATCTAAAAATCAATGCTAGATAATGAAGAAGAGCTCCTCTATATCATTTTAAAACGATGGTGTGTGTGTATAATCTAAGGCAAATCTATTATTAATATTTTCTCTCCTCATGTGCTGGAAATGCAGACTGATCATCAGCACCTGCTCATCCAGCAGCCAGCTCAGCTTTACTGCCAGTCACAGGGAGTGAGAGCTATTTCTGACGCAGGGAGGCTTCAGAGTTGTTGCAATGCACATTTCCACACTAATTTATATATTGATTATTTACTGAAGCACAATATTACTGCATACAGGCAAAACATTTAGTAAGTAAAAAAACAAAAACAACAACAAAAACTTGAAAAACACTGGAGTGGAGGTTT